>NC_081410.1:316390118-316707618 GCF_030272615.1 Cryptomeria japonica
GATAAGATACTTTTGGGTATTTTATTTTGTGTTCGCATGTGCCTAAAAAACACATCAACAGGTAGTAAGAAAGACCTCAATAGGGCCTTACCCCAATTATCATTTCCAAGCAGTTCCATTAGTTTGGAAGATTTCCCCATATTAAATCATTGCCACTATCTATCCCAATGTTTAAATGACTTTTTACTTTGTTTCCTTGTCAATAACAATATTGTATTGTGAAAATTGTAGAGAATCAAAACTTCCCATGCTTCCAATAGGATATTATTTATTTTCCAATTTAAGATTTTGGTTTTTTTAAACAAAGAATGATCGCCACTAAATCACCTACCGTAATTACCAATTTGACATTGCAGGATTTCACCAATTGAAGCCCAAGGATGAGTGATGAGGCCTTCGCTTCATTGTTTGTGCCTAGGTGGAGTTTTTGGGAGGCATCTTTAACCATGGCACAAGTGGAGTCCCCAATAACACATCTTTCTCCGGATGGCTATAGATTGCCAAGAAAAGAATTATCAAAATTCAACTTGAAGAGTACCTCTACAGGGAGCCCATCTCCTATGATCCCTTCTAGGAGGAGGACGGTTTTAAACTGCTTACCCTATGAATGGAGCCTTTTTTCTTATTACGATGCATATAACTTGACAATTATATAATTTTCCAAGTTATTAGGTGATATTCCAACTTTTATTGATAGGCAAACTTGTTTCATATTTTCTCCTCACAAAACACACACTTTGTGACTTTTCTTTCAACTGCTGGTGTTTAAACTTGGGAGTTTAAGATTAAAAAGTAAAATTTACAATGGAAATAATGTGGCATTTAAGTTACTGGAATCTGCTGTATAGAGATAAACTGCAGCACATTGTACCCAAAATATCTTCCAACTATGAGGAATAACTGCATCAGATTGTACTCTTCTTTATAGTAAAATAATGCACTTAAGAAAATTGATATTCCATTGAGACTTTAAACATTTCTAACCAGAATTAAGCACCCTACTGGATCAAGTTTTGATTTGAGGTGCTAAACACTTTCTAATTAGAATTGTGCGCATTAGTAGATTGAAGATTAATTTAAAGCACAAAACATTTCTAGATAATCATTAAAGCATGAAATGTATTATTGCTTTGTATAGGCTTTATCAATTAGGGATATATCGCAAAGTCTAAATGAGGACTTATGTGAAGTATGTATAGTGTACTACCTTTAGCTTGCATCCTTTTACTTAGATAACCACGCCTACTAGACCCTTTATCATTATCATTGGCCCCATCAGAGAGATTACAGGTTTCTTCTTTCCAATCTGGTGGGGAATACCATCTGACAAAATCCTCCAAAATGCAACCAGGATTGGCAGCCTGAAAACAACGAAACCAGAATCCAAAATATAAATTTGAAATTTGCATCAAGGTGAACATTGTCCATCTCAGCATCAGTAAATCAGAAAATACTCAGTAAGGACAAAGCTAGTCGATTCATCAGACTTTTGTTTATATACCTTAAATGCCTGCATATCAGAAAAGAGCTGAGAACATCCAGCCCCAACACTGAGAATGTAAAACAATCCTCAGAAACTAGAGCAACAAGATTCCTAATAAGATAGTAACTTCCAGAAACAATTAGCAATTTTAACTATATTGACAGAAATGCTGTGTAGGTTTTCTACTACATAATATATTGTGAATTATAGATATTCGAAAGACAAAACACAAGCAGGAGCCCTACTATGGCATTCAATTACATTCAAGGTCTGTCCAGTGGGTTGGAGCCTGGGAATCCTCACAGTAAGCACCCCAACTTAGCATTTAGCCTTTAACCAATGGACAAAATGTGTGCATTTTTACTGAAAATAAATCAGCTAAAATTATTTGTGGCAAACCAGCAAGGATAGCCAATGACTTTCACATAGAAAGGAATGTTATGTCCAATAAATCAACCTTCCAGTTCGAAGTATAAGCTCCTCTGTTTCTCTGATCAAATCTTCAGTTAATATGGGACCCTCCTGTAACAGATCACATGAACCAAACAGAATTTGAATCAATAAAAGGTATGCATGAAAGAAATTATGTATACTAATATATTTCTCAAAAATAACAAGAAACGGAACTGATGTTTAAGCCTAGCACCGAACCTGAGTTATAGGAGAAAACACAGGTTCACTAGTTTCTAACATGACCAATTTTTCTGCTGCATGAAGAACTCCAAGTCTAGGAACAAGTTTCCCCGACTTAGTTTTTGCATATAAAGCAGGAGCAATTGTGTTCAACTTTTCTTCCCATGCTTCTTGAACAGGACAAGTAGCTAGCTCTTCACTTTTACAATCATCTTGCACATTTCGTGTGTCTACCAATTTCAGAGCAGCAATGCGCCGCTTCTTTCTAGAAATACAGCAGTTTATAACTTGTAGTTGTTGATGTAGAAGACAATATCGTAAGTCTGGATTATCATTTACAGGCAACAACGGTATTGGTTGTCCTTCCTCCCATAGCTTCCTTAGCTACACAATCAAAGGAATAAAATGAAACTCTTCAATTGGAACACACTATGACATGTGATGTTATATTTCAAGATTTGCCTATATTTTGTGCGTGTGCCTTCTGCAAAAGCTGAAGCCCAGAAACAAACTGTCTAAATACAAAACACACGCATAAGATCATTCTAGAAATAAATTCAAAGGAAAGTTGCATGTATAGAGGAATGCGGAATGAACTTAGATACTTTCATTAACCATATCATTGAGGAATGAACTTCCATATTACCTGAGTAACTATTTGTCGGGAGTAACTATATTAAGTTGTTGAACAGCTTCTTCATCTATAAATTGGATTTGATGAATGAAAAATAGCAGCAACCTATATTAAGTTGTTGAGCAGTTTCTTCATCTATAATTATTGGATTTGGTGAATGATATTATTACAAAACCAAATTCAATAATTAAAGACGAGGAAACTGTTCAACGACTTATTATAGTTACTCGCAATGACATACGAAGAGATGGATATACAAGCTAATGTTGCACCACTATAGAAGGCATTTATACCTTATTCTTATTTAATAATTGAATAAAGACAAGACAGCTAACAAAATGGTCTCCATAATTGAAAAGATCAAATTGTATTAGCATATGCATATTCACCAAGAGAAACTAATGAAAAGTATCACACATACTCTTTTTAGACAACATGCCCCTAGAATGACAAACTCTAGAATGTTTAAATCAATTTATATAATTACATATATTTTCCCACTCGTGAATGACACCTTCCAGAAGAAAGGTTGTGATTCTCTCACCTAGTAAACAGCTCTGATAATATGTCATGTTAAACTATTCCCCAAGTTCTAGTAACTATGCTTCAAATCTGAAATCCAAGCATCCATGAGAAGGAAAGATGAAAGAATCTAATGATGTAAGAGACAAGCACCATCACTTCACAGACATAGGAAGTTTACGAAGTGATCTTGAATGTCAATCTCAAAAAAGGATAAATGTGTTAAAATAAATAACACTATGTTTTTGTACAACAATAATCTCAAAAAAGGATAAATGTGTTAAAATGAATAACACTATGTCTTTTACAACAAACCCAACTTAAAAATTAATAAATTTTTCATTTTCCAAAGCTACTTTTGTTGATTTTATTGTAGCTGTGGTCGGAATCCACAAGCCAACATCGATATCACAAAGGTTGTGATTATATTTATATTATTATTGTGAGATACTATAATTATATTAGTATGTGAAAATATAATTATATTATAATTATAACGTATAATTATTAAATTATATGATAATACAATAATTATTATATTATATTAATAATATATTAATTGGTGCCACTTGGAAGAGTGGCAACCCTTGGTATAAAGACACCTCTCACATATACATAATGAGATGAGTGATCTCATTCATGGTATAGAATAAAAATAGCAATGGAATACAATTGAAGATTGAATATATAGTGCTCGGGGGAGACAACTGTGAATTGTCTATGGTTGGGAGGGCAAATCAGTGCCCGTGGTTAAATGAGCACAGAAAAACAACATGGTATCAGAGTGGGTTCCCTACCAGCCTATCAGGATTCACGAATAAACAGAAGTACAAATTCACAAAGCAGAAGGAATAAATTCCCCACTCTTGAAGCGATTGATCAACTTCGTGAAGTCTCTGAGAAAGGCGAAGTTGTAGATATATACATGACATCAATAATATCCTCGATTCCTCTAGCACGATCATCGTCGATAATAGCATGCAATGTGGGATCAGCAGATATTGAAACCATTCATTAATTGGATACACAGTCTTCATATCTGACAAGGACAAACAATTACGGAGGATCTGATAATAAACTTAAATTTGATCATTTCATTTGATCAAATTAAATCGATTTGCCTTACATCTGCAATTTCATCTTCTAATTTTCAGTGAGTTGTTTGACAGTGATTTCGATCCAAATTAGGCAGCAAATTCATCTTTGCATTTTGATCATCAGCGATTTTGCTTTGTCCAACAATTCAGTTATTAATTCAAGCTCTTGATAGGGATCGTTTTGAGTGTGGAGTAATTTTGAATTGATACAGTGACCAGTCTGTGAAGTGTGATCTTGATTCTAGCAATCATCAAATACATTATTGGCGATAATCTCCACTCGATCAGACTTACATCCAAATTGAGGCCATTGGAGGATAGTGACCAGTGAACTTGATTTTGACGTCAAATCCACCCCATATTCTGTCAACTAAATCACTCTATCAGCAATGAGTTTGTTCATTTTTAGTGGCGAATTTATCACTAGTTGCTATCAGCAAGCCATAGCAAGTTCATTTGAGGCTGACTTCATAAGTTCTAAGCTAGCCATTTTTGCCACAACAGTGAAAGCGATTCCAAATTCTTTTATTTTTTTAACAGCAATCTGAATTTAAATGAGAGATACAGTCAGCAACTTTGATAGCAACTTGACTTGGAGTTGATCAACAAATCAAAATTGGAGACACGGTTATTGTTTAGCAAGAGGACAATTTGATCCATTCATTTGATTATTGGTCTGTTCTGAGACATTTTCAAGTGCAAGATGCCTGGTATAAGGCAAACCCTTACTAAGGAAGAAATAATCAAGAGCATAGATTCTCAGTCAAGGAATGTGGATAATTATAGAAGAGAAGGGTGTAACCCACATTCAAGGGTAAGCAGAGACCCAGAAGAACAAATCACGGATCAGCATTTCTGAAAACGTACAAGGCAAACCCACAGTTTGTATCCAAGGAAGCACAGAGGTTGACGATCATATAGCCTACCAGAAGCATTGTGGGATGCAAACAACTTGTCGATAATTTGAAACAATCTGTTCCAGCACATATCCTCTGTCACTTGCACCTACGTTATTACTGGCGTATTTGCATCGTTGCATTGTGATTTTTTGCAGATTGAGAGGTGTGTGTTGATTTTAGCAATCAGATTAGCAGTAATTAACAGAAAATAAGAATGCAAGGTAAAGTAAACACATAACACGATGATACCCTGGGAAAACCTCCCTCTTGGAGGAAAAACCCAGCAACAAAGAATCTCAGATTTGATTAGAATAAGGTAGAGACAGATTACAACCTTGCCCAGCTAAGGCACAAAACATAAGCACTGAAACCCTACTTATCTGAACCTTGATTTTGATCTCAGTCTGATAATGATGCCCAGAATATGATTTGCTGATGGATTGAGCTTGCACTTGGAAGATGTCGCACAGCTAACTCGAGGATTCAATGTCCTGCAGCAGATTCAGTAGCCTATAGTAGGTTAGACAGCCTAAAATGACTTCAGCTGATCTAGCAAGATATTTGCCCAGCCTGGAAGCAGTTCCTTGACTAGAAGATCTAATTCGCTGCCTTAGAGATGACTTGCAGATGCTAATCGCTGCTGGAGGAACTCGCAGAATCAAAGATGAATTTTCCTTACAACTTAATGCCCTTGTGACTACAAGTCACCTTTCTTTTATATACATGCCCTTAACCCTTATGCCTAGGTCGACTTTGGCACCAAATTACAAATTCACAAGTTACATTATAGGGTCAGACCAATATCACAAGTTACATCGGTTAGGACCTGACCAATAACACTTTACAAGTTACATATTAGGTGTGCCCAAATAGAGCCTGCCCTATTATAATATATTACACAATCGCCCAAATAGGCCCAGTTAAACATATGCCAAATTGGTAAGGCCAAAGGCCACTTAGCACTTAGGTGAACTAGGTCGGCCCTAGAAGGGATCCGACCTAGCTACATAACAACACTCCCTCTTAGCTAGGGAGGATTCTTTCTAAATGACGAAGTCACATAGTGACTACTACCATGGCTACTCCCATGGATGAGACATGCCATAGCTACTCCGAGAGGGTGAACAAACTCATCATGGAACGTCTTCCATGATACCCACCATACCTACTCGCAGAGGGTGGGCTCACCATGCCTACTCGCAGAGGGTGAACAAGTACACCATGTACCCACCATGCCTACTCGCAAAGGGTGGAATGAGGGCTCTAACCTCAGACTTCTCCCAAAGAAGAATGCAATACCACCATGCCTACTTGTAGAGGGTGGAACGAGGGCTTTCACCTCAACCTTCTCCCAGAAGATTGCCTTAACTAAGGGCTTTCACCTCAATCTTCTCTCGGAAGATTGTCTTAACCAAGGGCTTTCACCTCAATCTTCTCCCGGAAGATTGCCTTAACCAAGGATATGGCTTCCTCTGAAGCTGAAACAACAAACAAGCTCCCTCTAAAGCTGAATACAACAAGCTCCCTCTGAAGCTGAAAACAACAAGCTCCCTCTGAAGCTGAACCTGATCGCAGTATCACCAACTAAGCTATGTCTCAAAGCCTTCCTCACAGGATGTCTCAAAGCCTTCCTCTCTTGAATACAATCATCATCTTTATGCTCCTCAGTCCATCTTGAAAGCATTTAAGAGAGGTTACTAATAGTTCAAGACTATCATACATGATTCACTTCCAATGAATTGATAACAGCATGAAAAATTCAAAAAATGCTTCTCTTATAAGTTAGTTTCCAACATAACCATCCACTAAGATCACACTAAATCATCTGATGATGGTTGTGTGGCCTTCGGCCGTCGCCATCACTCAGAATCCATTCTCATCCATAAGCACTTCATAAATACCCTCGCAACAGGAGTGTGAATTTAGTTTGAAGTCTGGACACTGCATGACATTAGCAATCAATAGTTGTGAATTGTTTCCCAGTCTGCATGAGTAGAGTGATAAGCCTGATAGAATTGCATTCATGCTAGTCTTCTTCAACACTTCTCTATGCTACCTGCTCTGATTTCTCAGTCTGCAAAAAAAAAAGGATACAGGATCTACCTTCAAGCTGTTAGGCTTTATAGAAGGAACTCGCTCTGATACCGTGTTGATTTTAGCAATCAAATTAGCAGTAATTAACAGAAAATAAGAATGCAAGGTAAAGTAAACACATAACACGATGATACCCTGGGAAAACCTCCCTCTTGGAGGAAAAACCCAACAACAAAGAATCTCAAATTTGATTAGAATAAGGTAGAGACAAATTACAACCTTGCCCAGCTAGGGCACAAAACATAAGCACTGAAACCCTACTTATTTGAACCTTGATTCTGGTCTCAGTCCGATAATGATGCCCAAAATATGATTTGCTGATGGATTGAGCTTGCACTTGGAAGCTGTCGCATAGCTAACTCAAGGATTCAATGTCCTGCAGCAGATTCGGTAGCCTATAGCAGGTTAGGCAGCCTAGAATGACTTCAGCTGACCTAGCAAGATATTCGCCCAGCCTGGAAACAGTTCGCTAACTGCAAGATCTAATTCGCTGCCTTAGAGATGACTTGCAAATGCTAATTGCTGCTGGAGGAACTCGCAGAATCAGAGATGAATTTTCCTTACAACTTAATGCCCTTGTGACTACAAGTCACCTTTCTTTTATATACATGCTCTTAACCCTTATACCTAGGTCGGCTTTGGCACCAAATTACAAATTCACAAGTTACATTATAGGGTCAAACCAATATCACAAGTTACATCGGTTAGGACCTGACCAATAACACTTTACAAGTTACATTATAGGGTCAGACCAATATCACAAGTTACATCGGTTAGGACCTGACCAATAACACTTTACAAGTTACATATTAGGTGTGCCCAAATAGGGCCTGCCCTATTATAATATATTACACAATCGCCCAAATAGGCCCAGTTAAACATATGCCAAATTGGTAAGGCCAAAGGCCACTTAGCACTTAGGTGAACTAGGTCAGCCCTAGAAGGGATCCGACCTAGCTACTGTCTGTAACTTAATGACAGTTCTGATATGATTTGATCGATCATGATCCCACTAGATGTTTTTGATTCCTTTCCTTTATATCTCTCAATGTGAGGGAGGGGTCACACCTCTTCATGATGTATACCCTTTGGCAAGAGACACACCCTTTCACTTTTGGCCCCCTTTGAAAGAGTGCAACTCTTCATTATTTCTTCCCTTTGAAAGGGGCACAACCTTTCACAATCAGATCTGCCCTTCTTATTTAAAACAGATCTGCACTTCCGATTCCCAAAATTATCCCCCCCTTCGAATGAGTTCTCTTCTCCCTTTTATACTTCATATTTGGGGGAGTCACAACTTATCATTTCATGCCTTTTGACCATTCATTAACTTAATTAAACTTTAACTATATTTAGTTATATTCTTCTATATTTTAATTTTATTTTTATTTTTATTCTTTTTTATTTTTATTTTAATATTATTATTTATTATTAAATTCTATTATCAGAGTGGGGACATTACACTCTATTCAGAAAATAATATCCCCAATGTATACCAGAGCTATGGTCATTTTTTTATTA
The DNA here is from genome assembly GCF_030272615.1 of Cryptomeria japonica. Classification (NCBI taxonomy): domain Eukaryota; kingdom Viridiplantae; phylum Streptophyta; class Pinopsida; order Cupressales; family Cupressaceae; genus Cryptomeria; species Cryptomeria japonica. Next base: position 316,399,002 of record NC_081410.1, read on the forward strand.
TTTTTGTGTGGTGGACAAAATATAGTTATACAACATTTGTCAATGCACATAACAAGAATCCAATATTCCACTGACTGAATTTTGTTGATGATCATTGGAAGCATATATTTACCAGAATATTTATTTATGAAAATAACATGCTATAAATTATCAAATCAATGCCATACCATTAAAGTTTTTACAGACAAATAACACACCTCACCAACTACTTGTAACCAAAACAGTGCCATCTTTTGGACAGATTTGATGCCTGCTATGATTTCAGCAAGTTGAACAAGAAAGCTGCCAGGAGGAGCCCCATGGTTATCTGAAAGGAAGTGTGCCTTCGAAGACAGAAGAGAGGCATCATTACACTTTTTCTGTGAATATTGTCTATCTGCAAATCTATCTTAGATGATTAGAATCACCAACAAGTTTAAAATCTATGACAAAGAATGTTGTGTTCTAGGGGATAAGACTTGGGATATTTTAAAGAAAGAACATCCAGTAACTCAAAATTCTACCTGTCTCAAATAAAGACCAAAGCAAGGAATGATTTGCTCTATCTGCACTTTGTTGTGACCTCAGCCTTTCATCCTTGTCTAGGACGGATAGTATTTTGATAGAAGCAAAACTGGGCACAAAAACAGACCAGTCATTTCCTTGCAAGGAATCTTTATTTAGTGCTGCTAAATCCTTCATTGATTTAAAGCTGTGTCCCATTCTGTAAAAAGAATAAAAAATCACTTATAATAAACTCAGATGCCTGTAGTACAAGTAATTGAGTCAAGATGAAACTCAAATGACCAAAAAATGCAATGAACTCTAGTAACAAGAGAGATTAAAGCAAGTTAAACAACCAACAAGAAGTAAACAGACTGAGTTTTTTTTCCAAATAATTACTTCATTATTTTCTGACACTAATGCTAATTCAAAATTTATTCCTTTACAAGTTACCTTGTAACTTAAAACTGCGGTTCACAGAACATACCAAAATTTCCCACTGTTAATTCTTGACCAATGTGGTACCTTTAAAGTTAAAAATTGCTTCAAACATTGTGAAAGGCAGGATTTTTTGGTAGGGCATATTACTCATTCTTGACGTATTTTGCACTTTCCCACTTCCATCTAAGATTTTTTAGTTCTTATTTTTCCACTTTGCAAATGAAAACTCATCTTGAATTTTCTTTTGATGCAGACTATCTTTACTATTAAAATTTTAACTGCCAATGTTATAACCATTTAGTTTTCCTTTAAAGTGGCCTCCAAACAGATGATATACTTGTTATGACATGGGTTTACATTAAAACTTCCATAATTCCAAATTATTTATAATATCCATTAGTGACGTTAAAATATATTTAATATGTTATGTGGCAAGTGGAAAAACTGACATGCTCTGCTATGAAAATGGCACAATGAAAATATAGTTTAGGAGGTTACGTAGGTGTCCCCTTAGAAAGAGTCTATGAAGATTAATGTATAATTATACATCAAAAATCGCTGCAAAAAACGCATCTTTTTTTTTTCGCTCCCGCTGCAGCTTGCAATGAAAGGAAATGTCGAAAACTTTTTCCGACTTAAATCTTTTTTTTCATTTTTTGGGCACCGGTTTTTTGGGCGGTTTTTGGCGGTTTTTTGCAATTACGACAAGTAAAAAATCACAGCAGTTTTTTTTAAACTCGTTGCTGAGTTTACCCGCGAGTGACTCGTGCCCGACTACAGCTCGCGAGTACTCGCGAGCTTTCCTACAACGCACAGAGTTTTACATCTATGGGTGGTAGTATACCTTTGAAATTTTATTTCAAGGCAGCAGAAGGCATGGATAAGATCATAGATTTGGGACTCTTCCAAAACTCACCAAAACTTAGGAGACTCGCAAGTCCCATAGCCACGAACTTGCGAGCCCTGTTCTGGCTAGTCCAGAGACGAACTTGTCGAATCCTAGGAAGGGACTCACACAAGTCCGACAGTCGGACTTGTGAGTCCCAACTCAAGACTCTCGCCCGTGAATATACATGCCCAGCAAACATTAAAGTTGGTTTTTTTTAACTTTTTAATCTTTTTTTCACTTCTTTTTGTACTTTCTTGTCCATTTCTTCATATTTTGGCTCAAACTCATCCATTTCTTCAGATTTTGGCTCAAACTTGTCCATTTTTAATCATCCAAAAAAAATTGTGCACCACTTCTATCGTTGGGTTTTTCTCATAGCTAACTCTTTGTGCAGCTTATCATTGTTGTCCCTCAAACTCATTAGAGTCTCCACTCCAAAACCCCCAACAGAATTGGATGTAATGGAGGAGGACAAAGAATATTTGAAGATCAAGAAACAATTCATCATCATGTAGATTGTATTTGGTTGTTTCTCTCATTTTGACATATCATTATATGTAGAAATTTATAAACTTATGATATTATACGTTTGAATTTGAAACAATGTGTATGAAATTATGAAATTTGAATGATGAACTTTCAAATATTGAGTGTTTGAAGATCATATAACATGTGTATTGTTTGAATTATGAAAAATTGATAATCAAATTAGGCTCCTATGTTCTCTAAATCATTTAATTTCATTCTTTTTTTTGTAAACCTACGGTTTTCTTCTTTGTCGAGACCTACCCGAGTTTTTTGCCGAGTCTCGAGCCTAAAAACCTGTTGACGTGTTTTTTATGACAGCGTCTAACACAGAATAAAGTTGCCTAACGGTCACTTCACTCTCTCTTGATAAAAGTGTGATTGCATGCTAAGATTGCAAGAAGTTCAAACAATCGACTCCAAGGTTCCTTTATGCTACGGATGTGACTCAGTTGGCTGATGTGATTGTTGGTAATCCAAGGGGCCTTACGTTTGCATCGTTCTTTCACTTCTTTGTTGTGGCTAGAACTCCATCATCAGTTATCGCAATTCTGCGATGCTTCTGCTTCGAACGGACTAAAATGAACTGAAAGTAAAAGGGAAAGGGTTTAGAAGGATCTAAATCTACTCCTAAGGGCAGTGATAACAATGAATAGTGCTCTGGTGGACAAATTCCAAATAAACCAAGCTCTGCTTTGCCAAGATCAACTACAACTCCGCAAGAACCGGTGCAATCTTCTGGGGATGCTAGAGGATTTTCAAATCGAGAAAGTACATTTGAATACCCAAAACGGCGCAATCCAAACAACCATCTACAATCGAACTTAGCACAAATTTAAGGGGTTCAGGCTAACTTTACACTGCAACTTACAATCAGCAAGATGCAAAAAGTATGAACCATGGAAATTCATCAAACACCATTACATTCTCCATTGAAATCAAAGCACTATACTACTTCTACTCTAAGTGAGGAAGGTGAAACCATGCAAGTCTTGAAAAAATAATTTAAGTGGACACCATCAGAGAACAATGTTTCACTATTATTATCTCAAAACTTATCGCAACAATTTCATACAAGTCTCCCTCCCTTTACAAATGAGGGGGGTCACCCCTTTATATAGGCCTCAAGCCATGATAACATGCAAAACGCTAATTAGGGTTTTCTCTAAAGATTCTCCACTCAAGATGCAACAAGCTGGGAATCTCCAATTAATAACCCATCATGCCCATATACAATTAATTCCCATCCCATAAGTGCCCACTATGCAATGAATGTACCCTTATGCAAAAATCGCCTGTGATGCCATAAATGCACCATCATCTTCTGAATGTGACGGCTGCATGCAGAAGGAATATGTCATAATGCCATAAATGTGACGGTTGCATGCAGAGAGATGCTTCATTAATTCAACGTCCATTGACTCGGCTGCCACTTGGCGAGAAAACCTTGGAGAGAGAAAACTTCAGGAGAGAAGAATTTGATCCATGAAGAATTTTTCTTGAAGTTTCTCGAACTCTCCTTGCTTTGGAGGAGATTTTCAACAATTCTCCACCATCACCTATTTTTAGGAATTTCCACAATTTTAGGGTTTTGGTCCAGGAGAGAGAGAATTCTCTCACGTATCCATATCTTCAAAAATTTCTAAATTTGGAGGTCATTTGAGCCCTAAAAATGGATTTTTCAAATTTTTCCCCAGGGGGGAGATTTCTTGTTCAATTCATCCCTGATTCCTTCCTTGCCTTAGAAATTTTATCTTCAATTCATCCTTGGGTGTGATTTCTTGTTGTGGAGGAATTCTCCTTTGGAAAGGAATTTGTTCCTTACCCTGAGGAAGGAAATTCTTCATGCCTTAGCCAATTTTCATGATTTCCAAGAACTGTGTCATGAAGGAAGAAATTTCAAACACTTAGTCAATTTTTTACCTTTCCTGGAATTCTGTCCTGAAGGAAGGAATTTCTGACACAGTGCCAATTTTTTCACTTTCTTGGAATTTCTTCTTCTTGGGCACAATTTTGACTTGGTGGAGGATTCAGTGAATTTTGTGAATCCTCCATGCCTCCTTGGTTTTAGCGCTTGTCCTTCATATTGGGTGGAATTTTGACTTGGTGGAGGATTCAGTGAATTTTGTGAATCCTTGAGACCCTCATTTTGGCGCCCAAGTCCACAGTTGGGTGGGTTTTCACCCCTATGGAGGATTCATGAATTTTTTTCATTTATCCTTGCCTCCTCCACTCTGGCGCCCAATCACTTCCTGGGGTGGAATTTTCACTATGTGAAGGATTCATGGAATTTTTTGTGAATCCTTGAGACCCTCATTTTGGCACCCAAGTCCACAGTTGGGCGGATTTTCACCCCTGTGGAGGATTCATGAAATTTTTTCATTTATCCTTGCCTCCTCCATTCTGGCGCCCAATCACTTCCTAGGGCGGAAGGATTCATGGAATTTTTTGTGAATCCTTGAGACCCTCATTTTGGCGCCCAAGTCCACAGTTGGGCAGATTTTCACCCCTGTGGAGGATTCATGAAATTCCAAACATTTCCTGACTTGCCTCATCTAGCGCCCAATCATTTCCTTGGGCGGAATTCTTCATGCATGGAGGATTTTGATGCTTTTCACAAGTTCCAGGCTCTTCGTCAGGATATATATATATGAAATATAACATTTAAGTATAAGTGGCATCTTCAATATGTCATTTTCCTTTCTTATACTTAAAGTTATATTTCATATTTATTGTCAGGATGTTTGAGAGAGGTTTCAGGTCCATAGGAATCATAATGCAAATTCTGAATTTTGGAAGATCTTTAAAGTTTTCAAACTTTGTCAAATTTCAGGCTATTTTCGGATCAGGATGACATTGGTGGATTGATGTGAATTTCTGAACTTGGATGATTTTGCATGCTTTCCTCTTCTGGAATAGGAGTTCCAAACTTAACCATTATTTTGATCCAACTTGTTTGCCTTCTGACTCTTCCGGATTTAGAAATGGTCTTCAAGAACGTTCAGTCTTTAGCGTCTTTAGAGATATCCAGCTTTCAATGTTTTCCTATGAAGATCCTGCCAAAAATAGATTTTCCCAAATAGTAAGTGTTTCAAAATAGGTCAGAAAAGCACTTACTAAAAATAGAAACTTAATAAAAATAGAAATTACTAAAACTAGTAAGTTTGATTTTTGGCAAAATTAGACCAATCCAGGAGGCAGAAAATCCCTAAAAAATAGGGACTTTCTAAAAATAGAAAGTTGCTCTGTTTTGGCTCAAATTTTACTGGGAGGTTCCTTGAAGGGTCCTAATTCCAGTCGTATGTTCAGTTTCTTCAAAACCCTAACAGAAACCCCTAAAATCTAGGACAAAAGGCATAAACCCAAAAAAAAGACAAAACATGCCCTAGACTTCACCAAACTCGCTCAAACGAAAAGAAAATTTAATCAATACGACCCCAAAACACTTGCAAAGCATAGAGACTAACGAGACTGCTGCGAAAAGACCCCAAAAACGCAAGCCAAAAGACCGGGAGGGCCTAAAAAGTAGGGGGTCCCCATTTGGAATGGGGCGATGTGTGAAAACGTTACAACAAGTCCTATTTTGGGTTGTCAAGTTTGCACTGAGTTCAAGTCCTCAAACTATGGGTAAGATGGCTTTACCTTGGTGAGTACTATTGCAACTCCACATACAACATGTCAATTAAGATATCACCCTTTATGGCCTTGTCTAGTTATGAGCCTCCTAGCTTCATGGAATTATTGTTTGGAGATAGCAAAGTCCTTAATGCAAAGGATTTGTTACAGCAGAGCTAAGATATTATGAGATCCTTAAAGGAAAATTTGAAACAAGCCCAAAATCAGCTAAAGCAATATGCAGATCCGTATCGTATTGAGAGAGTTTTTGACATTGGTGACATGGTCTATCTAAGATTGCAGCCCTACAATGGATCAGTATCAGATTGAGAAGAGTGGATCAAAGAAGTTCAAGCCACAATTTTATAACCCATTCAGAATCTCCAAAAGGATTGGAGACATGGCTTATGAGTTGGGGTTATTGGCAAACAGTAGGGTGCATAATGTTTTTCATGTGTCTTGCCTCAAAAGGGCATTGGGACATAATGTAATTTCTTCTTCCGAGGTGCCACCATTGGACGACGAAGGGAAACTAGTTCTCATTCCAGAGGCTATCATTGACACCAAGGAGCATTCTCTTAAGAGGATGGTTATTAAAGAGTACCTGTTAAAGTGGAAGAACTTGCCAGTTGAGGATGCTACATGGGAGAATGATCAGGTGCAGCATCCAAAGCTGAGATTGCTTGGGGACAAGCAATTTTGGGGAGGGAAGACTGTAAGGTCCCCTCTCTAGCCTAAGTATTTGGAGGTTGTTAGCCTATTATTGCTTTCTCCATAGGCTAATGTGTATGGATAAAGAGGACTTTTGGGATATTCATTAATTAAATACAAAAAATAAGGCTCTAATATTTTCACTTAAGTGCATTTAATTAATATTTTCTCTGACTTTGCTCCTAGCACCCAATTATGAGAATATTGAAATATTTTAATTTTATTCAAGTTCTAATGTTTTTGGGCGCAAGAAATCTTGGGAGGTTGAATTTTTGGGACTAATTAAATATTAAATTTTCCCTTTGCTGGTGTGGGATAGTGGGCATTGATAAATAAATGAGAAATAAAAAGAAATTATTTCCTTTCATTACGCATGCATACAAGAGATATTGAGGAGACTTTGCTGGTTTTTTCTTCTGAAACTCATGGAGGATGAAAACCTTCTTTGATAATTTCATCTGCAGTGGTGAGAGATCCATTGCAGATGAATTGGAAATTGTTTCATACAGGGGTTTGCATAGTGGTTTCATTTTGAGCAATCTATTTGAATTTTTGGGTTGATGTCTACAAAAGCAATGAAAATATTCAAGGTTTTTTGATAGATGCAAGTATTTTTTTGTAGTGATGATTTATGCAAGAGGTTTTGAAGTTTCTTTGAAGTGTGGAAATATTGTTTTCTGGTTGTGAGTATTTCACTATGCAGCTGCATTTTTTCTAAGGGAAAAAATCCACTTTTTGAGTCAACCTCCCTGATTGAAGTCTTGCTTGAATATGATTATTGGATCAAAAAATTTCCTGGTACTAGCGCTTGCATCTGGATAGTTTTTCTGATTTAACACTCAGCATTTGATTTTTTGGAATCCAAATCGCCCTTTTCAGAGCTGGCTACCGATGTTCTTGGGATGATCAATGATCCCAAACCTTTTCATGTGTTTGTCTTATGCATATGTGGCATAGGGGCTTGTGTTGTGAGCTGGGTGAGATTTCAATCATTAATTTTTCCTAAAGCAAGTTTTTGGTGAATTTTTAATGCTGGTTGAACCTTACTTCTGGGTGCCTGGCAATCAGAAAGTATTTTCCTTCAAATAAGGAGAGGTTGCTGACTTTTGGATCGCATTTGTGGCTGAAGTGTATGTCTCCATTCAAGAAGATATTAGCAGATCAGATTCAGGCAGGATGATTGTCCCTGGAGAATTCACAAATTTGTTTCCAGATCACCCCTGTTCATTCAAGCTTTTTGCTGCACACAGTCAATTGGATGGTAATCTGATTTTCAGGTGTTTTAATGACAGTTTGTGATTTTGGAGAGTAATTTCCAGCATCTATATTCAGACTTGTTCCACTGTTGAAGCTTGCTGTACTTTTCAATATTGTATCAAACCAGCAAGTTAATGAAAAGCTCTGAAAAAAGGTACCTTTAGTATTTTTCAATCAATGGTTGAATGTTAAGTTCATTAATTGCAATCTCCAAGTTTGGTATTGTTTTTGGCTTAAGCTTGTTTATGGCATCTGATTTTCATGTTCTTTTACAGACCTGATTTCCCCTTGTACATTTATTTATCTTACCCTTAGTCGTGTGCTTCATGTTGCTAGATCATAATCATGGGCACCTTGTCCTTCATGCTAAACAAACTCACTACCATTCTCACCATGATACATGACGATAATATTTCTTTTATGGCATGTGATAGTGATTTGGCTCTAAACACGTCCCTCTACTATAATGATGCATGTAGGGATGATTATACTCCAAATTCTGTTGTTGGACCTGATGATGATGATGATATCCCTTATGATAGTAATTCCTCTAAATCCATTGATTCATGGCTCATTGATGAAATGTTTAGTGAGGAACTTAGTGATGCTTTCTTAAGTGATGAACATCCTTTATCCTCTCCCTCACGTGATGTTATTGGTAGCCCCTTATTCCATAATAATTTGGTTAATGATACTTCTAATGCACATCCTTCTAGAGAACCAGTGATAGCAGCATTCAATGGAAATGAAGATGCACTGTTATCCATTTTTCCATATACATAATAATATACATTAATTAATGCATTTGAAGATACATTGATTGGTAGAGCAAGACAATGGTTTGATTCATATTCCAGTTAACATACATCATTACATACTTTTATCATGTGCTTTAATAGATTATTTTATTGTTGGCTCCAGAGCATGCTGGTCAAGTGATTTTAATATTTCAATCTCTAATGCTCATGCCTTAGGAGATCTTATGGACTTATCTATGTGGACTGTTACCCTCAAAAAGACAAAAAACGCTCACAATATCTCCCAGTCTTCAACAGTTAAAAAGATTTTCATTATTTTTGCACATAAACAGAGAAAATCAAGCAGCAAACAGAAAAATCAAACTCTTCCCTTCCTCCTTAGTTACATATGACTAATTAAAAACACACCCAATTACATGATGAATTATTTATCATGGGCATACAAACAACAAAAAGTAAACCATGCATTGAGGATACTAAATGTAAAAAAGGAAAAGTAGGAACAATAATTATTGAAAAGAAGTGCTTGATACAAATATCAAACGTATCTATTGTTTCTCCTCTCTAGAAAAGCATATGAAATCAACAACTCAAACAAATGGCTTTTGAAAGAAGTAAGAACAGAGATTGAGCTGACTGCATAAATGGAAATTTATTAAGTACAGTACCATTTATAGTCATACACTATGGTAATCTATGAAATGTATGTGATATAAAAGGAAAATCTTACTCAGTAGCTGAGGCCAACTGTCTCACAACTAATGTTGAAGGAACGGAAACCATAGCGAAGGCCTTAACATAAGCATCTTCTTCTGCAGGATCCTTTTGTGGGCTCTAGAAATTAACCAACAAAACTACATTCGTAAGTTTACAAGTTAATATAACTCAGTAGTGTAAATTGTTATACTATTGATATTAAATTGATTCTTAAATTTCAAAAAGGATAAGTAGCCATGTAATAAAAGCTACATGCATGTTTAATAAAGTTGTGAAATAGAAACAATGTGTAGCAAAGAAAATGCTGAGAATAAGATTAGTGTAAACATATAATTGACCTCGTTTTAAATTATGCATGTGGATTAAGAGGTACATCACGCTACGGTGACAAAAGTATGCTCATATTAGCTGTCAATGCTACCATATATAATCAATAGCCATCCAACTAAAACTTATTAAACACTGGCATTTCACTCTTTGATTAAAGAAAAATTCTTCCAACAGAATTTCCGTGAGTGAGTTGGAGCACTCATATCTAATGAATGACAACCTTTTAAAAAGACAAACTATAACACATCTGTAACTCTTGACTTGACTGTTTAGTCAATGGACAGGAAGATTTTTTGAAATATTTTAAATCAAAACAAATTTTTGGAAAAACGTCCTAAATATATTTCACAACAATCCATAGACAATAAGCATGGTTTTGATCATTAAAGCCAACTACTCTCAATTCTCAGCTGTGAACTATAATGTCTTCTTCCTAACTAGTCGACAGAGTGAGCCATTAGCCTAGTCAGTCGAGTTCATGCAGGCTAATGGGTAAAACCGTAAAAGAATAAGGAACTCTAGAGGCATTCTACTTGGATTGGGGTATAATTTTATATTTTTTGTGGTCTAGGACTTTATTTTTTAAATAACATAAGGTCTTAAGTGAAAATTAAAATATTTCATTTATATTATTTAATTATTATAAAGTTAAAAAATTTGAGGGTCCCATCATCATAAGTTGTTTTTAAAAAGGGGAAGACTGGGGAGTCATAAGGTGACTTAATTAATAAATTAAAAATAAAAGAAACTTAAGGTGGCATCCAAGATGGGGAGTTATAAGGTGTTAATAATAAATTAAAAGAAGGCAAAAGGTGGCATCTAGCCTGGGAGACATAAGGGTTTCAATAAAATATTAAAACAAAATGAATTCCTCTCCATTTTGGGCGTTGGAATTAGGAAGGCATAAGGAATTTTAATAAATTAAAAATAAAGTGATTTCTCCTACAAGTTGGACATCTAATGGGGACTTTGTTAATTCATTCAAATTATTCATGTTTTAATATTTCGGTTGCAGCTTCTCTGGAGGCTTTCTTCTGGGTTAGTGAGGACGAACCCCTCGCTGATGACATCTTCTACACTGTTGAGAGATATAGTCTGTGAGATCTAAGATTATTATCCTACAGGAAACTCATGGATTCAACAGAATAAATAATTCATTCACTAATAGAGCTGTTGCAGATTTGCAGATTGGACAAGGTTTTGAACGATTTGATCAGACCAAATTGGGCGATTAGGGGCTGCAAACATCCTTCCATCATTCCATTGGCATTTGGCACTTGGAATTGAAAGTGTGGTGCCCAGATCTGAGGATTTGCAGGTCTGATTTTATTACAGCAGTGGTTCCCAGTCTATAACTTTTTTTGGGTAAGTTTGTCTTTGATATGTAAGGGTTTGTAATGAATTGGCTTGCTGTTATATTGTAGAAAAATCCAATATTTTGATCAGCATCTAAATCTGGAATATTCTACTCCTAAATTGCATGTTATTGGTGTTATTTTCAGAATTAGTATTTGCTGCAATTTATTATTGTTACCAGCTGATCCATCAAAAAAAAAAAAACCCTTTTGCACCTTTTGTCTAGTCTAAAAGATCACATCAAAAGAACAACACAGGCAGCATATTACAAGAACAAGGTGATGCTTAACAAATTTGTAAATCATATAGGATGTCAGACTTTTTGATGTCATACAGATATATAAGCAAAGTTGCCAAATCGGAATCAAGTATGTGCGTACAATATGCCAGTACAAAAAAATTGGGAATGGATATATTCTTGGTATGTTCACATCAAAAATGTATAAAATCATAAATATATACCGAATTGCAACATAAAACCAAGTCATACCACATATCATGCATATGCTAAACAAAACTACCATAAATTAGAATATGCTCCAAATGTTTTCCTTAGTCCTACTAAAAATTAGAATATCATCCAAATAAAACAAACCACTCATACAAAACTTCTTTAATCATAAAAGTTGTCTTCCATACATCCCCTTCTCTTATGCTTATCTTGTGATAACCAAATTTTAGATCTATCTTGCTGAAATATTTTTCTCCTTAAACAATCAATTATATCATCTTAGACAATGGAAACCTATACCTAAATAGTGTCTCATTTATTGCTCTACAATCTACATGCATTCTCCAATAACCTCATTTCTTCGATGATAGTTGTAATGTCCCCTTCCTAAGCAATTGGCCATTGGAGACAATTAGCCTATTCCTCGGGTTCCACATAGGCTAATGTGGTTTGGTTAGGACTCCATAGATCTTGGAGACAGTGTTGTTCACCCTCTTTCTCATTTTTGAGTCTTGCAATGAGTTCAGTGCATGAGGAGATTCCAACCAACACTTTCTATAGCATTTTCGGGCACTTGGTCCATTTTTACTATTTTTAGTAAGTGTTAATTGGGGCACTAACTTGGTCAATTGGCAACAATTTCATCTTGGAATGGTCTATGCATAGATTTAATATTTAGTAAATGATATTTTTTAATCAGAGGCTATTAATTTATTTAATAATGTAAAGCTATAAAGTTAGATTAAATATTTTAATTAAAATTATTAAATATTATAAAATAACTTAAATGGACACCAAGACGACAAGGAATATTAAAAGTGCATCAATGTTTTATTTTAAAAGGGTGTGTAATGTGGGAGACATAAGGGGGATTTAAAATTTAATAAAGTATTCTTATATGCCCAATGAGGGCATTGGATTTGGAGGGGAAATAAAGAGCTTTGGGAACACATTTGCAAATTATGTTGGAGACTTTTATGAGGAAATATTGCAGGTTGAACAGTGTTCTTCCAAGGGCTTTGTGAGGACAAAAACCTTCACAAAGGATATCCATTTCAAGAGTGAAAGATCTTTCCTACTGAATTTGCAAATGATTTCATTCAGAAACTACATCGGACCTTATTTGCATTAGATTTTCAGTTTGTATTTCCAGTTCGTTTTAAGGAAGATTTATTACGAATATTGCAAGGACGAAAGAGCAAATTTGGAAGCACAAGTTGCAGATTTCTCACTATTAATGTTGGCCGCACCATTCTAGAGAGAGATCGTAAAGCATAAAGAAAAAGAAAAGGGAAAGGGTCTTTTATAGTCCACGATGCCAACCATCTATGTATGGGTCTACAAATGGGTTAGAGCCTTATGAGACTACCTCGTACTCCTTGCGGGAGGTACCTAACTGCACTACAAACGAGGCGTGCATACCTTACCCCCTTGTGGGATTGGAACTTGTGACCTCTCTTTCAAGAGCACAAGTTCTCCACCACTAGGCCAACTCAGGCTGTACACATCCTAGGGCATGGGCATCCTAGGGCCAAAACACCTAGGTTTTGGATCAGATTTGAGCAGAGAATGAGGCATCTAGGAAATAAATTGCAGCTTGTGGGTATTTCACAAAATAAAAAATATCGGTGTTTATTAGTGTTTAGATCATCTGGGTATTGTTGCAAACATTTCTATTTGAATGTATGTTTCATATTAGCTGTCCAAAACACATTCACCATTCAGAAAACAAACAAACAAACAAACAAAAGGGTGTATATTACACTAGCATTGTCGGTACCACAAGAACTTAAGCTATCTCTACTTCCTCATTTTTCCACAACACTTGAACTTGTTTGTTCAATTCTTCATTCTCTACTAGTGTCATCCTATAAGAAGCCTTATTCGGTAGACTTGTTCCTAGAATCAAATCCATGTGGTGACTAATAATTCTTGTTCATGGTAATCCATCTAGCATATTATCTAGTATAATATCATTATATTATTTAACCAACATAGAAATCTTAGTTTGCAACAACACTCCATTTGTGCTATTGCATACCTTTGGAAAAATAGCAAAACACAATTCCTCATGCTTCAAACCTTCAAATTTCCTAACATCAACCAAACAAGCCCTGGAACAACTATTGATTCGATATCCTCTATCTTTCAATGGAGTAAGAATACGTTTCTCACCTCCCTTATCAAAGTATATGTATTTTCTCTACCATTATGTTTCTCATCTCCCTTATCAAAGTATATGTATTTTCTCTACCAATATGTATTTGACCAAAAACTGTTCCCTACCAAACACCTTATGTTTCTTCTATGACCATGAGATCGTGTAGGGACTTGGATGCTCAATCTTCTTCAATTTCATGTTTTCAACTTATCCACCATCTTACTTGACACAATTTTATAAGTACTTCCACAATCAATCATTACTTTGGAACATTTTTCCTTTAGTCTTACAAATTACTATAAATGAATTTCTTCTTTGGATTTGGTTCCTCACTATCCTCCTTATCAAATTTCAGCAAAACTCTTTTCATCAATAACGGCTCACCTTTTTCCAATCCATTCACTTGAGTTGGTGATCCCATAGTTCACATACTCGAACTCAATTTGGACTTGGCAGACCAAAAAAATTAAATTTCTTAAAAATGTAAATTTTATGCAAAATACAATTTAAATGCAAACCTATTTACAAACAAATTTTGTGATCAAATACTAGAGATTGTGAATCAAGAAGCAACTAACAACACAAGTGATGGAATTGCACAATAGAGTAAGTAATATAGGCAATGTGAATGAAAGAAGCGACCAAACTAAGTGTCATGAGCGGTCACATGATGAAGCAATAATTACCAATAGAGATCATTAGGGCAAGCAATTTGAGACTATTTGAGTGGCAAATAGCTTGTAATCACACAATAGAATAGATATGTGATGGTGTAAGTTATTAATTTGTGTGAATAACTTCCACTAGCAAGGACATATATTGTATGCAATCATGCATTAGAACACTGGCAAAACAAATGATTATGTGGAAAAACAATAAAGTGTAAATAATGAAACCTAACCCACGTGACAAAGGCAAGAAAGTCAGCAAAAATCATGAAATCACATGAATACATTATTTTTCAACATAAAATCCATGTTGAAACTAAATTTGTATATCACAACATCCCATAAGTTTTAGAGTTAGACTCACTAAGTACTCACATAATTTCAACTCTAAAACTTGTAGATTACTCACCATCTACGAGTCACAAGTTTTGATTGCAAAAACTCGACAACATACAAAGTTTGCAGGTCCTTGACAACTCAGTGAATAGTTGAACTATGGGCGATCCAACTAAATCTTCATCTAAATGTGTGGCTCTTGAAGTTCCTTCAAGTCTTCAAAGATCACCTCCTTGCAATTACCAAAACTCAAATGATCTATGTCCTTTCATACTTAAAACAAGTACTACAAAACGATCCACCACCTCCTCCTTCAAATCTACCTCTACCTAACTAAAAAATATTAGATCTATTACTATGGTAAGAACTATAACACTCGTTTGCCTTTACACTATTGGTTCCCCAACTTTTATTTCAATAACTCTTAAAGATTTACCTAATTCTTATGCTCAAAGCTACTCCTCAAAGTTAGGCCAACAAACATAAAACACTTACAATCATGTTTTCCTTTGCACTTCAAGCTCTACAAAACCTAGGTGGATTTGCCTTTATGACACTGAGTGTAAGTATGCAAGAAATCTATGCCTCGTCGTGAAGCAAATTTACTCTTGTATTCTTATGACAAGGATTTGAAAATTAGATCTTAAGACATGCAAGGATCCTTGTGCTCAATTTGTTTTAGATATGAGATTTCAAACAAAGAAAAAAATAAAATGGTTGAAAAAAGATATAATGTTTTAAGGTCAATTCCTATGGGAGAAAATGTACTAATCAATGCCTATCCAAGGTGACAAAGTCAACACAACATGCACATTCATTCATAACAATCAATACACTCCAATGGTCAATCTATAATTATCAACTTGCAATAATTTGACTTGCAATGGGCTAACAATGCGATCCTTCTTCAAGATCCATTCTGTTACAGCAATATTCTTTATTATCTTCAATGAAAGAAATTGCAATGTTGCTTGAACAAAACTAACAATGAAAATAGCACAAGTGCAACAAACGTGCATTGATGAGCATCACAATACTTCATTATTATGCTCAAAAGAATATTGAATCACAAACTGGAGATAATATACACTGAGAGCATGTATTCATGTACGCTCAAATCAGAGCATGTATAGTTATTACATAAAAACTGTAGTCAATGAATGCGTACCCAAAAAAATAAGACATGGAAACAACCAAACTGTTGTCTAAAGTCTTCTACAAATCCTCAAGACATTTTCCAAAAAACTCAAAAATGGCATTGAAACCCCTTTTAGAGACGAGAATCCAAATTCCAATTGCTGTGAGGAGAAGTTGTCTTCAAATTAAACAATTAGCACTAGGTATGCAAACTGGGCATCCTCTGTCATTACAGCATGCTATAGTTTAAATTTGTTCTGGAACTTGGAGATTTCTGCTATTAGTCCAACATGCAAGCACTTCCAAGTTATGGCGTGAACTCATGTGTTGCATGCCTCAAACTACAATTCTAGAGAGTTACCAACACTTGTTGGCAGCAAAAAACATGTTCCTAAAAAATTGCGGAAATTTGTGCCCTTATGCACAACGACAAAAAGTTAGGGGGTATTTTCCACTACAGAAGTTCAAGGGGTATTTTCCATTGCGGAAAATCAGGGATCATGTAGATATATTCCTCATGGGTTGGAAATTCCACAATTGCATAACTTCTTCAATTATGCTCGGATTTTCCTCAAATTTGAAACATGGCATCCCTAACACTAGGCAAATCCCGCAATTGCATAACTTCTTCAATTTTGCTCCTATTTTCTTCAAATTTGAAACATGGCATCCTTGACACTTTGAAAATTCCACAATCGCATGCATTCTTCAATTTTGATCAAATTTTCCTAAAATTTTATACATTGTATCACTGACATTAGGAAAATCCCATAATTTCGTAACTTCTTCAATTTTGATCAGAGATTCCTCAAATTTAAAACAAAGATACCCAATTGGATGTTCGAAAAGATGAAATCCTTGGCGACCCTCACACAGATTTTTGGCTTTTAAATTTGGATACCTAGGCCAAAAGGGGGGAATGAATACAACGACTAGAACATCACCAAAACATTACAAACCCAGAAAATTTCTTAGAGCGGTTACACAGGATGGGAAGTGAGACCTAACATTCACCATCATTGCCTTTTCCCCTATCATTGCCATGTGTTCTACCTCTCAAAAAAATTATGCCTCTTCCTTATTGCTTGATTTGTCTTATTTGAAATCTCTTTTTCAACTTGTCTTCTACCTTCAAGGCAAATTGATACTAATTACAAACTCGTCATGCTCAATTCTTCTTGAATGCTTCCTCTTGAACATTAGCATATCTTGCCACCTTCTCTTGATCAACTTCATGATGACCAGCCTTAATTGTCAACTTGTAGAACTCTTCAATATAATATGTCATATGCATATATTTTTGTCTCAAAATTCAATCTCTTAAATAGATCTCGCTGAAAGTTTGCAAGAATAAACCAGGTCTTCAACTTAGACACCATTCTCTCCCATTCTTCAAACTCAAAGTATTCTTCCAATTCAATCAGCCAATCAACCAATTCTTCAAGATTTAAACTACTAGAATAACTAGGAACATCAATTCAAAATCCCTTACTTAGTAATAGCCTCTTCAATGTGCTTACTTGATCTTCATCCTCATATCACTCTACAACTTGTTCATTTCCATTTATTCTTTCATCTTCTTCATCACTTTTATCATCTCTAGGCATATGCTTTCAAACTTGATGTGGCCTTAACCATGAACCTCCCAAGAACCAATAATGGCATAAGTATCATTATCTTTTGGCACAACATTCAAATTAATGGCACACAACCCATTAGACCTTCCTTAAGATGGTGGGGCAAGCTACAACTTACAAGAATGCATTATACAAAACTATACATGTAGACATGCTTACAACACTTAAGATCATCTGATTAAACTTTAAAGGCATTTTTTATGAACCAACGATTGTGTGCAATAAGATTACTGTTTGTTGATTTATATGCACTGTTCAATGCTTGCAACAAACAAGAAACCCTGCAAAATTCGAACCCACACAAGACTGCTTTTAGGCTTGGGATGCTCTGACATCACTCATAAAGACAGTATATTGTTAAGGGCGACAATATAATTGTCATATTACATAATAAAAAACAATTGTTTATTTGCACAACCCATCCAAATCATAACTATCTCATTTTGTATTTTTGTCTGTAGACACCCTTGCCTTATACTTTACTAAGCAGTGCATGTTATCAAAGTTAAATGTCCATTGATGGAAATGTTAATTGCATTTCTTAATCGTTATCTCATCTCCACCAATAATGTCAAATTTACTTACCAGTTATAGTCATGCAAGGAAATACTTGAGCACAAATATATCCCAGAGTTGATCATCTAAAACTCTACCAATCAAAGGGAATCTTGCAATTTAACCTCTTGATATGCACCTTAAAACAAGAATTCAATTTGTATATAGATGCAGGACTTATGACACAAGAATTTGACAGGAATATCAAAATCAGCCCTTGAATTGAGTTTAATTTTAATAAGAGATCTTCACCAATTTATTTCTATTAAAGGAAATATCAATACCTAATAAAACCAATAACTTAATCACATCAGAAGTGACTCGCTGCAGCTGTTGTATTTTTAGTACAACATAACAAAGGCATTTGATAAAGAGTAGTTGGATCCAACAAGAAGCCAACAAAATTTTGGAGCTTCATCATTAGGAACTTCAGCCCCATAGTGGATCATACTTATAGCAGCTAGCCTCATTGCCTTTGTCCACTTTGTGTTACTTTGTAAGTTGAACTATGTAGCAATATACTATGTAGTGTGCATTCACACTGTAATCAATGATCTCAAAATTAATGAGGAAATTCAATATTGTAATGTCCCCTTCTCCTTAGCACATGGACATTCACAAGGTTGGCCTATACTGACCCTCGTAGGCCAAGGAGTTGAGTAGGGGGTAGACGTGGCGGAGATTGGTGGCTTCACATCTCATTATAATATGGTCCTTTGGTGATATAAGGGGATAACACGTATCATGAGACATGTGCACTTTAATAATAATGAAATAATATTTTAAAAAGTGCATTTAAATAACATGTATAATAAAATAATATAAAGTGTACCTACCCCTATCTTCTAGAAGGTATATTATGATGAGTTATGAAAAGAATAAATAGAAGAGGGAAATACATGTTTTGGCATCAGTTGTTTGTTATCTTCTTGAATTGAGTTGTGGAGCCAAGGGTTGTCCACAGAATTGGTCTTAGGGAGTGATACCTCCCTTCAATCCGCATAACTAAGGAGGTGGAAGATCCTCTGAAGGGTTGCTTTGAGTGAGGAATATTCAGTTCTTCACATTGAGCTTATGGAGTTTTCATATCAGTTTTGAGGAGTTTGCTTCAGACCTTCATATTGCCAGGATTTTGTTCTTGGGTCATAGTAGATGCAAGCTTTCATATGTTTGAGTTCAGCGATCTTATCTAAAGAAGAGGGTGATGCTATTTGGTGCATTTTGGAGGTGAATCGAATTAAGTTGCAGCTATTTATCAGACTGGAGCAGACTTTACCCATCCCACGATCTTCATTCATTCATCATCATTAGTGCATCGAATTCCACATTGGAGGACAGCGATATCATTTGGGAGGCAAGGCGATTTCTTTTGTAGAGTTTTGGTGATAGATTCGGCCATATTTCAGTGTTTGATCAGAACGGACCTGTGCATCAAGAACCCTTCGATTTGGGTTGTAACTTCATGATTTGGCATTGAGACACACCATTGAATGAAGCGCTTTCCTCTAGGAGTGAGGCTGACCAGTTTAGGAGGTGATTTGGAGCCCTTGTATGCACTTCACGTTGACATCTCAGACCTACCACTTGCAGCAGCAGGGGCGGCATTGGACATGGTTCGATCTTGCACATTGGAGGCTCATTCTTAGTGGATATTGCTTGATTCTTCATTGCCTCGCTTAGGTGATTTATACCAGGTTCTAAGATAACACATCTTCACTGTATTTCTCAGTAGTTTGCATGTATGTCTTGGCTGTCTTATATCTTCAGACAATCTGATAATCAATACTCATTGGCTAAGTGATTGGACACTTGTTGAATGAATGTAATGAGCCTATTTGATTCATGAATAAAAGAGTTATAAGGCTGTCCCTCATTTAGTCATTGTTATATGAAGTTTGCCAACCGTTTGTCTTAATGATAGTCTGCTGTAATCTTTATTTCAGCATACTATACTATGTCATTGAAATCAAACAATAGGAAATAGAGTTGCATCATCATCCTAGATAGTAGTTTTATGTTTTGCAAGTCATCTATTTGTTGAAACAAAGGGTTATAATGTCAAGATAAGTCTAAGTACTTTGAAACAGTCATATGCCAAGTATTTGACGAAATTCTCCAAGGGATCAAAGTCTGAAAATTAAATCAGAATTGGTGAGGGACATTACAAATATTTCAAAATTCATGTCATACACTCTCCTTTAATTTGACTCTCTCTCTCTCTCTAATTAAGATGGCTCTAAATATAAAAAATCTCTTTTTTTCTTTTTTCTTTTTTTTCTGTTCCCAATTTTATCTCAAGCAAATAAAAGTATTTTGGTTTGCCAAGAATGATGTTTTCTTATATGAGCACAATTTAAGGTCTACCACTACTCAAAGTCTCAAACACAACCAAGACAGCAAATTGAAAAAACTATGAAATATATAGACTTTTAAGGATTTAAAACTTTTATCATGCACCCTTCTATAAATAACTTTAAAGACACAAGAAACTAATCAAATAGAAGCTACTTTGATTACATACACAAGTATACATCAAACATGAATATAAAAGAAGATTTTAACTAAAGGAAACAACAATTTTAAATATATAAATGTTGTCAAATAATTTACATGTACAAAACTCATGGATTATAATATCCATGATATCAAAAACAAAAATCACAATATGGAGCATGAAATATGGTAAAAAGGAGCTTGTATCCCTCAACCCACCATTACTAGCTCCATGTGGAATCATGCACTTGTATCTCATACAAGTCTGCAAATGCTACTATGCTATAGAAGCATTACTTAGGATAGGGTTTGACTCAGCAAACTAAAAGTATAAATGCGATTTAATTACTAGAAACTTCATTGGGAAAAAATAAAAAAGAATAAAAAAATTGCTCTTCCACCCAACATGGCCCAAAAATATTTTATCGCTTTTAACCATCCTCCAAATCCTTCAAAAAACACCTGACTTTCATTTAAACATTTTCAATTTTTTATGCATTTTTGTTATTTTCCCTAATCTTAATAGACCTAGCGAAGTCCACCCACTAGGACTCACCGAGTCTAGCGAGTCTAGCAGACTTGATAAATTTGACTAAACTTGTCGAGTATCCAAGTCATGAATCCCTAGGCCTCAGTTTGATCTACTCAACCTAGGACTTTCTAATTGTCAATGAGCCCCAACAAGTCTTGAAACTATAGCCAAAACCAATAAAGAGCAATATCAACAAAGTTGAGCATCCAAGAGAAGCAACAAAAATAATGACATCACTTTGCTTAAATCTAACAAAGTAAATGCAACTAAAATAATAAACATAAAAGTCTAGTTGAAAAAGACATGAGACCATTTGAATAACGATGGAAATTATAGGCAGGTACATAAGGATCCTCTAACAAAATATCAACATTTCTTCCTCAAGCAAGGAATCAAAACTGATCAACGGTTCTCTCTTAAGCAAGCAGTCAAACGAAAATTGATTTGAATGACCCAACTATGCCCCAAATTTATGGCACATCTAAGATACACAAAGTTCAAAAAATATGTTCCCTGAGACCCTCCCAAGTTATGATGTGGCAAGTTAATTTTCTGATAACCCTCCTAACTTATGTTGTGGCAAGTTACCTAGCAAATAAAATACAACTATTAGTCAGTAAAACTACCTATTTCAACAATAACTTCAAATTGTTTATCAACATTTTGCATGACTTGAAACTTGAAGAAAAAAGACTATCTAGTCAATTTGGATATAATCACATTATTTCCAAAATTGTCATTTGGTGAGATTGTTAAGGTGGTAATGGATGTGAAACTTCGACTTCAATCTACTTATGTTTTGAGTGGAATCTTTTGGAACAAATGGAAGATGTGGCCATGGGCTTTATTTTTTTCCCAACTGTCATTAATCTGTTTATGTTAAGATTTGAGAAGAATATAATTCAATCCTCTAACCTGTAACCAAAGTGGTGTTATCATTATGTTCTCAATAACTTCTATTAGACTTCCTTGCAGCAGGGACATACTAGATAAACTCTTAACATATCTTGCTACGAATGAAAAATACATAAATTTTACAATGGAATTTGAAGAAAACAATTATCTTCCTTTCCTTGACATCCTCACCACTAGAAAAGTAAATGGTTTTCTCTCCAAACAAGCTTACAGATGGAAAACAAATATGGATTACATTTTAGGGCAGAGTTGCACCATCACCCATCACAAAAGTCACAAATCTATGCATCTTATTTATTAGAGCTCTTAAAATTATGAATTTATTGCACCCATACGAAATTTACCATATCATGTCAAATTTCAAGCTAACTCCTTGTATTTCATCAAGTCAAAAATCATGTTTCAAAACCTTGTCATGGTCATCTCTTGTCTATGTCTTTGCAAGGCCAATGAAAATTGATGGAAAACTTGTCATTGATGTCAAAGTAATTTCTATGATTGCTTATGCAGTTGCTTATACAGTTGATGGTCTATATGTATATATGTATATAGTTGATATAGTTGATGGTGGGTCTTTATACAGTAATGGATCTTCAGAGTTACATATTCAAAAGATTTACTATGCTCAGGTTGTTACAGTGATATGTCATACTTGCTCTGTGGTATATATGTTAACAGTGGATATAAAAACTCTATATCCTATAGTATAGAGTTCATATACAGGCAGTACACAGATATACAGCTACAGATAGTGTTACTGTGCTAGGAGTTATACAGATATATATTATGGCAAGATCGTATTTTTGCAGATCAAAAAAATCAGATCAGATTTTATGACATATATATATTATGGTTACAAATGGAAGATCATGGTTCAACGATACCAAATGCTGATACATAGTTCACAGATTATATAATGGATTAAAATAGCGTCTTAGATGACCGGTTCAAATAAAGACCTTTGTGACTTCAACCAATACTAAGCAGTGAGTACATTATGCCTGAATAAGGAGGTTATCGGGTCTTGTCTCTTATCGGCAGATTGCATTAAATCTATTCTCCATTGATCGCCTTACTACTTATAAACCACTGTATCAAATACAACCAACTCCTTTAGAATCGTTGTCGTAGCAGAGACAGAAGCAACACATTAATCTTCATTCAACCGAAGAACACCAATAATATTAAAGACAAAGGATGCTATCATAAGACCATACAGTTATATGATATATATATATATATATATATATATATATATATATATGCTGCCGTTATAAGTCTTCTATAATATAGAGATGCACATAATAATAATTCTGGAATTACAAAAACAAAAGGAGGTTTTCAGACATTAATGATGCTGTGAAAATAAGAATAAGGAGTATACGGCTACACATATGTATGCTGTGAAGCCAATTATGAAAGGTGCATAATATTGAAAATATAAAAGATACTGTATGAAGTCAAAGTTCAGAATAATAACAAGATATAAAGGCAGATATTGAGTAATACATAGTTTGAATTTCATGTTCATTCTTTAAGAGAATGATCAGATTGGTGTTGCAGTTTTAGTTCATCATTTGCAGCAGATTTGTGAATAAATTTCATGGTCAGAATTTGTGCAGAAGTTGATGCTTGTTGAGTGTGAAGTAGGTGCTTCAATTGGGTAAAGTTGGTGCTTTATCCTTGTGGGTTGGTGCTCACTAAATTAGAATTGGGTGATGTTGGTGCTTTATCCTTGTGGGTTGGTGCTCACTAAATCAGAATTGGGGAGTTGGTGCTTCCTGTGGGTTGGTGCTCACAAACTTTAGAGGTTGGTGCCTACAATCTTTGTAAAAAACAATTATAAAAATACTTGCATTATAACCGTGGTTTTTTTCCCTCATTGGGTTTCCACAAGAAAAATAATTGTGTTCATTGTAAATGCGTATGATTCATTGAGTTGCAGCATTAATTCAGTTTCTTAAAAGAAGTAAAAAATTATATAATATACTGATTCACACCCCCACCCCCTCTCAGTATATTTGAGTGCTCTTCAGAAAGATCTTCCAAACATATCTGCCAAGGTGAAGAATGGAGTTCAATTGATGAAGTGGCAGTGGAAAATCACTAGGGCACAAGAATATTTTCTCCAATTGAGTGTACCATGCTAATATGAAGGCAAACAAAAGGTATGTCAAAACCTTGCAGACCCAGTTATAGGTCTGCCCTCAAAGGAAGATGGAAACAATCCAAAATATTCATGTTCATACATCAGAGTTTGCAAAAAAGTTGTAGCCAGTTAACTGGAGCGCACTTAAAAGAAGATGAATGTGAATTTTACCAGCTAAAATTTGCAAAGGCATTAAGATGTGTTCACTCCTTAACGACAAAACAAGCTTAAAAGAAGATGTGTTTACTCCTTAAAGGCACATGGCATCTAGAGAGGAAACAAGGCAGAAAAAAGTAAAGCCCATTAACAGGCACATACAGCTATAAGGTGAAAATAAAATTTGTTTCAAGTTAAAATTGGAGAGAAGGTGATAAAGCACATGCCCCATGACACAAGAACAATTTTTCAAAAGAAAAAATATGCAGTGCAGTATATAGGCATGCACCCAGAAGAGGAAAAACACATTTTCATCAGAACAACTTTATGTGCACCCATAGACCAGTTTGTGCTAATATAAAGGGCTGTCTGGTTTTGAGTTAAACTTGTGCACGAGCTATATAAAGACAGGCACCTTTCTATCAATGGTAGTGACCTTTCAAAATAAAGAACAGATCTGTTATTTATAGTAGCACACTTGGTGAGAAGACATTCAAATTTGGATTACAAATCAAAGAAAAAAAGCAGCTACATAATAGGCATGCGGTTGGAATACAAACTCAGATTTTTGACAAAAATAAAATGCTAAAAAGAGCACTATACAAAGACAATTTAAGGTAAAAATAGCAGATGACATGTACTCATAAATAACTCTCGATTCTTCATTCATTCTTCAAATTGTTTTCTTACAAACTTCGGTAGCAGCAGATTTCACTCAGAGTCTTCATCATTTCAGCAGGGGCAGCCGTCTTTTCAGAGAATTTCCATCAGTTTTTTGGCACGGATGTCTGATTTCAGCAGCAGTTTTCATCAATTTCCAGCAAGTTTTAAATCAATCCTTAGCAGGGAGTCTGACTTCAAGTAGAATTTCTATTTTTAACAAAAATTTCAGCTTTCAATAAAGCTAGATTTATGTCAGCTGTGTCTAGGGTTTTTGGTTAGTTTTTTGCTCTTATCTTTATTCAAATCCTTGGCTATCCTTCCACTTCAAATTGCCTGCAACTCAGTCACATTTAGCTAGATTTATAAGCAGATGTCAGTGGTACACAGTGAACACATTGACCTATCAAGAGGTATTTTTCCTTGGATGTGTGACAGATTTATTAGGGCTGGGGATGTTTATCATCATATCAGTTCTCTAACAGAAATATGAAAGTTTGATTAAACCATTTGCAACAATCAAAATGAAATCAGCAGCTTGCTATCAAACCTGGGTTTCCGCGATGCAGTATTATTTCCAATCCATTGTGGTTGCATCAGTTTTGGTAAATGAATTTCTTACAATTCAAGAAACTACCTTGTGCCATGTGAATGTAGAAGAATTGAATTTGAAAGAGAATCTAAAAAAATAGAAATAAGGTGCCAAAGAAGCTGTTGGATAGTGATCCCATTGAAGCAGATTCTTTAATTGGTCTCCATACAAAGTCGTGAGTATCCTGAAAAGCAACAAATAAGATCAGTAAGTGGTCAAGTTTTTTGCAAACTTGATTCAAGGGCTATAAAGACTCCATTCACCTTGCCACTTTATGAGGAAGCATTGGATGCCAAGCTTAAGGAACGTGAAAAAATGTGGTATAACAATGTGTGAAGTGTCAAAGGCATATCAGCAAGAAGTGGCTCAAGGAAGAAACAATCACAAGTGTGAAAGGTATTAAAGAGAGGTGAGTTCAAAAGTGAATTCTCCATCTTGATCACCTTGCTTAATCAGGTTAAGGAGAGGAAGACATAAGAATTTTCAAGCCATGGATATTCTAGCTTATGAGAACCATATGCAAGGAAGAGGTATATTTTGATTGGGCTATCTTAATTGGCGAGTGTTTGCATAAGCAATTGATAAAATGTAAGCAAACTCACAAGTACCGCATGACTTCATAAAAAGGGAATCTCATGGCACAAAGAGAAAGATTTTCAAGATTGAGCATAGTTGGACCTTGCAAGCAAACCCACGTTTTCAAACATTTGCCACAGTTTGAGTATGCTGAGTCTTGGAAATACTATAGGAGGGTAAAAGATGTCTTCTTAATGCACTCAAAAGAAAAGATGGATGATCAGATGCATATGAACAATTCAAAGCATGTTAAGGTAT
This sequence comes from Cryptomeria japonica, assembly GCF_030272615.1. NCBI lineage: Eukaryota > Viridiplantae > Streptophyta > Pinopsida > Cupressales > Cupressaceae > Cryptomeria > Cryptomeria japonica. The sequence goes on from NC_081410.1 coordinate 316,425,360, forward strand.
TTTGGATTGGGTAGATTAATGTATTCAGTTTCTGACTTTGAAATATAACAGGTTATTCAATTTTACATCACATTCATATATGTTGTTGAAATATCCAAGTGATGAGGTCATCATCATGGAGTGCCTCTGGCAGATTTTAGAGGTTGTTTACTCCCTATGGTGAGTTGTTCAAGCTCATGGAATAAACAGGAAGTACACACAGAACATATAACCAGCAACTATAATTACATTCAGAACATAAACTAACAGTCACAACAATATGGCAGAAAGAGGTTTCTTTTATTGCATTTTAGAAAATAGTACATCAACAACAACCTTTCCATGGTACCCTTACATTGCACTATATAACACACCCAGCGGTTGGTGGAGATGCCAACCGTCACAACTGCGGACTAACCCCTACAGGAACCAACGGCTGTCTTATTACACAAAAACATAACTTAGCAAAACTATAAGTATTAGCTTAATTGCGGCCTAACATCAACCCCCCAAAAAAGTAGTTGTCTTCCAGACGATGAAGACAAAATGGGAGCTGGTCAAAACTGAAAACTAAGACTGAGAGAGATGAGAAAACGTCCCTGGGGTGGTAGAAGCTAGAGCCTGCTGCCGGGACTGCTGAAGTTGCTCCATGTGGAGCCGTAGGTTCCTCTCGGCAACCAACTAGCATTCACGAGCTTTCTTCACCATGAGAACTGCCTCCATCAGATCCTTATCCTTCTACTCCACCTCATATGTCAGGACCGAGACCCTCTCCTCCAATGTCTTCATCTGAATACTCTGTTCGGCCATACGGGTCTTTTGTAGTGCAGCCGCCTCCTCTAGCTCAATTCTAATCTGCTTTTCCACAGCAGTAAGTTCTATGCGTTTATCCAACTCCTTCTGAATTCCAGCAGTCTCTTCCTTAGCAACTCGTTGTTCAGCCTGGGCCCGCTACATTTGAAAATATAGCTCCCTATAGGAGCTCTCCATACCCTGCAAGGTGGGGCCAAGTGCCCCCTGGCCGTGCATGATGTGTGTGCCCTGCCAGGTTGCCACCATCTCAGGAGTCTCGGTTGCTGGCCAGCCATGTTGGACGAACTACTGTGTGAACTCCTCCTGGCATCCGGAGGTCATAAATGCCAGAAGCTTCTCCGCTTCTGGTAGGGCTCCTGCATCAACGCGTAAGGCCAGGTCGGCGATGCCTCGTGCTACCTCTGTAAAGCCCTGCAACTCCATCATGAATCGCCGAATGGATCCCACTGGGTCCTGTGAATCTGGCTGTGAAATGCAAAGACCCCGAAAGGGATCCTTCCCTGGTGACTACTCTGTGTCCATCATCCTGTTGTTCCCGGATTGGAAGCTCTCATCCTCCAAATTGATGATACTATGTGTATTCTCCTGTTCGCTCTCCCCCTTCCTCGGGGTTTGCCCTATGTTTCTGATCCCCTCATCCTGAATCTGCTCTTGGCCAACTGCCATCGTGCGTGGTGAAGGGGGAGGTGGTGTGTGGGGTGCAAGGGCAAACTTCCCCAGCCAACTGTCTAGGGATGCAGCCACGTCTTGCTCTTGATCTATCTCCCCTGCCACGAGAGCATCCAGTCCATCCAGTTCTTCTTGTATTGGCCCTTCATCTGTATGCAATATGTCATCTACACTTTGTCCTACGCCGTTAGCCACAGTCACTCGTACGTCTCCACCCGAAGGTACGACGCCACCCGGTACACCTCCACCTGAAGGTTCTACCATTGTCATCCGTACATCTCTCGAAGGTGCTGCCATCTGTACGGCTACATCTCTTGAAGATATGCTGTGAGCTACATATCTCGCTTCATGACAACCCCTAAAAGCAAAGCATTGGGTTGCAGTGAAGCATGTACTAAGATATGTGAAAGGGATACTTGCCTTTGGCATTTTGTACAGTAGAACCAAAGATCCTCGGCTAATTGGTTTTACAAACTCAGATTGGGTAGGTTGTGTTGATGACAGGGAGTCTACTTCTAGGTATGTCTTCAGTCTTGGTACAAGTGCAGTCACATGGACCAGTAAGAAGCAGCAAGCAGTAGCTCTTTCCTCAACAGAAGCAGAGTATCGAGGAACTGTTAAGGGGGCATGTGAGGCAGTTTGGCTTTGAAGGATGCAATCTAACATGAAAATGTCTCAAGCAAGGCCTTCACCCTTGTTCTGTGACAATCAAAGGTTTTTGAAACTTGCCAAGAATACAGTCTTCCACGAGCACACCAAACACGTAGAGCTTCATTGTCACTTCATTCGACAACTTGTTGAAGATGGAAATGTGGTTTTGCAATATGTTCCAACTTTGGATCAAACTGCAAATGTTCTCACCAAGTCTTTGAGCTCGGACAAGTTTGTAAAATTTAAGGGGCAACTTGGTGTAGTTGATAGGATGACCATTAAGGGAGAGTATTAAAGTATTTATTATATTATTTAATGGACATTTAGTTTAAGCTTAGTTTAGCAAGATAGATTCTATTTCAATTTCATGTTATCGATTGTTTCTTTTTAAAACATCGTAATGTAATTGCCTATATGTAATTCGTTTCACTTCATTAATTATATATGCATTTACCATTTCACAAGGACCTCATCTCTTCTCATTTCTTATATCTTAAACTATTGTTATTTTTCATATTTGTGAAAGTTGTAATATATGGTAATTGGTGAACCTTTTTTAATGGCATGGAAAAGTGGTATTTGTATGTGTATCTTATACTTGTATTGGAATGTCATCCATCCATGTTTGGAATGTGATCTCTCCTTTGTACCCATGTAAGAATCGTGATTTATGCTCAAATTGAATCTTGTTTTGGAATGAAATATCATGATGGTGCATGTATCCTAATGTGTACTTGTGAAGGAAAAGTGATGGATAAGTCATGTTCTATTTTATTTCAGATGATGTGAATATATGGAGATCATTAATATTATTTTTACGTCCTCGATTCTTAAATTTGGAAGTTGCACGTGATTGCATATCCTATTGTCACATTTTGGGTGGATGATAAATATTTGCATGTAAACAATGCATTTTTTGGTAAAAACGAATATGAATGTTTTGTGAATTTTAAGGACGACATAATGTGATTTAAGCTCTTTTGTATTGGTTGTTTTAAACCTTTCTTTAGCAGCTTGTGATTCAAGAAATTTATGTCATATCTTGCATAGGTTGCTTTAGGCTTGCCTAGTCCTTCACTCATTTTGGGGATTTTTGTCTTGTCCATGGCTTATTTGTGAGGATGTTTGAGTGTTGTGAGTCCATCCTTGGGTGTTTGCTTTAGGGTTTGAATGTGGTCGCGATGAAGCATGTGTGTTAGTTCTTTTATCACCTGTCGTTGGTGTAGATGATGTGAGTTGACCACTTCATCATCAATTGTGAGGAGGTTCTATATCCTCTTCTCATCATGTTGACATTGTTCCAAGATGTTTGTGTAAGTCTGCGGCTTATGTTTCTATGTTGGTGTGCATTGACCTTGTGTTATCAAGCTCTTCATGGTGTCATTGTGTGCAATGGTCAGAATGTTGTTTTGTTTCGATGACATCATGTGTGTAAGTGTGAGGTTGTGACATGTGTTTGTTGCAATTGTAATAGAAAAAAATTGTTCATCTATGTTTTGTCCACTAATGTCCTAATCTAAAAGTTGTGGGGCACTACAAAGATGACCATGATGGATATTAAAACATAAGAGTAAACTACCCATCAGTTTTTCAATCGGCAGAATTGGTTCAGTAGCATCTTATGTATTCAATGAATTTTTAAAGGACTAAGTAATGAATTGAGATATCAGATATTGGTTCTATTTATAAGGCTAATCCTAAATAAGGAAATGGTGCACTTGATGATATCAATAATAGTTGCATCAGTCTATGTATATTGAAATACAATATTATGCATCCTTTACTATTTGTCTAGCACATAAAAGATACTAATTAAGAAGTTACCTCCATCTCCAAATAAGCCACGGATTCATTTTGAAGAGACATTTCATTTAGATATTGTGGTGCAAGAAAACTATCTTGTTTCTTATCCTTCTCTAAAACCGTCTGCTTCCCTTCTCTTGCAAAGTAGCGTCTCCAGAACTCCTGCTCTCTCACTTTCTTTGGTATACTCCTAAATCTCACATTTTGTGAACTTTCATCATACTGCAGTAGGAATGTAAATACAAGTTTTGATTGTTACATTCACAAATACTATCTTGCAGAAAATTAAAAAATGTCGATGACCACTAAATACAAATGGTTTATTGTATCAAACTACTGTTTTCTAATAAAGACTTGTGTTGCTACCATTTACATCAAATTCTATAAATCTTGCATGGGTGCATCTATGCAGTGTACAACTCTAATGATAAAATTATGTTTCACAAATAGATTTTGCACAAGCTAAAGCTAGAGTTATTACAGTATTAAACCAAATGCACAAAAATACAACAAGTAATAGATATTGATGAAACAATGTTTATTTTGTAGATTTTGTTATGCCACTTTATCACCTGCAAATTTGCAAGCTATCATTAGAAGCATCAAATATAAGTAAAAAATGCATATTGGCAGATTCTGCGCATTTGGAAATCCCTGTTAAGAAAATAAACTTGCAAAAGCAATAGCAGTTCCACATTACTCTTATTATACGCAGGCTCATTCCTGACAAGGTCCAATATAGACTTTTTGTGAATAAAAACACAAGTTTATGATAGTATGTAACTAGAATCTTGCTGTCAGTGGGGATGAATCCAAATTGTAGAGTTTCTAAAAATAAGAAAGGTAAGCTTACAGAATTACATGTTTATAATACCATAGCTTTCCATGAAAAAAGACCCATATGATCTCCATAAAAAGACAAAAAGATCTTAAAAAGAAACTATTTTCAATTAAGTAGCTCAACAAATAAAACAAATGCACAAAATACTACAAGTAATAAATATTAATGAGACAATGATTTTGTTATGCCACTTTATCACCTGCATATTTGCAAGCTATCATTAGAAGTGTCAAATAAGTCAAAAAATGCATACTAGCAAATTCTGTGCTTTTGGAAATCCCTGTTAAGAAAATAAACTCACAAAAGCAATAGCGGTTCCACGTGACTCTTATTATACACAGACTCATTCCTAACAAGGTCTAATATAAACTTTTTGTGAATAAAAACACAAGTTTATTATAGTATGTAAACTAGAATCTTGTTGTCAGTGGGGATGAACCCAAATTGTAGAATTTCTAAAAATAAGGAGGGTAAGCTTACAGAGTTACATGTTTATGATACCATAGCTTTCCATGAGAAAAGACCCATATGATCTCCACAAAAAGATCTTAAAAAAAAACTATTTTTAATTAAGTAGCTCAACAAAGATGATGTTATATGAAATGGAAATATATAAAAATCCTAGTTATGCCAATTTATGTTTGATAGAAGTCAGAGTAAAGATAAAAAGTGATAATACTATTCAATAACAAATGTTCACAAATAGCTCTAACTAAATTCCAAAAAAATACAGATGTCTGAAACTGCAAAGCATTAATTCAACATTAATGTTGACACTTTCTTTTGCAGATTATCACTTCTTAAAGCCTGTGGATATCTCGTTTCTCAATTAACTACTGAAACGCTTTGAAAATGAAGGTTAGTATAAACCAATAGGAAATCATGTTAGTAAGAACTTTCAACCATAAGCAAATCATGAAGACATATCCATCCAAAACATTATCAAAGAAGATTAACACAGGGATTAGTTAGGAAATAAATAAAACGAAATGAACTTCCCCATGATGCTCCCTATGCCATGGCTCTTCCTTGTCTTCCTCCTCTCCAAGATCCTACTGCTATGTTTAGTATGCCCTCAGCTTAAGCACTAGCATAAAAAGGGATGTCAAATGGAGAATGGGAGATGGTTGATTATGTCAAGTGTGATGAGGATGCAAATGAAGTGTTAATGTAAACTAACAACTCCAACTAGTGGAAGAGCTAAAACATCATACAAATCATTCAAAATCTAAGAAAAATAACAATGCATAGATAACTCTTCTATGTGTCACCCTCAACAATGAAGAAATGAGTCCTATTTATAGAGAAAATGGGCAAATGAAGGGTTGAAATTGAGTTGATTAAGGAAGGGTTAGGATTGCTTGAGGAAGTGGTGATCCTCAATCCATGTGCTCCCCTTCAAGCCAGTCACATATTGACAAGTGTCAACTAGGGAAGGCTTGAGAGGAGAGGGACAAACCATTGAATGCTTGAAGAGACATGATGGTTACCATGGGTGGTTAGGTTAAGGTTAGGTTAATGGATAAAGCTTTTATCCAAGGGGTAAAGGAATGTGCAAGGGTTAAAGGGTTAGATTGTGTTGTCCTTATTTTTGAACTTTCAAAAATTAAACGACCCCACAAATTTCTGCTTAAAATTTGCGAGTTTAAGGTTCTAAGGCACATTTTCCAAGGTGGAAAGTCTGCACCTCTTGATGATAAATCAATCACAAGCTTTATCTTCCATCTCTATGAAAGTTTCGGTTGATTTTTGCCTTCATTTTCCTAGTTTTCTGTGCAATTTCGGGTTTCAGGTCAGTCACTGCAAGTAGGAACTTTTTGTTGTCATTGCAAGTTAAGTTATTGCAAGTACGAACTTTTTGACCTCATAAGTAGTAGGAACTTTTGGATGACATTACAAGTAAAAGCACTTACTTGTAATCAGGCCTCTAAGCCCCGATTACAAGTTAGTTCATTATTTTAATTGTCAAGTTACTTGCAAAGTCGGATCTCTAGAGCATCATTACAAGTTGTATTATAACACTTGCAATCGGATCTTCAAGACCCGACTACAAGTAAGGTCCCTTTAGTTGAGCGTTCTTGTCAAAGTCAAGTGGGGGTTTTATGTCTAAGTTCGTTTTATAAAAGAAAAGAGACACTTGGTCACTTGCAATCGAGTTCTAGAAACCCAACTACAAGTGTGTAGGGGTTATTTTCATTACAAGTTAAAATCACTTGCAATCGGTTCTGTAGATCCCGATTGCAAGCTCTTCATGCTTCACCATTGGCAATGTATATTTTACTTGCAATCGGGTCCTTGAAACCCGACTGCAAGTGTGCAAGTACTACCCTTTCACTTGTAATTGGTCCACAAAACCCCAATGCAAAGTGTCTTAGCCAAGTCCCCCTTTCTTTTTAAGTGATGAATGCAAGCGTCTATCTACCTTGCTAAGCCTCTTTTATGTGTAATCGGATCTTAAGGCCCCTGCTGCAATTTTATATGCAAACTCGCTTACTTGCAGTCGGGTCTTCAAGACCCGATTGCAAGTGAAAGTTTCAGCATTTCTTCCCCATTTTGCACATCCCAAACATTCAAGACTTGCTATCTTGCTATCAAATCCCCAAGTTATAATTTCAAGGGCAAACTATGAAGATTTTTCCCACTCATTTGCAAGCAGTACACACTTGCAATCGGGTCTTCAAGACCCGATTACAAGTGGAAGTGTAAAAGTTTCTCCCTACATTGCACTCGCATTCCACCCCCCAAAACCTGAAATTGGTCCAAAATGCACTCAAAAAACACTTGAAAATGAGTCTCTAGAATCCAATTACAAGTGCAAACTTGTATTTTCCCATTACACATATGAAGTTGCATGTTCGTTCTCCACAATTGCAAATCAATGCTCTTGTTTTTCCACACATGTAATGCAGTCCTCAACACCCAAAATTCACTTGTGAGCCAATTTTTGCATCAAATATATCCCTTCCCTTGTCAGTCTTGTTTGCAAACACGATCTATCAAACCAACAATAGAAGGCATGGGCATTGTTTTATAACAATTTCATCTTGAATAAGGTGTTATGGGTTCTTCATCAGTGAACAAAAGAAGAAGAGATACAACAGTAATTCATGGGGCAGCCCAAGGGTCAATAATCCTCATGAAGTCATCCAGTAACAAAGTGAATCAAGCCTGGAGAAAGAACACAACGAAGAGAAGAATTTCCCTCCTGAAGAAATGGTACTACTCCAAGCATGTGATAAGGTTGAAGTTCGCTGGCCAAGGACACAAAGACTATCAAGGGTGCAAGTTCTTGTTCCGATTCAAGATGCCATTCCCAAACCCGAGTACTTCAATCACAGAGTGTCTTATAATAGAATGAAAATCAAACAGAGGATGATGTAAATAGAGTCTTGACTCTAGACACTTAGTTTCAATTATGCATTTGTAATTTCATTTTGACAAATTACATGTAATGTCAAAAATTGTAATTGCAGGAGATCATATCACTTGCAAAGTTGTAACTTGTAATTACATGTAATTACATTGCAAGTTGAAATGCAATAGGACTTGCAATGTTGAATAAGTCATAGTTAGTTAGTTAGTTATGGAATAAGTCTCAGTTGGTAAGACTTCTCCCACATTTTGCTCTCAGCCCCTCTCCTATATATAGACGAGGGTGTTCTATGTAATTTATATATAATCTTTAACAATGCAACAAAATTCTGTCAGTTTGTATGTGCACTCTAAGACTTTGAGCTTAGATGTAAATCAAATTGCTTTCAATAAAAGAGGCAAGTTGTGTTGAGATTTTGTGCCAATTCGAGTTGTTATGTTCTGGAATTGATTGTAATTTTTGTTCTATTGTTCAAGAGGGATTTAAATTCAATCTTGTAGACTTTGAGCTGCTAATTGTATTTAGAGTTATAGGTTTGGTTTTCAGACTTGGTCTTGCAAACTTTGAGCTGCTCATCACGTTTAAAGCTAGTGTAGAAAGCTCAAGTAAGGAGATAACTTGTAGACTTTGTGTTGCTTTTATTTTTAAAAATTGTGCATGTAAGGTGAAGTGTATCATATAGACAGACTTTGAGTTGTTGTGTGTTGTACACTGTTATCATTTTGAGAAGGTTGATAGGACAGTAGGAGTGTTGAAGACTTTGTGCTTTCATTTCTATTTTCCCATCCCAAGGAAGTGACGGAAGTCTTTGTGCTTTCATAGAAACTTTGCTTCCCTTTATGTTCAAAAAATCCTACCAAAAGTTTTATTTTTGTATTTACTGTTCTTGCTGTAACTTCTTTCCTCAAATAAAAGAAAGAATATTGTCTGTCCTGAAGAAAGAGAATAAGATGTCATCCCACCCAAATTAGATAAGTTTTTAGTTAGTAGAAAAGGGGGAGCCTTCCCTAAATTAGGAGAGTTTTATACTCACACACTGTGGCTGAAACCACAATTTTGCACATCTTCCCAGGTGTACAAGATTTTCAACCAACAGATTGGTCAAAGCCTTTAAGGCTTGAGGGGACTTGAGGGCTGCCATGGATGTTGAGGTTAAGGGATAAACCTTTGACCAAGGGTTGCGGGAATGTGCAAGAGTTAAAGGTGGGTTAGGTTATTCAAAGACACATGTGGGTTAGCTTGTAAAAGGGAGAAGGCTTTTAATGCTTTGTAAGAGCCTTAGATATTTCGAAAAGTGACTATTCACTAATCCCTTAGTTTAGGAATGTGCAAACACTTAGAAGGCTATTAGGCTAATAATAGGGGTTGAGACATGATTAGGAGAAGGGTTAGTATGCAACTTGCATTTTCTAGAAAGTGCAAGTGGGTGAGGGATTTAGGAATTTAAATAAATATTTATTTATTTAAATGTGAGGGATGGGCTGTTAGGGATTTAAATAAATATTAATTTATTTAAATGTGAGAGAGGGTATTAATTAAACAAATATGCTTTATTTATTTAAATAATTGTCAGAATATGGTTTAATGATTTAAATCAAATAAATTGAATAATTTATTTAATTAATAGAAGAAGAGGATTAGGATGAATTAATTAAATATTAATTTAATTAATAGTTGAAAGATGGTTAAATAATCAAATAAATACTAAGTATTCATTTAATTAAGTGGACAGATTTGGGTGTCTACAACTACCTTCTTCCATATTGAATCTGGGAGAAAGATGCCATATATAGGAATTACATTTTAAAGATCTTTGTTCAAGTATTCAATTTTATCATAATCTGTAGTTAAATCTTGTTTTCCAGTGGAAAGCCATTCAATATCCATGCAAGTCCAGAATCGAAAGTGATATTCATACTATGGACTTGCATGTTTATATTTCAAGAAGAGTGATTGTATATAGACTGGAAATGCATCAAAAACATATACATATAGAGAGTATTGGTGGTATCGATATTTACTGGTGATGTTTGTGTAAGCAATAGATGGTAGACCCTCCTATTTATAGACCTCCTACTTAGCTACAAATTTAATAATCAAGTGATAACCCAATTTAAAGGTTTAAATAATGGGGAGTAGTACTATTATGCTATGCATTTACTTGCACCAACCAATGGTGCACACACATCATCCAAGGGTTAACCCTGAAGCTAGCAGCCACATGGAAAATATTTAGTCATGGATTAAGTCAGACCATGAAAAGGCAATATAACCCATGGTGCCACTCATGTATCAACAACTGGTAATATTTCTCTATAAGAGTCAAGAACTTATCAAGCGAGAAGATAATGATTGAAAGTATGGTTAGTGGGCTCATAAGTTTTCATAATGCTAGTTGCATTAATTTAGTATGTAATTGAAAAGTTATAGTCACCGTATGTGAACACCATAATGAGGGAAAGATAAAAGAACACCATCTCAAATTAGGGAATAGGCTCAAAGAATAATGGTTCTGCTATGTTCCATATAAATATAGATATTAGAAGACGTGGGTATTTCATCCCTAATCAAGTCTCTTGGAGGCTATGTTGAAATCCGAAACAACACAAAAGATACTTGAGTGAACAACATTATTATTTATAAAAGGAGTTGTTTGTTTGTGCATCATTCTTATAGTTCAAATTTTACAGGTTAGTCCCACAAGGTAAGTTAATGTTTACAATCCCATTTCAGACATTGTGCTCCATTATTAGTTATTGCTGTGTTGTGTGGATTATCTACAGACATATATATTGTACATATGTATTATACCATATTAGATAGATATATAGATGCATATATATAAGTGTGTGTGTGTGTACATATAGAGAGAGGGAGGGGCTGATTTGTTGTGATGATGCTATGCAATATGGGGTAGTGGCAAATGTGTTTGTTCTTCAATAAGTTTGACTTAGGGCTAACTAATTCCACAGTGTTCCTATACCAGTCAGCCAACTTAATGCAGATAATGTATCCTCCTAATTTGACCCAATCAAAGTGTGGGGTGATCCTCCTCGAGGGTAAGTCCGTGGACATAAAATTTAAATGGTAATTATTTCCCTGTGAGTCTTGCAGAAACCCATTCAACAGCCAGGACACCATGACTTATGAATCTATGATTTGTCTGCCAAGTACCTCTAAAACTCTCTTCACAAATAACGTCATTGGCACAGATCTAAGAAGCTGTGAGACAAACAATTGTTATTCTAAAACTATCTCCTCTCTTTAAAGTATGGTTGTAAGAAAGTGAGAACAATAGGCCATTTCTCATTAGAATGACCTAAAATCTGTATGTAATACAAACCACTATTACATATAGGGTGGAGACTGGTGTTTCTCATTGAAGCATTGGAGTGCAATGGAGCCTGCAATGGATGTGTTGCCGGGATGCTCTGTCTTGTTGCCATGCTAGTTCTCCTATAATCGCAACTGCTATTAGTATTATTCCTAATGTTTGATATAATGGAAGAGGAAGCTTATCCTGGTCAGAAGTGAGCATGTCTGCACTCAAATATTGCATAGTTGGGTTGCAAATATTTTTAATGTGATGCATAAAAAATATTTAATGATATATTCTTACCCTGTTCCAAAGAAGTGGCAATGCATGAGACTTTCAAAGTAATCCTTAACATCTGAACAGGGACTAGACTCAATGGGCAGAGCCACCATCCATGGAAGCATGGGGGAGAACCTCCCTGTAAAGCTGCTCAAAACACCAAAACTATTGCTCACCTTACTGTGGTTATTCTGCTTCTCCTACAGACTAAGCCTGAATAACAACGGTGTCCATGCATAGCATTATCAAGCTTGGGAGGAATGGTATGGTTTCTAATTTGGATGAATCCATGCTCACAGCACACCTCTTTTACTGAATGTAAACCTGATGCCACATCTCCTATGAACGGTGATAAATGGTCATTACTATATATTATTTCAGGTATGTCATTCTTGATGAATTACAAATTATTAATTAAGCATTCCCATTGTATTAGATACACCCGTATATCCCAATTGTGGACAGATACAATTTTAATTTCACTTATTAAATGTAATTTAAGAGTTATAGCAAGCTTGGGAGGACTGTCATGGTTTATAACTTGGAAGAATACATGCACACAGTACACCTTTTTTACTGTATGTAAGGCTGGTCACACATCTCCCATGAATGGTGATCACGGACCATTACCAGATATTATTTCATATACTTCATTTAATGGATTACATATTAAGCATTAGCATTGTATTAGAGACTCCCTTAGCATTGTATTAGAGACTCCCTTATATCCTATTTTTGTAAAGATACAATTTTGAATTCAATTATTGGATGTAATTTCTGCATTTTGTGTGTTTGTGTGTGAGAGAGATTTGAAGCTATGAAACGCCCTTCCTTGTTTCTGGTAACGACTTTTTAAAAGTTTGAAGGGTCTTCTACCTATCATACATTTCGTTTCTTGTTTCTAATAACTACACTAAGGTAGTTCTACCTATCATACGTTCATGTGGTCAGGCCTGCCCTCTCGATGACTGGCTTAAGCTACTGTTTCAAATTTTACGCCTAGGCCTTCAAGGACATTATCCTCCTCTAAGAGTAATAAAGTTTCCCGTCTAAGATAAACTCCGTAAGAGTGGTTACCTTCAGCTCAGTGAGATGATACCTTTTAGGAGTTAGAGATAGCAATGAGAACATATCCTTTAAAAGACAGACGGTAATTAGATGCGTCATAAGTGGTACTTTAGGCTTTGTTCCCCTGCTGTTTTACTAAAATGGAGATCATCCTGTGAAAATGGACACACATGTTTTGACTGTTAGCCTTTAGTTCAGTGGTTTCTCCCTTGTGTTTTGATGGTTCGGCATACCTAGCAGAAGCTTTTTATTGTAAGCATTCTATTTTAAAAAACGGACCCACATGTCCTACTGCAGAGAATAAATATACGACCCCATTATTGAATAATGCAGTCTGTCAGAAATCCAAGGATGAGCAGAACCGATTGAGTCAGAGACTTGTACACCCTGTGCATGGTCAATTGGACGAATTCAATGGTTTAAAAGTTCTCTACATACAGTTATCAGAGAAGGCTGCTTTGAATCCAACGGAATCGCTAATATTTTGTTTGTGTCAAATCAATTTATATGGAATTCCCCGTCGTATTTATTCGTTTAAATAAAAGGATTGGAAATTCCCGTGTATGTTGAAGCTTTACCAATTGAAGTGCAAGCATTTGAATCACTACGTTTTGGGTTTCCCAGGAAAGCTTAAATCATAGACACGAAAGTTACCTCAACAAATTGATTTTGCGTGTCCAGTGTTGCATCAATGGCCGTGGTCCCCGGCACCTCTGCTTTTGTTTCACTTTCTGCATTTCACACATCATATCAATCTTTCGTATTTCATAATTCATAATTCGTAATTCGCAATTCATAATTCACAATGAATGAAAAGGCAGAATAGCTACCTGTGTTCCTGCCAAAATCGGCGATTACACGCTCCGCCTTGGCGGCTGCAGAATGGAGCGCTGTTCAAAGTACGCATCTCCTCTTGGTTAGAAAATTTTAAAACATGACGGAAAGTAAAGAAATATGTACTATTACCTGTCTTGGCTTTGGAAACTAAAGAAGAAGAAGAAGAAGACGCCTCCATTCATTCCTGCTCTGCTACCTCTCTGTAATTTTAGTCAATCCCAAAATTAAAATTTTGATGTGTAATGGCTTTTTCCGTCCGTGGTTTTAGTCAAACCCCCCGAGTTTCGTGTCTAGTACCTTTCTTATGATTCTCTTTTTTTAAGTTTCTCGAAGATCTAGTAAATCCTAATATCAACCCACTACGACGACTCTCCAAACGATTCCAGAGTTACTGACGTACGTCTTAAACAAAGGTTGGCCTTTTTTATTTGGACAATATATTAATAAGTTGGAAAATTAGATAAATAAATAAAATTGAAGGGACTTGGGTTTACCTGGCCAAGTATGTGGTGAAATTATTGTTATAAAACGATGTAATCTTAGATTTAATAGTAGAAATATCTTAATATTTAAAAAATTATATATGAGTTTTATAGTTTTTTCGTAAAGAGGTGGGAATGTATACAAACATCAATAAAATAAAAATTCTAATTTTCTCATTGAAAAAGAAGAAGAGTTTGACTTTCAATTTGAAGAGGGTTTCTTGAAGTAATATTAAAATATAAGTATGTTGGTCTTGATTTTCACAACAAACTTAGGACACATGAGATGAAAACAATACAAGGTGGTTGGAGAGTTCTCCATAAACTCAAAAACAAATGCAAGAATGTGAAATTATGGGATTAAAAGACTACCAAGGTCATATTTGAGCTACTTGTCAACCTAATGATGTTATATGGGTGTGTGATAATGGAATTTTAAGTTTGAATGGAGACAAATAGAAAGGATCAAAAAGTGTCATTAGCCAAAATTAAAAGTAATCACACATGTCAGGAGATGATAGCATCGCCCCTTTCAAGACTAGGATCACCACTTTTCTAGGGTGAGTTGTCAAGGCAGCCCTTCAATTTAAGGGTTGTTAGTGTGGATGAGGTGCTTAGTCGAACTAGTTCATTTCCTAGTTAACTATCCCCTTAAGTATTTTCAAATTAGGTTGTCTCCTTTAGGACTTTTTCATTATCCTATATTACTTGTGTTTTTAGTTTCTTGGGTTGTAGATCCTATATGACCACTCATCACTCTCATATGAGTATCTCATTATCATTGTATGCTTTGCATTCTATTTAGTATAATACATTTTATTATTGTCCATTTTTTTAAAATTTTAGATTTGCTTTGCTTCATTCATTTATATTATCAAATGGCTTTTTTAGCCAAATCTTACATGGTATTAGAGCTTTTGTGAGTTGTGGGTTAGCAATATTTTGAGAAATTTGAGAATGTAGAGTTGTTATTTTTTGAAACTTACATGAATATACTCTTCTCTTGCATCCTTAGATGATCTGGAGAATCAAATAAGTATGGAAAGAACATTAATTTTTTAGGGGTTTCATCTTTTCTCTTGCCAAATGCAAGATTTTTAAGCTTCCTATAGATATTCTAAGCTCTTAAGTCCAGACTAGTTGAGATATTTTGTAGTGCCCACTCTTGAGCAAACTGTTGTTTCATTTTGGATTGACTCAATCAGACCTTTATTTTGTGCGATGGATATGTTGGATATGATTTGACTTATGTGATGCATGGATATTGATTATGACTGTTTACGTTCTCAGTTGATGATTTTGATGATAGACATTACATGATCTTATACTATTGATGTTGTTGACTATGCTCATGATTAGTTATGATTTCTAGACGATTAGCAATAGCATTTGGGATTATCATGTGCTTTGATAGATTTTATGGTTTATGCCTCATTTTGGAATGGACATGCTAACCCTAGTTGACTTGCTTATGATGTGATGTTTCATGAGTTATATGTTCACTGTATGGATATTGTTTGACTATCTTCGTGGGGGATCAACTTCACATCACTCATTGTAAGCGGGATGTGTCGTTGCGATATCCCTCCACTTACCTATTTTGTATATATATGCACATGTATCTTTGGTGTGGTTGCAAGGTTGCAAGTACTAAGACATTCAATCCTCCCGTGCAACCGGGTGCGAGCTCCCCTGGCTTTACAGGTGCGAGTGTGTCTCTTCTCGATGGCAAATATGTGGCTCAGAGGTATCGTTGGTTCCCTACCCACACTCTCAGTCTAGGTTGTCGTTGAGTCTTGTCGTCAGTCTTGGCGAATTTCGCCATGTCGTGTCATATTTGTGAGTACGTGGCATGGTGAGTTTGACTATTTAGTCTATTTAATTTATTTAAATTATGGTCTATTGATTATAGTAGTAAATTAATTAATCTATTTAATCGTGATTTATTGATTATAGTGGTGAATTGATTGTTTAATTTGTTTAATTGGCGATAAATGATTTATTGTGATTGAGTGATTATTTAATAATAATTTATGATTTTAATTAGTGGTAGTGTTATTTTAATTTAGTAAGATTTAATTATTTTTATTATTTAATTATTTCTCGTGATTGAATTTGAAATTATTATTTATTTGGATTATTGAGATTTTATTTAATAATTAATGTCTTTAGTTGATTGATTTATTGAGTTATTTAATTATTTCGCTTTATTGATTTTATTTACTTATTGGCGATTTTAACCTTTATTTTATTTTATTTTAATTACTTTATTTATCTAATGTTGAAATTTAATCATTATTTAAATGATTCTTATTAATAGTGATATTTTGAATATCTGGAAATAATAAGGGTAAGTAATAAACAATTACCCTATTTATTATATTTTAATGTCGTAATAATATTCTGGTTATTATTACGTTGATGAGGGTAATATATCTTTTATTTGGATTTTTATTTCAATTTGATTTTTGAAATCCCATAAAATAAATGGGAAAAATAAGTTTATTTAACTGTCATAGTTGAAGGGGAAATATTTTTAATGAAATATTTTCATTGGTTGTTTTGATGGCTAGGGTTTCTATGTAATTCTTTTTGTTTTTTAAAAATCTTGTCGTGAAAGCAAAGGAACTTCTTCTGCAACTTTCTTCTGCACTCGTCTTGTTGGCTGGCACTTTGGCAATTTGGGGGTTTTTGTTTGCAACTTGGTTTGGAATTGATTGAAGTTGTTGCTGGAAGGAGTGTGCAAGCTCTCCATCAGAGATTTCTCTTCCATCACTCAGGGAAGAGGTTCATTTTTGTTATTCATTCTTCTTTCATGTCTCTTTCTTCAAATTTTGAACCCTGTGTGTGTATTCTCTGTGACTGGGGTTTATGTTTTGTAATGCAAATTGAAATAAATGGGGGGTGTTGTTATTTTAATGATAGTTGGAAGAATATTGTGTATAAAATCTGCATTTTGTTATAATTTCTCTGATCATGATATGGAATCAAAGAAATATATGGTTTGGATTTTTTTTTTCTATTGATGGTATTTAGCAATTTTGATAATCATCTGTTATTTTAGATTCCCTGTCATTTTTGCTTGTAAAAACATCTGTTATTTTGGGGATTAAATGTATCTAACATTATCCATATTCTGGATTGGGGTTGTTGCCCAATGTTTATCCCTGTTGCCCCCTTATTCTTTTATTTTTCTTGTTGTTTGAATGACCCATATCGTGGGTTTGGTGCTCAGCACCACCCACGACATGGTGGATATTGTTGCACCACCCATGTCATGGTGGTGCTAGCACCACCCACGACATGGTGGGTGCTCTGCACCACCAACTTCATGGTGGTTCTAGCACCACCCACAGCATGGTTGGTGCATCTGCACCACCAATGTTGTGGTGGTGCTAAGCACACCCACAACATGGTGGGTGCTCTGCACCACCAACGTCGTGGTGGTTCATAGCACCACACACGGCTTGGGGGGTGCAATAGCACCACCATGATGTGGTGGTGCCTATCACCACCCACAACATGGTGGGTGCAACAACACCACCAAAATATGGTGGGTGCGTTGCACCACCCATGTTGTGGTGGATGCATAACACAACATCAGCACCATGATTTTGGTGCTAGGTTAGTTATCTAGTTTCGTTGTTGTTTGGGATTCACCATATTCGAATGGGGTTAAACACTCATTCGATGGGTTTGTTATATTTGTTATCTGTAACTAGTGTAGTGACAGTTTTGTACATATATATACTTAGAAATTTGAATGTTGTAAAGTAATGGTTTATCTAATAATTTTATTGTTGAGTGTATGAGTCCATGTAATGGTTGTGTTCAAGGTAAAAGTTGGAATATTAAGTTCAATTGTAATGTGGGGCGAAGCCCATGAGTTACAGTGTGGGTCAAGCATAATATGAATGTTGCCCCGTCTTATTTCTTTGTCTTCATTTTTAGACGTCATTTCTATGCCATGTGTTATGCTGTATTTTGGTACCGAAGGCCACCTTGCATATGTTGTATCACAGATTGATCTTAGTTTCAATTTTGATGCCATTGTCTGAATGTGTGATTACGATGTTATTTTGAGTTGTCCCATGATGTTTTGCCATGAGGAGTTGATTTATTTGTGATGTTGGTTTTATGATAGCAAGTGTGAAGACCTTGGAGAGTTGTCTTTAATTTGGTTGCAGCAGTGTTTCAACTTGGTTATGTACTCTTTTGGTCAAGAGGCTCATATGTTTTTATATGTTGATGTTTAATCATCTTGAGCATATGTCTATGCATGGTTTGAGTATTGTATGATGTTTTATTTCAGATTTACTTATTTGACGTAGAGCCTCTTGTAATATTGTTTATGGGTCCATGTAAGGGAGTGGGCTCCTTTGCGACACCCGGGGTCACAAGAGATGGACTATCATGAGGTTCCTTGTAAGGATGCATGAAGTCCAGACCTCTTGGGCGTAAGGGATTTTACCTTGTTTTAATCAAGTGATAAACAATTGATGAATGGGAATGGGTAGATAGTCAATTAAAAATAAAAAGAAAAAAAAATGATAGTGCCTCATGACTCAGTCCTAGGGAGGATGTTTTAGGTTGAGCATGAGAAGGTCGTGGAGATGGTAAGCCAATCTCCCTTGGTCTTTCAATGGTTGAGATGGCTTTGCATGCCCTTAGGCAAGAGCCTTGTGTTTAGTATGGCATGTGATGACACTCCCTTGTACATGTGTTTCCCTTATGCTTTGCATTCGCATTTATGTCTTGATGATGTGTTGGCCTCTGGGAGTTACTTTGGTTGTTAATTGCATTGGTGTTTGGTCCATGTGTGTGGAAGTCTTTCTTCGTGTTAGTCACTTTGGTCTAAAGCATCAACCTAGGTGTAGTGTTTGTGTTGGGACCTAGTTGTTAGATAGTTCAAATAACCAAAAGACAACTAAGAGGAGGGGGGGTGAATCAATTGTCACAGATTACAGGAACCATTAGCAATTTAAACTTTAATACCAAAACCCAAAACATTAATACCGGAATAGCAGATAAACTAATTAAGCATAAACAATAATCACAGAATACAAGCCATCCACATAACACCAATATTTGTACGTGGAAAACCTGGTAAAGGGAAAAACCATGGTGGGAAGCCTACCCACAGTCAGATAATACTTCTACAGTAAGTATGTGAGTTACAATTGAGGGCCATGCACTTGCAAGAAGGCCAACATCCTAGAGCGCACTGCTCATTACAAAATAAGCCTCACTGACTGCATATAAATCCAAACTACAATCTGGAGAAGTGTTGAACTACAAAAGATATAATCTCCTATGCCTGAGTACAGTTCCGGTTAAGCTCAATATCGGAGGACTAAATCCTCTAACATAAACCCAATTCAATCTCCAATGATCGACCAACTCCTCTTCCTCAATGATATTACATTATTCGCACATTACATTCCTTGACCATGACCTCTTACAATAACCATGATAATCTACAATGAGATCTTACATCTATATATACAAACCCTTGACCATAAACAATCAGGTCGGCCACCAGACAATAAACCAATTATATAATTACAAACCATGTCGGTCTTAGACCAAACAAATAATATCAATACATAAGACATCCCAGAAATACATCAATAGGTCATTTCCACACGTTTCATTAAAGTCAGTCCATAACCTAGATCAACCAGGACCAAGTATAGGTCCACACACTTCAGCAACGATCTCCATCCGCCAAGTCTCGAACATGATCACCAATAGCATCCTGAAACTCCATCAGAAGCTGCACCAACACCACTTATGTAATTCATCAAAGATATCCATCAAAAGCTTTGCCGGTGAAACCTTCGCCAGAACCAGAAACCAATCTTCTAAGCAAGCAGGATAGCATCCAATCACCAGACCAAAACCAACTGACCAAATATGAGTATGAGTATCATGAACAAGCCAATTCCATCACCAGACTATACCGGAGCCTACCGGATCATGCCAAATCCAAGTTAACCAGAAACCACTCAACCTACTAGGACCAAAAGGGTGTCAGTAAAGCATCCAAACAACTAGTGTTGGCATCAATGAATAAACATCAATGCAACACATAATCAATTCCACCAAATGGCCAACAATCTCCCCCTTTGGCATTGATGGCAACACTAGATGTGAAAAATATCCAAGTACCAAGAAATGTCAAACAAGTCTCCCCCTATGGAAGACAACCAACAACCTCCCACATATAGCTCTGAATTTTTCTTTATCAATATCTCTCCCCCTTTCTTTTTCTTTTTCACATCAATATCACTCCCCCTTTGACATCAATGCCAAAAATCTGATAGAAATATCAAATCAAAAACATAAGCCTCTGAATCACAAAGCTGACTACTCCTCGTGAGCAGTAGCATCCCACATCAATGTTGGAATGAATAGTATCTTTGATAGTGCATGCCAGACTAATGCCAAACCACATCAATCAAGTCACTATTAGAGGGGCATAAACTCCCAATATGTCTCTCAGGTACTCAAATGATTCCTTGGACAAAGGTTTAGTGAAAATATCTGCAATCTGCTCTTTAGTGTTCACATAAACTAGTCTAACTTCATTTGCTTCCACCTTCTCCTTCATAAAGTTATACTTAATAGATATGTGCTTTGTTTTAGAATGAAATACCAGATTATTTGATATATCAATAACATCAGAGTTATCATAGTGAATAACTACCGGTGCATCACAATCCACCTGTATATCCTTCAACATTTGTTTCATCCATAAAACTTGTGTACAGTTAGTAGCAGTAGCAACATACTCAGCTTCAGCAGTAGATAAGGAAGTACATGACTGTTTCTTGCTGATCCATGAAACCAACTTCTTTCCAAGAAAGAAAGCTTCACCGGAAGTACTTTTCCGGTCATCAACATCTCCAACCCAATCAACATCTGTATATGCACATAAAGTAAATTTATCATCCTTAGGCTACCACAAACCATATTCTGATGTACCTTGCAAGTATCTAAAAATCCTTTTCACCACCATCTCATGATTATCTCTAGGATCACTCTGAAATCTTGAAACAATACAAACAACATTCATAATGTCAGGCCTAGTTTGAGTCAAATAAAGCAAACCTCCAATCATAGATCTATATCTTGTAGGATTTACTGGTGCAGAAACATCTTTTCTTGTCAATTTCTCACTTGTAACCATAGGAGCACTTACCGGTTTAGAATCTCCCATACCAAATTTCTTCAATAATTCCTTAACATATTTAGTTTGATAGATGAAAATACCTTTGTCAGCCTGAGTAATCTGCAAACCTAAGAAAATTTTCATCTCACCAATCATAGACATCTCAAATTCTTTCTCCATATTCTTAGAAAATTCTATGCATAACTTATCTTCACCTCCAAAAATAATGTCATCAACAAATACTTCAATAATCAATATATCATCACTAGTGATTTTATAATATAATTTACTATCAGCACTGCCCTTAGTATAACTAAGCTTCAAAAGATATTTAGCCAACCTTGCATACCAAGCTCTAGGTGTTTGTTTCAATCCATATAAAAATTTCCTTAGCCCGCAAACCATATATGTATCATCTGATAGTGAAAAACCATCGGGTTGCTCAATATAAACTTCCTCATCAAGATCCCCATTCAAAAATGCACATTTAACATCCATCTGATAAACCTTGTAGTTTTTATAAGCAGCATAGGCAAGAAATAATCTTACAGCTTCAATCCTAGCTACAAGTGCAAAAGTTTCTCCATATTCAATTCCTTCCTTTTGAGAATATCCTTTACAAATTAATCTAGCCTTATTCCTTATGACTTGACCATCCTCATCCAATTTATTCCTAAAAACTCATTTAGTTCCAATAACATTTTTATTTTTAGGCCGGGGAACCAAAGTCCATGTGTTATTTTTCTCAATCTGATCTAATTCTTCTTCCATAGATTTCAACCAATGTTCATCTTTACATGCCTCAATTACTGATACCGGTTCAACTTGTGAAATTAAACATACCTCATTAGTTGCCAGTCTTCTTCTTATCATCACTCCATTGCTCTTATCCCCAATGATTTGATCTTCTGAATGATTCAATCTCACATACCTAGGAGTCTTTTGACTTTCTGTTCCTCTTCCCTGTTCTTCAGTTACTATAGAATTCTTTGATGTTGCCGAAGTAACTGGTTCAACTCTTTATTCTGGTAAAGGTGCTACCGATTTAGATATAATCATTTCCATAGTCGGTTCCTTCTCATAAACTCTGATTTGACTTCTATTCAACTCATCTACTTTGACATTAGCACTCTCCACAATTCTCTGCAATCTCTTGTTATAACATCTATATGCTTTGCTTTCATTAGAATAACCAAGAAATATGTCTTCGTCACATCTAGGATCAAATTTCCCAATAATATCATCTCTCCTAATATAACATTTACTACCAAAAATTCTGATATACTTAACTGTAGGTGTATTACCAAACCATAATTCATAAGGTGTCTTACCGGTTTCTCCTTTGATATGAACTCTGTTGAATGCGTAAATTATTGTGCTCACTGCTTCTCTCTAGTAGATATGAGGTAGACTAGCTTCCATCATCATTGTTCTAGCAGCATCCAAGATAGTTTTGTTCTTCCTTTCCACAACTCCATTCTACTGAGGTGTCCGAGGAGCAGAAAATTGTCTTCTTATACCATGCTTGTCACAAAAGTTATTAAACTCACCGGATGTGAATTCTCCACCATGATCCGATCTCAAAAATTTAATCTTCAATCATGTCTCAGTTTCCACTTCATCCTTAAAGATTTTAAACTTTTCAAATGCTTCAGATTTTTCTCTCAGAAAAGTAACCCACATCATTCTAGAATAATCGTCAATTATTAGCATGCAATATCTATCACCTTGAAAACTTTTAACTCTAGCAGGGCCACACAAATCAGTATGAATAAGATCAAGAACATCATTTGATTTATCTTGTATACTCCTAAAAGAGGTTATGAATTGTTTACCCATTTGACATTCTTTACATACCGGATTATAGGGCTTCATAATATTAGGTATATCCCTAACTGTCTTAGTTGAGCTGATCTTCACAATGCAATCAAAATTCACATGACACAGTCTTTTATGCCATACCCAACTCTCATCAATCTGTGTAATCAAACATGTCTTCTCACTGGAGTTCAAATGAAATATATTACCTTTTGTCTGTGTACCGGTTGCAATCTCCAAGCCAGATCCTGTTAATGATTTTGCATTTTCCATCCTTGAACTGTAATTGAAATCCCTTGTCTACCAATTGTCCTACACTCAAAAGATTTGTTGGCATTATAACAGACAAGGAGAGATTGTTGGCATTTCAATAAGGATATTGAGAAGGTTGTTGATGATTATGGATATAACTGATTAAGGATGTTTACTGTCTTAATATTATTATCTTGTCATTGATGTCAAGAAATTGATTTTCTAATTCAATTTGATGTTGCCATATCTTGAGAAGTATGATTTGATGAGTATAAAGATGTCGGTAAAAGACACGGAAAGAATATGATGAATAAGGGGAGAAATAAGTTATTCAATGGGCAACTATTACCGAGTTAGACAATGATGAGATCATGATGTTTAGATTGTTTTGATATCATACATATGTTATTGATTGTAAGGTTAATACTATACTATGTTACCGAGCAAAGAACCTAGTCGGCAAACCCTAAGGTTATCGCTATCAGTTAATGAAGGCAGAATGTCTACGGAGTGAAGTTTAGTATTTACCGAGTTGCAACCAAGTATTAACAGAATGCATTGAATGAATAAAAGCATTATTTAATGAAGGAAGCTGATGAGCTGATTAAATGATTGGTATGTCGTGAATGAAGTTTGTTAACAGAATCTATGGCAAAGGAAAATCAGCAGGAAGATCTATAGCTCAGATTGAACCGCAATACCCTAGCACAAGTTCCAAGAAATGTATGCAAGTTCCAAGGTGGGGTAAAACATTTTCAGATCGAAGGATACATTGAACCTGGTCAAAGTTTGAAGATCTGATGGCTATGATTGATCATGGGAAATGTGATCAAGGAGATTAAGCAGTTGGCGAATTGTTTATAAATAAGGAACTGTTGATAAACAATGTATGCGGGCAAGTGTATGCACAGGGATGCTACATAGTGATTACCGAGCACAGAAGCTTGAAGACCTGTTTGAATAACAGAGTATAGAGCCCAACAGATGGACAAGATTAGTTCTATGTCTATATTGTATTGAGCAAATAAGAATCGGCTTTAGCATTTTAGATGTGAAGTTGCAGATAGATTTTTATTACTGTTATTTTGTAAAGTGACAGAAAATCTCTTAACCGAGTGGACTTAACAGTCTTATTTGTAAAACCCTCTAGCAAGGTGACATTCTGATTGAGTGTTTGAAATCCTTTAACAAGGTCACTTCTAACAAGGTGAAGATCCTAACAGATCTGAGGGAAATCCCTTAACCGGGTCACATCTAGCAATGTGTTTGTAATCTTTAATAGGATTTGCTTTTAACCGAGCATACTCTAGAAGAGTATATTTCTTAGTGGGTCTGAAATCCCACAGTGGTTTTTCCCTATTTGGGTTTCCATGTTAAATCTGGTGTTATGAGGATTATGATGTTTATATGCTTTTGAGTTTGCATGTTTAGCAGTTTTGGTTATATTACTGAAGTATATGTTACCGAGGTTGAATCTGATGTTTTTATAGAAGATTAAGTCTGTATGATTCACCCCCCCCACTCTCATCTTATTAGCTTGGCATCTGTACTTAACATTAAGTATCAAAACTATCAATTGGTATCAGAGCTTTGGACTCCAGAAGAAAAAAAGTTTAAAGGTACTTGAGGAAAAGATCCAAAAATGTATAAGAGGGATGTACCGAAGCTGAACAAGTCAAGTTTCTCTACATGGCAGAAAAGGATGAAGCTGCACCTATCAGGAGTTGGAGAATATGCTATATATTATCTGGAGAATGATTTCATCACACCGAGCACCTATCCATTGACAATGGAAGAGATAAAGGCAAAGCAAGAACATATTCAAGCAATGATTGAAATAACATCTGCATTGACTGATTCAGAGTTTAATGATCTACAAGGTTGCAATGATGCCAAGGCAATGTGGTACAAGCTCATATCTGTGTATGGTGGAGATGAACATGTTCAAAGAGCAAAAGTGGATAGTCTAAGAGGACAACTTGAATCTATGAGGATGAATGAAGGTGAGAACAAAACCCAGTACAGTACAAGACTAAAGGAGATTGTCAATCAAATCAAAGGAGCAGGTGGAACTATTGAAGAAAAGGATATAACAAGTAAGTTGTTAAGAACCCTTCTACCAGCTTATGCAATCCAAGTCTCTACAATTAATGAATTGAGGTCTGTACCCAATATGCCAGTTTCTTTAGATGCTACTATTGGTAAGCTACATGTATTTGAGTTAAGTAACTTTGATAACAATGGGTCATCAATAAATAAAGTTGAATATGCATTTAGTTCTTTTCATATTGGTGAATCTAATGATTACAATGATAGAATGAGTAAGTACACTAAAGGGGATCACAGTGGAGCAAGTGAAAGATTTTGCAAGAACATGGAGGAAGTACACAAACTGTATGAGGAAATCAAAAAGCAAGAAGAGTTTGAAGCACTTTTAGCCAGAAGGTTACCGAGAGGCAAAGGTAAGTATAAAGGACATATGGCTTCTAACTGTCCTGACAAAGATTCTACTGAAAAGAGAGATTACCGAGATGATAGACACAAAGATAATCAGTACAAAGGACACCGAGACTTCAGAAGAAGAGATATAAAGTCATGCTTAATAGCCGATGAGGAATCCAATGATGAGAAATCAGATGAAACTGATACAGAGGAAGTGGTTTATGTGGCTATCAAAGATGGATCAGATAAAGAAAGGTATGAAGAAAAAGCCCTAATATCTCACATAAATACGAATGATTCTTGGATCATAGATAGTGGATGCTCACATCACATGACAGGTAATAAACACAAGTTTGTTATGTTAGAAGACTATGATGGAGGCTATGTAAGATTTGGTAATGATGCACCATGTCCGGTAAAAGGTAAAGGATCCATAACACTTCTTGACAATGCAAGATGCAATGATGTTTATTGGGTTGAAGGTTTGAAATATAATTTGTTGAGTGTAGCATAGCTAAACAATACAGGATACCAAATAGAATTTCAGGAAGGAATTGTCAAAGTTCATGACAAGCATGGAAAGTTAGCTGCTACCGGGACACAAACAAAAGGTAACACATTTCACCTTGACTCAACTCGGAATAAATGTCTGTATGCAAAGATAGATGATACTTGGTTATGGCATAAAAGGTTTTGTCATGTAAATTTTGATAATCTAATCAAAATAAGTAAGAAGCACCGAGTAAGAGGTCTACCGAGTCTTGATAAACCTAAGAATGCTATGTGTCGAGGATGCTAGATGGGTAAAATGACAAGATCAAGCTTTACAAGTAAGTCTTACATTTCTAAGGGAATTTTAGATCTTGTGCACACTGATCTTTGTGGTCCTATGAAAGTTCAAATTTATTATGGTGATAAATATTTCATACTATTTGTGGATGATTATTCAAGGATGATGTCAGTAATGTTTTTAAAAGAAAAATCAGAAGCTTTTCAAATGTTTAAATGGTACAAGGCAAGAGTTGAAAATGAAACAGGAAGACAACTGAAATGTCTTAGATTAGATAGAGGAGGAGAGTTCATATCTAATGAGTTCAACTTATTCTGCAATGATCATGGTATAAAAAGACAAGTCTCTACACCAAGAACTCCACAACAAAATGGGACAGCTGAGAGAAGAAACAGATCTATTGTGGATTGTGCCAGAACCCTGATGATTGAAAAGAAAGTGCCACAAACATTTTGGAGAGAAGCAATAAGCACAACAGTTTACACCCTGAACTGAGTACAACTGAAGAAAGGAACTTTGAAGACACCATATGAAATCTGGTATGACAAGAAACCTAATGTAAGTTATTGCAAAATCTTTGGAAGTAGATGCTATGTACACAAAGATGATAGAAATGGCAAGTTTGATCAAAAAAGTGAAGAAGGAACATTTCTCAGTTATTCTTCTAGAAGTAAAGCATTTAAATGTCTGATCAAATCATCTAACAAAATAGTAGAAGTGCAAATGTGAAAATTGATGAATTTGCAGAAAGAAATGATGAAGGAAATTCCAAAGAACCAGAAGATTGTGATGAATCTGTCTATGTTCAACCAACAAGCCTTACCGAGAAAATTGCAGAAGGAAATGAAGAAAATATTTGGTTACCGAGTGATGAAGAAGATCATACAGAGCCTACCGAGCCTGTATTAGCCAAGTATGTCAGAAGACATCATGCATCAAGTCAAATTATAGGAGATAAGGATGATCCAGTAATGACAAGGAACAAACTGAGACAAAATACATGTCTGATATCTGAAGTTGAACCGAGAATAGTGAAAGAGGCATTTAACAGTGAAGATTGGATAAATGCTATGACATAAGAGATTGATCAAATCAAGAAGAATGACACATGGACTCTAATCCAAAGACTAAAGGACAAAAATGTAATCGGTACAAAGTGGATTTTCAAAAACAAGCTGAATGAAAAAGGTGAGGTCATTCGAAATAAAGCAAGACTAGTTTGCAAAGGTTATGCTCAAGAAGAAGGAATTGATTATAGTGAAACTTTTGCACCTGTGGCTAGACTTGAAGGAGTAAGAACACTGTTGGCATATGTTGCTTACAAGAATTTCAAGGTATATCAAATGGATGTCAAATCTGCATTTCTGAATGGTATATTAGAAGAAGAAGTTTTTATTGAACAACCCGAAGGATTTGTTGAAGATAAGAATAAAGATCAGGTATGTAAATTGAACAAAGCTTTATATGGTCTGAAACAAGCACCTAGAGCATGGTATGAAAGATTGCACTCTTATTTATTCAAGATTGGTTTTATAAGGACAAATGAAAATAGCAATATGTACATGAAGAATGATGAAAATGGAATACTGATCTCAGCCATATTTGTTTCGGTTAAAGCACAGTTTGTACTGATTTTCACTGTGTCCTCCCTTACCGGTATCTTGCTTTGCTTCCCAAACCTCTAAACCAATATCCAAGACCGACTATAAAATATTACATTCGCATTATGTCGATCAAGATTGCTCGCACAACATCACATCACTATAATTCATTACCTTGTATATATCACCAAAATAACCTAACCGGGTTGACTTAAATACCCTTCCCAAACACAAACATAAATGCCTTATGTGAGCTTACAATGATATTACAATTTATTTACATGTTGGCCTAAGCAAAAATAAATTCATTAAACTTCAAGACTGATGTCTTTGATCATTGCCGTGTAGACCTGTCAAATCAATCTCCCATGTCGGCCTCAAATACAAATTCTTAGTTTTTCGATTTTCCTTGTTTTTTGGTTTCAGTTCCTTGTGTGCTAGATGACTTGAATGTCAGTTGCCAAACAATGAATATCGGTGAGTACCGGTTAAGTGACCAACCCAAAATAGTGTGTGTTGCCATCAATGACAACACAACTAAGCTGAATGAGTGTTAATTGCCAACAATCTCCCCCTTTGGCATTGATGGCAACACTCATCTGAAAAATGGATTGCTGAAGTGTTGTTCCGGTTCCTTGCCAAAAACTCCAAAACTGATCTCAAAAACTGTTGGAAGACTGCTCCCCCTGAGCTATATATTACTTCTTATGTCCCAATCATTTTTCACATCAACCTCTCCCCCTTTGACATCAATGACAAAGTCGGGGTAAATGAATGAAAGAATGAGAGCAAAAGTGTGATTATTGGATCTAGATATACTTGAAAATATCCGGGTAAGCATTCTTCAAAAATCCTAAGTATGCATCCCAACCTGTCTTCAATTTGCTCAAAATGGATACAAAACCATTAAGAATATATGCATGAATCTCTTCTTTTGATAGGTTTTCTGGAGTAGGTTTATTCATTAACTCTATGCTTTCCCTCTTGTGAAGTAACATAGTGTTCAATCAGGGACTCACCAAACCTCTTAATTCCCTTGCACATTGGATAAGCCTATCCATGTCCTATATTCCTTACATCATCTTTAATTTGTTTTTCTACCGGTATATCAAATGCCCATTGGGTCTTACCAGTTTCGAGTAACTCATTCAGAAAGAAAAGCATTAAACATACAACAAGGTTGCCATACCAAAAAATACCCTTTTTCTTACCCTTAATCTTCCTTAGGTTTATTATCAATTCATCACACATCCATTGACATAGATCTAACTTTTCATTCTCCTTAATCATTTTGTGAGCACAAAAAATGCACAAACTGGAAACAGAGTTCAACCAATTTGATTGGGTTACCTTGTAACCAATGATCATGATTGCGAATTGAATTGCTTTGTCTCTAATAGTACTAATCCTCATTGATCGGTTTTTAGATGTTGTACTAGTTAACTTCTCCACCTCGTTGTTAGATATCTTCTTCCTTCCAGGGGTAGGACTGGTCTGGGGTAAATAGGTGATCACACGAATGGCCTCCTTGGTGATCTTGTGGGGCCAGTCTAGCCATATGAATTTTCCATGGACTCGGCTCAGTGCATATCGAATCAATTCATCTTCAAATTCTGACATCTCCAAATTGTCGGTAAAACCCCGATCCGTCAAAATTTGAAATTTTGGTTTCATCAACCCATCTTGGTTCAGAAAAGTGCCAATAAACATGTTCTTGATCTCAGTAGAATCCAAATCCTCCAAAGTGCAATGAATATATGCACGAACATCTTCAACATACAAAAATCCTTTAGGAACACTAGAAAATGCATCGACTGAATCATTGACCTTTGCAATCTGAGGGCAATCCTTGAAAATAGGGTGTGGATGGTCCTTGATATCGACAAGAATAGGGGTGGAGTGGAAGATGATCCAGAAGCCATTGCAAACAAAAGATAGCTCGAAAAACTGATAAAATACTTCACAACCTTCGCCAGTGAAAGCTCTTGAAAATTCGCTGTGAAAACACTAGAATTCACTTGAAATGCTTTTGATCACCTTGAATCACTTTGAACTCACTCAACTTCACTCTGAATGTTGTGTGATCGAAAAAAGAACAAACATTTCCCTTTTATTTTGCAAAAACCCTAATTTTTCATTTTCATTAATGTATGCCGACATATGATACCGGATTGAAAATCCATTATCTTTGCGCTGGTGAATCTCCTGATTGACTTCTCCAAGATCTGAAATAAGCTTTTAGACCGGTACCAAGGGTAATGCAAGATTCATCATTAATTTGCCTCCCCCTAAGGATAATGCCTTAGTTACTGGATAAGTTTCCTGACAGTGTAGGAACTTTCTACTCTGTTGGTTGAGTAACTGGATTGATTGTCTCTGCTAATTGATCTTCAAATTTCCTAACCTATTACATGTATACATATATGTATATATATATAGTTAGGCCCATGTTGCAATAAAGAGGAGATGTATTTGTTTACTTCATCATGTCATGCTCAAACAATGGAAATGAACCATTATATGGTAAGAATGTATTTTCATGTATATGTATGGATGCAATACAACTAGATGTTAAACCTCATATATGGGACTCTAGAACTTATGTAATGACTATTAAACAAGACCTCATCAAGCCATTAATTAGAGAGGTAGAAAACATGACATACACAATTAAGACATTAGTTAGCATCATAGAAGCTAAATTAGCCAAGAGGCTGGAAATTACAATAAGACTTAGAAGACTAATTACATTAAAGAACATAAAAGATTATGAACTCATTAGTAAGATGGCTGCAATAAGTCAATTAATGTGTAGACCATGCCAATATACATGTGGAAGCATAGGTAAGCTAGTATGCATGCATTCTATGATAACTCTAGATAGAATGGGTTATAAGTAATGCATTATGTGAGTGGGAAGTGATGTAGACATTATCATCATGGTACTAGGAGATCTTTCTTAGCATGTTAAGGCATAAGCATTTTATATCATGCATGTGTAGAATGATAGAAAGATGGTTATGCATTGTCTTGTGTGATAGGTCATCTAGTTGGATGCATTATAATCTTGGGTGGTGAAATGAGCATGTAATCATAAGGATATGTAATCATAAGTAATATAAATTTGGTAAACGATCCTGATTTATTGACATGCACTAGAAAGGGTATGAAGTATCAATGTGTTAGGTAAGCTAAGGCTTGTAGATATGTAGGATTGTATGGTTTGGGTTCCTAGAAGGAGCTAGTGTATAGAGGGGTTTAGCTCATATCTAGTTATGTAGTTGCTAAGCATTATGGAAGGAGGAACGCATTAAGAGATTAGAGGGCAGCCCATGTGGCATAATCTTGTGTAAGGATATTATGGTAGTTAGGTGCATATGTGCATTGTCATGTTGGTTGTAAATCTAATGCAAGGGTTAAGAATCATAGAGTAGATATTGAATTAAAGTAGTGACGACAACATACCCTAGGGAGTTATATGTGAGTATACAATCACGTTTCCACTTATGCAAGAACATAATTAGATAATCAATGTTTAAGATCCAACGCTAAGATGAAATTACGTGAACTAATTCTTAATCACATTGTATGTATAATGGTAACTTAATTAGTAAACAAATTTTTTTTTACTCCATTTCTAGGTTGCTAGTGTAACTTTTGTGGGGTTTGTTGGCGGGTGCTACAAGTGGGCTCACTGCCCTAAAAGGCTTACTACTGAAGAAGAAAGGAAGGTAAAGAGAATCCACCACATAAAAACATATTCTGCACTGCTAGAATTGCTTTTGGTAATAATCCACAACACTATACTCACACAACTATTGGATTCTTTCAATCTTGCATGTCTTCAACACAAAAAGACATATGTCCATTCATCAAATAAAACTCCTATATATACTGTCTACAAAAATCATACTTTTCAATGTTGGCCAAGACAAAGATCTTAAATAGGTCTCCACTAAACATTCCAGTGGTGGTAATTGTAATACCCTAAAAATGGTCACCTAAACCATGGACCTCTAATCTTGACAACATCACCAAGGTCCTAACCAAAGGCAATTAAATCAACCTTGAGCACATAATTAATTAATTCTTCAATAATTAATGTTACATGGCAAATAAATCACTCTATATTAATTAAATATTTATTTAATTAATTAATCATTCCAAAAAAATCATTTTCATCAATTATCCTATTTATTTAATTAAATATCCTAGCATATTTAATTAATAAATAAATTTGCCATTTAATCACAAAAAAATGAATTAATTTACAAAAAGAGATTAATCAAAAAAAGAGGAATTAATCTGCAAAAGAAAAAGTTAAATTGAAAACAAAAGAAAATAATTAAATTGAGAGAAGAAATCAAACTTAAGATGTTTCTTTTTGTAAAATTGAGATAACTTGAGAAATCAGAAAAGCAATTAAATTGAATTAATCATCTTCCCTAAAAATAAAACTCAAATCTTTTCTTCAGGAAGAGGTTTAGTTACATTGAAAAGGCTTTTTCTAAATAAAAATCTTGAGAAAATTAAAGAAAAGTGCATGGAATCATCTATTTTTATCTCAAGTGCATGGAAACAACTAAAT
This sequence comes from Cryptomeria japonica, assembly GCF_030272615.1. Taxonomy (NCBI): domain Eukaryota; kingdom Viridiplantae; phylum Streptophyta; class Pinopsida; order Cupressales; family Cupressaceae; genus Cryptomeria; species Cryptomeria japonica. The sequence continues at coordinate 316,458,136 of NC_081410.1, forward strand.
TTTATCTCCAATGCAGAATTAGACTTATAATATGAATGCATTCAATCAAGCTATAATTGGAATCTATCTCGAGATTAACTTAATTTGATCTCCCAAATATTTCAATTATCCTGAAATGTGCTTTTTATTGAGGAATCTCAACCACTCATTGCTAATCGATCTTGACCACTGGTCTCTCTTCCGAGTCTCTATAAATTTAGCCTTCATCTCTTATTCAAAACACCATGAAGATTTATTGTTATTGTGTAGTTTTTTCTCTGGAGTCATTGAAAATATTATGCTTTGAGATTATTGCATCTTAGTTTAGCTTTTTGCATATTTAGTTTAATCATGTTTGCTTGAACTCATCTAGCTTAATATTCATTCATCTAGCTTAATATTCATTCATCTAGCTTAATATTAGTTCATCTAGCTTAATCTTGCATTCATTTAGCTTATTCTTGTGCTCATATAGATTAAATCCTTTATCTTGGTGTAGTGTAGTCACTGGTATTGCTTAGTCAAATCTAAGAGCAAGTCTATACTCGCATCTTTTAGAAGGCAATAGGTCAATTTGTATGGTTTTTATATTCAAGATTATACCTGTCTAACCATGCATGCAATGACTTAATTGAAGTGTTGTGCCTTATAGCTTGCAGACTTATTCCACTTTTCACACACATTTTTGGCACCTATCGTGGGGTAGAAGACTATATCTTTCGGTCTCACAAATCAACTAACTTCTATTTTTCAAATTTATTTTTTGGATTTTTTCCGTACAGTTACTACAAAAACTCATACGAGTTTTCACAGAGACTCGAAAGATAATCTGTAAATCTCCTACAGTTGACGGATTATCGTACGATTGGGTGAGAATACTCGTCTGATTTTTTGGTTTCTCGTATTAGAAACAAACTGCAACTTTAGAGTTTTTCTTATTGAATTTTTATGGTACTAATGCTGACCCTGGCTTGTTTTCTGTCTGCCTGAGAGATTTTGACAGCCTAACCAGTTTTTGCAGAACACTTGTCAAAGAACACACCTGTCGCACAAAAACAATATGACTACTGATTCGTTGTTTTTGCAGGTTGCATGAGGAGATTCAAGTGAACTTCATGTATTCTTTAAATTCATTTTTTAAGCACTTAAATTGCTATCTGGTTAATGAACAAATCCGTCTTTTGTGTTTTAAGAAAAATCTAAGAGGCAAGAGAGTATGCTCTTGTCTGCATAGACAATAAAAATCTAGACCCTCAAATCTTTTTCTAAGTTTGAGATTTGTGTACCTTTAGCGAGCTTGTCACAGTGGGAAAAAGTAATCACCCTATGAGAATGACCTAAGTGAGTACAACTGGACCTGAGCATTCCAACTCACTATAATAAATAGGCCTCTGGTGATTAAAGTCTCAGAGGATGGGATTATTTGAGTTTTCTCTTTGAGATCTCTCATATCGAGCATTTTGTAGGGCCTCGCGGTCTCAATCATGTTTACGTAACTATAGCTTGTTTCGGTACCTTGTTGGGCTATAGGCCTCAATCATGCTTGCGTGACTTCAAGGGGTAAATTCGAACAAAATTCCTAACTAAGAACTATAAGATAGAGGCTACCCGATTCACCTCCAAAAGGGGGATAATATTTGTATATGAGAGATAGTAACTCTCCCAAGATACTTGCCATTTCGTGCCTCCATTAGTGTTTGGAGTCAGCTAATATGACGTTGAGAATTCATTGCGTGAGACTCAGCGGCCATATTCTAATTAGCTATTGGGTGTGTACCTGAGTCTACAAGCAAATGTTTTCTTCTCTAAGGCAGCTTCCATAGGGTTAGCATGATGTTCTTGAAGTCATTATACATCTTGCGTGCTTACTATGTTTTCATATCTGAAACTGAAACTGGAGAAAACAATCAACAACATAAAAAAATCAGTGATCAAAACTCTGTCCTAGTCAAAATATGGTCTCTGTCAGTGATCAAAACTCTGTCCTAGTCAAAATCTGGTCTCTATTAGTGATCAAAACTCTATCCTAGTCAAAATCTCATCTCTTCAGTGATCAAAACTGTCCATGTCAGAATCTCATCTCTATCCAGTCCACTATCGTATGAGTCTATTGAATTATTGTCTAGATATATACTTGTTGTCATACGAGTATTCATTGGTCCTCTCAGTTTATCGTTTGGTCTTGACATAATTATTGTCATGGTCTTTAGAATTGTCGTTCTAGTCCTACAGAATTGTCGGCTAACCTTTAATAGACTTTCATACAAGTAAACATAATCCTCATTAGATTGTCGTCTGGAGAACATTAATCTGTCGTGCAAGTATAGGCAACAACGTGTACGAGAAATTGCATGTGTCATTTGAGAACTATTAAATTGTCGTCTAGGTTTGAAAACTCTGTCGTACAAATTCCTGATTTTGTCAGTTCAGAAACTTGTCTATCTACACACTTTTCCAAAATTGTCATACTTACCTAATTAGTCTACAACGAGCCTAAATCTGGTCATCATAATTCTGCGCGTAAACAAATTTCGATAGTGTACCCCTGCCATTGTGTTGTACGATTTTGTCGATCATCTTTAAGCTAGTTCAATCAACTACTTATCAACCTAAATAAAACTAAGTTACTTAGATCACGTCTTATACAAGATAGATCGTTCCTAAAACCAGACCGAGTCTTAGTCACTTCTCTCAAATCACTACGTTAAACGAACAACTAGCTTCAATTTGATCTTGACATCTGCATCACACCTATCTCTTAGTGACATCAGTTATAAATGCCTGTTCAAACCAAAAGTTCTCATAAGAAAGCTGCCAAAGGTAAAGGATAGTCCTTTTCATTACAGACTAATCCATTCTTCGTAGAACACCTGCCTCATCCCTAACAAACCTTCATCATCAAATATACTAATTTTTTATCAATCCTTATCTCCCACCATGTTTGGAGAAAGGAAAGAAAGATAAGTTTCTATACATGATACTTATGATAATATCAACACCCATTCTAATGATAGTGATTCCTCATCTAGCGAATCTGAAGCCTTTGAACCTATAGAAGCTATTATAAATAGTTGTCAAAAGGATAAAGATTTTCAAAAAAATGATGAAGATTATCATGGCTAGAGAAATAGAAGATTATTTTCTAGCGCTAGCAAAACAAGGTGCTAAACTTCCTACTAATTATAACATTGAAACCCTTATCACTAAAGAGGAAGAGACACCCTTAGTGCTGTTAAACAAACAATTATAAGCATTACAGACTCAAATCAAAGAAATGAAAAACAAGGATAAATCATCTACGCAATATTCTTTAGACATGATCTGCCTGTTCCCATTTGACAAAAACCTTCATATGCCTCCATTTCCTTCAAGAGTGGAGATTCCTAAGTTTGACAAATATGATGGTAATGCAGATCCTTAGGACCATTTCAGAGAATTTTTTGATTTATGTATGGAGTTCATGCATGAACAAACATATCTCATGCGCCTTTTCCTGAGGAGTTTAGGAGGACAAGCTATGGAGTGGTTTTCAAGCCTATCTATGGAAATTAAATCTTTTGAGGAATTAGTCAAATTGTTTCTCCAACAATACTCCTATAACATTCATCATCCAGTCACTATGATCGAGCTTTGCAATACCAAATAGAAAATAGGAGAACCTTTTCTCACTTTTCTTCAACGTTGGAGAAAGATGTTCCCTAGATATTCATGGTCTATTCCAAATTCTCAGAAGATGGATATCTTTGTCAATAACCTGATCCCTAAATTGAAATACAATATCCAAATGCAAGTGTACCCTTTATTCAACAAAATGGTAGATAGTTCCCTCAGAATGGAAGATTTTCTTATAAAGAAAGGAGATATATCACTTTGGAAAGAAACACAAAAAGATCCTAGTTCCAAAGAAAAGAACAAATACTGAAAACATGGCAAAGATAACAACATAAATATTGTTAATGATGGAGTGGTGGACACTGTTAAACTAAAATCAAAACCTACAATATTTAATCTAGCTAGCGGCACACAATCCCTTAAAGCATCTGAAACTACAGTGGAAAACCCTCCAAAGAAATCAAAAGAGTGGTTTAAAGAGGAGCCTTGGCTTTCAAAGCCTAAACGTGATTTCACTCCTTTGGAGGAATCATATGAATCATCTCTTAAGACTTTATTGGCAAATGATATGATAACATTGCCTGACAACTCTAGACCATATGAACCAAAAGTTAAACCCAAATGGTGGAGGAAAAATGAGTACTGTGAATATCATTGAAACAAGGGTCATACAACAAACAACTGCATGAAACTCAAACATGAGATGCAAGACCTCATCGATGCTGGCAGCATTGTTGTTGGAAATCACATGACTAATACTGATCACAAAGCTTTTAAAGATCCCTTGCCTTCTTATGAACAAGTTGACTCCTCAAAATCCAAGGGAGGTGCCAAAGACAATTACACCTATGTCAATAATGACAATGTGATCAATATGATTGAATCTTACCAATTTGAGTATTGCAACGTGATCATAGTCAAAGATAAACAACATAAAATGCAAACTACAAATGTTATAACCTGCATTCAAAAGTAGGTTACTCTAAAAGGAGCTAGTTCCTCAAATTAAACAACATCAAACCTACCGACTTCTTCAAATAGACAACCAGATACAATCACGGCTAAATCTAAGTAGCTGGCTTCAGCATCCTCTCCTAGTTACAACATTGTCGAACAATTAAAACGAACTACTGCTCAAATTTCCATTTTTGAACTGCTTAAGATCTCTTCTGCTCATAGAGAGATCTTGGATAAAGCTTTGCTCACTACTAATGTCCCCAAATATTTAGATGTAGATCAGTTTCAATCTATGGTGGGTCGCCTGACTTCACCTCGTTACCTCACCTTCTCTGAAGAAGATAAAAATTCACTAAATCACCCACATAACCAACCATTATACATCGAAGCTATGATCCATAAACACCGAGTCAAACATGTTTTGATAGATGGAGGCACTAGGTTGAATATTTGTACCTACAATCTACAGACAAAGTTGGGATTTTCTGAACATGTCATTGATCGAGCAAAGAAAATAACAATCAAAGCTTATGATGAAGAAGAAAGAACCTCTAAAGGTCTGGTACTATTACCGATTAGGGTAGGACCTGTGGAGAGAGATGTTATTTTTTAGGTGCTTGATCTTCCTCTTTCATATAACATCTTGCTGGGTAGGTCATGGATTCACAAAATGCAAGCAATACCATTTACCTATCACCAGTGCTTGAAATTTCCTTATAATGGAGTTGAAGTCAGTATTCCTATTGATACAAGTTACACCTGTAGTGCATTAAAATAGTGTATTGATACCTTTGTTTCTCATAACAGAGCAACTTCTACAGCTGAAAGTTTAGAAACTTTGATGAAAGACTTAGAAAAGAAATTGAAAATCAAAAGTAATGGCATGGTGGGATACAATATAGAACCCATACTTTCATTAATGTCTCTTCCTCCATCGCCAAGACAGTCTAGAAAACCATTAGAGGCTATGAAGCCACAAACTTCAACTCCGAATGTCATTTATGATAGTATTTTTGTAGAGTCCTCTACTTCCCTTGCAGATGAAACAAAAGAGGAGGTTGTTCTCAAATGACTTTTCAAAGAAGATAGTGAAAACAAAGAAGTGCAACACTGTGAGATTTCCCCTGAACAATATGGTCTAGGCTATAAGATGATTCAACACATGGGATATTCAGGTACCGATCCTATGGGAAAGCATCAAGAAGGTATTGTTAAACTTATTCATCTACAAACTAAGTCTACAAATGATAAAACTGGGCTTTTATACAATCTAGGGGAGTCATCAATCTAAGAGGAGGAAAAAGATACTACCTTCAATATCATAGGAAGCAAACACTCAGCAAACCTAGGAAGAGTATGAAAAAGAACAAGAAGAATTGGCAATCAAGAGAGAAGAAGCAACTTGTAATCAAATTCCAATTGTATCAACAGTGACATTACAAGGAGTAGCAATCCTAGAAGATATGAGAGAAGAAATGGAAGGAATTAAAGAATTGTTTGCACCACTGAACATTCTGGTCACATACACAGGAAGAATGCCAGTAGATGATTCAAAAAATGACTCGAATGAGTATGAATGGGGTCCAGAGCTTCAGAGCCACTGTCAGATGCATCTATTGAAGAAACTCCTAAAGAACCAAGTGATATCATAGATGAAGAACAAGAGATAGTGCGCTTAAAACTACAAAAGGAAATAGAGGAAATTAGACTAAAAAGACAACAAGACAGTGAACAACAGCTGAAAGAAGAAAGAACACAAGAAATTTCTTTACCTACTATATCTCCCTCTAATGAGATAGAGAAAATCAGGTATGGGACTAAAAATGAAGAATTAGAGAAGAAGTAGGGCCGGTCATTAGTCCAGAGGAAGCTGAATGGAAAAGATGATAGAGACTAATAGAGTCAACAACATTATGTCAATAGGTATGCCAACTACAAGTGATCATTGAACCAAATCATGAAGGAACTTGCATCATCAAAGATGTAGATATTGATACTATACATAATTTCATTAAGCCACTTGAAGAAGAGTTAGAGGCTTCATCTTCTGACTCTAGTCACCCTGAAATAAGATCTATTTATGACATTACCTATTGAACACCAAACTATGACTAGTTTGTCATGAATGTTGAAACTTTGTCTGCTGAACCTATTACTGTCGAACCACGATATGTATTCCTATCCGAAGTAGAGGACAATGATAGTGGTAAGTCTATTAGTTTAGGTTCCCTAAATACTAATGTAAACTTCAATAATCATGTTCTAACTCTTCCTGGTCTCAAGACGCTTGCACAAGGTAGTCTTCTAGAACTCAACTTGTCGATCTAAGGTTGTGATGACAATACCATGAATTTCCTCGAACCTGTTAAATATTTATCCCTAGTACATCCTAATATTATTCACTGTACTCTCCAAGATCAACCTTTGAATATACCTACCTTTACCAATGACTATACATTAGCCTGTTATCTTAATGTAGTTGAAAAAATAGACTCTTCCACTAGTGAACAAAGTGAGAACATGACATAAACAAATGTCAAGTGTCTTAGTCGCACAAATTTAAAAAAGAAAAATAAGAGTTCTGATGGAGAAAACCACACTATGGCGGTGTCAGAATCAAAAATAGTAAAAATAAAGGACATACCTAACGGTGAAAACCTCTCTAAGGCACCTGAAGGTGAGATACTTGACATTTTTCCTGATCACTTTCAAGAGCAACCATTAGTGCTAATTGAACCTACACAACTAGTAAACATTGGAACAAAAGAAGCTCAACACACCATACATGTAGCTCAATCCTTGTCAGCTGAAGAACTAAAAGAATTTGCTGATTTCTTCACGGAAAAGAAGATCAATTTTGCATGGACATATACTGATATGTCGGGTCTCGATCCTAACCTCATAATGCATCATCTTTTTATCACTCCTAGAGTTAAACCTGTTAAGCAAAAACTCTAAAAAAATGCATCCTCATGTTAAAATTACTAAAAGCTGGATTCATCAAAGCAATTGATTATGCCAAGTGGATATCTAATATTGTAACTTTTTCCAAACCTGACAAATCAATACGTGTTTGCACATATTTAAGAGATTTAAATAAAGCTTGTCCAAAAGATGATTTTCCACTACCCAACATAGACATGATCGTGGACATGACTGTTGGCTATGAAATGTAATCTTTAATGGATGGTTTTTCTAGATACAATCAAATCAAAATTGCACCTAAGGATCAAGAGAAAACAACATTCACTTATGCATGGGGAACCTTATGCTGGAATGTAATACCCTTTGGCTTAAAGAATGCAGGTGCTACTTATCAAAGAGTTGTAACAACAATTTTTCATGATATGATGTACAAAAACACGGAGGATTATGTTGATGATACTCTAGTTAAATCTATGAAAAGATCAACACATCTATCAGAACTAGGTCCAATATTAGACATGATGGATCAATTAAAACTTAGATTAAATCCTAAGAAATGTGCATTTGGGGTTATATCTGGTAAGCTCCTAAGATAAATTATTTTAGCAAAAGGAATTGAAGTGGATCCAAAAAAAGCTAAAGCTATCATGGAAATGCCACCTCCAAAGAATGTCAGTCAAATGAGAAGTTTACAAGGGTGACTCCAATCAATAAGACACTTTATTTCTCATCTAGCAGATAAGGCTCAACCATTCACAAAGGTATTATGAAAAGGAGTTATGTATAACTGGGATAAAGATTGTGAACAACATCTAAAAAAAACAAGGAATATCTTTCCAATCCACCTATATTGATGCCACCAATTCAAGACAAGCCCTTGATTCTCTGCATATCAGCTATTGATACATCACTAGGGGCACTTTTGACACAAGAAGATGAGAATAAAAAGGAAAGAGCTATATATTATATTAGCAAGACCTTAGTGTCCTATGATATGAACTATACTATCATAGAAAAAGCTTATTTGACATTGGTCTTTGCATCACATAAATTGAGACATTACATGCTAGCACATTCTATCAAACTGGTGGCTGAGATTGATCTGCTCAAATATCTTCTCAGCAAAGCAACTTACAGGAAGATTGGCTAAATGGGTCATGGTTCTTACAAAATTTGAAATTGACTATATAGAACACAAAGATATTAAAGGACGTGTCATTGCAAATTAACTTGTTGATGCTCTGCTTGAAGACAATCAACCTTTACACATAGAATTTCCGGATGAATCCATCATGCACCTTACTCAACAATCCTAGAAAATATTCTTTGATGGGTCTTTCACTAAACAAGGTTATGGTGCTGGAGTACTTTTTATCACTCCTCAAAGATATTCAATCCCAAAGGCATACATGATTATTTCCTTGTACCAACAATATTGCAGGATATGAAGCCTTGGTAAATGGAATCAAGCTAGCTATTGAATGGAAGGTTGTTGATTTGCACATCTATGGAGACTCTTAGTTGATTATCAACCAGATCAATTATGTATATAAAAATCGGGATGAGAAACTGAAGCCCTATAAAAGAATGGTTGATGACCTCAAGAAATACTTTACCTTTGTATCATTTCAGCAGATTCCCAGATCAACAAATAGAGCAATAGATGCTATGGCTACCTTGGCATCTATACCACAGCTACAAGAATCTAAGTTTTGCAATGAATTCCTAGTGGAAGAGTTACATTATCCTGCTTATGATTCTCCTGAGTCCCAGATGGTCTGTTCTATTATTGGACATGATTCATCTTGCTATAGCCATATTTACTCTTACTTGCATGACCAAATTATCCTGGCCAATCTTACCTGTAATGAGAAAAGAAACCTAATACAAAATGCTTCATGGTATGTCATCATCGCTAATGATCTATTTAGGCGAGGTTTGGATAGTACTTTTCTTAGGTTTCTAGAAATTGAAGAGTCCCAACGTGCGTTATCTGAAGTCCATGAATGTATTTGTGGATCTCATTCAAATGGTCTAACTTTAGCTCAAAAAATGCTAAGGGCTTGCTACTACTGGCTAGATATGGAAAAAGATGCTATAAAGTTTGACAAAACTTATGAGAAGTGTCAGCTACATGGGAATCTCATACATGCTCTAGCAAGGGATTTAATACCTTTCATCACACATTAGCCTTTTCAACAATGGGCGTTTGACCTCATTGGCTAAATCTATCCTGTATCATCTAATGGACACAAGTTTATCATAACTACCACTGAGTACTTCACTAAGTGCGTTTAAGTGGTTGTTCTAATAAAAGCAACTAGTAAACAAGTAGCTCTGTTCATCCTTAACTATATCATCTAAAGGTATGGGACACCTTCTTCAATTGTGACTAACAATGGAGGGCAGTTCAAAAACAAAGATCTAGATGAGCTCTGTGAAAAGTTAAAAATGAAACAGCACTGGCCATCCATATACTACCCTCAAGGTAATGGACAAGATGAAGCATCTAACAAAAAATTGCTGACTATCTTGCACAAAATGGTAAACAAATTTGGAAAGGATTGGCATCTGTAGCTCAATCCTGCACTATGGGCTTATAGAACAAGTATCAGAACACCTACTGGGGCTACACCTTTTTCTTTAGTGTATGGATCCGAAGCAGTCTTGCCTGTTGAGGTGGAAATACCTTCTTTGAGAGTTTCTTTGCAAGGTCTTATTACTGATGAAGACTACTGAATATCTAGATTGCAAGAACTCGAGTTGTTGTATGAACATCGACAAGTGGTGTTTGATCATATAAGAGCCTACTAAAAGATAATTTCTAGAGGTTATAACAAGAAACTTTGACAAAGATAATTTCAGGTTGGTGACCTTGTTTTAAGAGAAAATCCTAAAAAATCAACAGTTTCGAGACAACAAAGGGAAGTTTGAACCCAACTGGTTGGGTCCCTACATTGTTACTATAGTCTTTGGCTCTGGTGCCTATCAACTCTCAACATCGGAAGGAGAACAACTCTGTGAACCGATCAAAACCATCCACTTGAAGAAATTATTCACTTAGTATTCTTTTCTCCAACAATCTCTATAGCTAAAAAGCCTTAAAAAAAAAAATCAAAAAATCAAAAACAAGAAAAAAGAAAAAAAAAGAAAATCGAATGCCTTGGTGAAAACCTGGTAAACATGCACCTTGGTAGTAAAAAAAAAAAGAAAGGATCTTTGCCAAGCAGGTGAAAACTTGGTAAACAAGCACCTCTTGTACTCAAGCGCTCCATCTATCAATACAAATTTGGCATTTCCCATTTTCATTCCCACTTTCCTACATCTTTGCTTTCGCTTGTACATATTTTTTAGTCACTCTTGTGACATCTTGGTTCTTTTGGAACCCTCATGGCTTGAAACTGATCAATGTCCTAGTCTTAGGGTAATCGATCGATCAATCAAAATGTCCTAAGCAGTTTAACCAAGTCATCTTTTTGTCAGTAGTACCAGGTCATCCAATATGAGTCAGTAACTTGTCTCCTATCCACTATAGAGTTTTATCACTGAGTAGACAAGCAAAACAAGACTACTGAAAACAATCACTAAACTGTTTGAGATATGATTGAAATTTTCTTTGTGTGCTATCTTTTACATTGGTTTTAGATTATTATTCCCTCTGACTAACTCAAGGAAGTCTATCTTAACTAAGAGGAGGAAGGATTGGGGGAATAATACTTTTCTTTGTTTTCTGCTTGTAGGAATGATTCTGATGATCTAGAAACATCTAATCAGCTGGGTGTCTGTGATAAGTGGCTTCACATCAAGGTGAAATCACCACACATACCTCAACTCCACTTATTTGTATGCTATAGGGAGGTCAGAGTCATTTCTTTGTCTGTTTTGAGGGCATTTCTTTAATGTGAAATCCAGATGCATGCGTAATCCATCCAAGGATATGAACGATAAAAGGATCATTGCGAACAAGATAATTAATATTGCATATGAAAAGAAAGGAACTCTATTTTGCCTGCCGTGTTTATAAAAAGATTAGTGATGAAAATTAAGCATACCAAATCTAGTGACTAAGTTTAAGTTCTATTCATTCTATAATTTTATGCATTTCAATTGATTTCGGCATGATAACAATGATCTTATTTCTCATCCATGCTTAAAAGATATGCATACATATAGAAAGACATATCATAATCAATCAACACAAGTACGATGAAATCAAATTAAGAACTCGTATATCTCATCATAATCTCAGTGTTCAAGAGTACAAATGATATCAAGTGTCAAATACAATGTTTCATCAGAGCAAGAATCGTATAAGATACAAAAATGGGGTATATAACGAAATCTAGGAGATATAACAAATCTAGCTCTCTGCCTTTCCCTCATCGCTGGGTGGAGGAGGTGGTGCCTGCTGATTGACATCCTGTCTCAGTGCCCTAGCTCCCTCAAATCGAGCCATATACTAAGAATATGAAACAACCTGCTGTGGTACCGAGACTGCTACACTATAAGCTACAATGTAATAAGCTGCATGGATTGTCTGATGCAAAACCTCTCGCTCTGCTCTCACCTCTGCAAGCTATTGATCTTGCTTTGCTCTCACCTCTGCAAGTTGTTGATCATGCTCAAATCTAATCTCAACAAGATGTTGGTCTTTCTCTAACAGCTGCGTCTGTGCCATTGTTAACTGTGACTGCAAACCTGTCACCCTAGTCCTCAAAGATCATACTACGTCTGGTACTGCCTGCTCTCTCCCAACATCTCCCTATCTGCCTCCTTGCTCATCTCTTTGCTGCCTAACCTGTCTAGGAGCTGTCTGTCCTCCTCACCTCCAACCTCTACTACCCTAGAACTGCTAGCCTCATCCCCAACAACTCCTAAGAATCCACCCTCCCCTCTTTTTTGCTGTCAACCTCCCGCTGCTACCCTACTACTACTAGAACCAAGATCACCTCCTGTCCATCTAGGTACATCCATTCTCTATCCCTATACCTGACCTGGTACCTGTGCCTATGCTGGTGCATCCTCCTCAATCTACTATATAAGAGGCGCATTCTCTCCCGGATCTGTAAACCGAGGAAAATGATGTCTCTGAAACCAATCTCTATATTGGGGCAATACCCCCGCATCTGCCATATCCTCTAGATAATCCCATCTCTGTGGTCGTAAACCTGCTAACTCCTGCATTCTCACTGCATATGATAGTCTCAGTGCCCATCCTCGTCTCTCCTCCTTCCCATATCTAGCATAGGCTGTGAACTTCTGGGATATACTCTGCGAGCTCCCATACTGTCTCATCCCCTAGATACTATAAATCGCTCAATAATAGACACCAATATGCCAATGAGAGGTTGATTGATAAACATATCCTTCCTTTGTGCTCTCCAATCGTCCCATAGCTCTAGACCCCTATACGGTCTCCATACTACAATGATCAAATCATGCAACTATCTCCTCCAATAATCAGTCTTGCCCAGGTGGGGCTGAGTAACATAACCTGAATAACAACATACAATAGGCTAGTGCGTCTCTCTCGAATAATCTAAAATAGGTCTGCACATCGAGATATGCTCCCATGCCCATATCTTTAAAACTAAAACACTTGCTGCAATGCTCTTCCCCTCCCGATACACAATCTCATGCATCCCATGATACATATGAGTGAGTAAGCATGATCCCCACCCTAATCTCACTAGATGAGTCCATAACCTCTAAAGCATTCTACCCCAACCACATAGAAATCCTTGCTATCCTCTATCAGGCATCACAAAACAACCAATCATACCAGCCAAAACGCAAGCCAGAGGGTACTATGCACCATATCTTCTCATCAAATCATCCCAAGTGATAGCATGATAAAGGATAGTCTCATCATGAAATATCCATCTCAAAGACAAAATACCCAGTCGTGGAGTAGAATCATAATCCACCTTATCCCTAGCAAACAAAATCCTCAATATCCTGTATATATCCTCCGGTGTCATGGTCATCTCTCCAACCGATAAATGAAAGGTGTTATGCTCAGAATGAAAACACTCAACTAAAGCGGTCAACATACCATGATTCACATGAATATTAGGCATCTGCAATAGGTATCTGAATCCACACAAACCAATATGACCTCTCTTTGTGTCTAATAAATCATGCACTAGCCTTATTGTTGGTGAAAAGGTAAACCGAAACTGAATATCAAGAAACTGAATATGCAAAATTGAACATACAAATCATCAGTACGTGATGAAATTTGCGCCAAGAATGTGATAAACATATTAAAGAGTCCAAATATTTTTTTATACGAGTTTCCACAGGCAAGAAGCAACTCGTACGAGCAAACAATACGACAAGAACAAGTAAACATACCAATATGAGAATTTACTAAAGGTTGCACGACTAAATGGTCTCATAAGAACACTCTCGTACGATACTAGGGTGACTACAAGATGATAAACCCTACAATCCCATACAACTAAACACAAAGCAACAAAAACTCATATGAGAAATAGTAACAAACCACATGATCAAATGATTCACAAAGACTTCACATGAATTAAAAAATGCAAAAAATTCAAAAAAAATAAAAAATTGAGAAATGCAAAGGCTAAAGATTGATCACTTACTATTGGGGCGTAGTTCCGCGGTTGATTATGATGTCTTTGGCACTCGAATCGATGCTCTTGAATCAGAATTGCCATTTTTTTTCGTAGGAAGTTTTTCAAATTTCAAACTTTGAGAGGTAAAAATAAATTGATAATGACACATTGAACCCCTTATATAGCCCAAACCCTAATTTTTAAACTTGCTCTGATGAACATAAAACTTGTACCCTAAGCTAAATCAACTGTCCTAAGTCCATTTTCGGGATCGAAATCAAAATATGACATCAATTATCTAGTTGAAATTTCACAATGTTGACCACTTTGCACTTTCATCCTCAATTCAATTCTAAATCTCAATTTAATTCTCAAATCAACTCTAATTTTAATCTTACATCAATCTTTGTGCTCAAATTATCATCGCTAAATCTTTTTATCTTTTCAAAATTACCTAAAATCATTGTACCCTCGCTATCTTTCGATTTCACTCCTAAGGGGGCATACTTGATAACACCTTTTCAGTGATCTTCATCATCTAAAGTCGAGAATTTTTTTAAATCTTCATCTAAAATCGAGCAAAAATCTTTTCATACAAAGAAAATCAATTAAACCTTGTTACTAGGGGCATCTTAACTAAATCACGTCGTATTAAGTTGAGATTCTTTGATGTCAAATAAAGCAATCTCTAGGGGCATATCAATCTTTGTCCTTGTCTGAATCAATCTTCAAATCGATGTTCAGTTTCATCAAATCAAATCAAGTTGGACATTTTCTCTTGCTAATCGGTTCTTGTTCAATCAAGTTTAGAATAAGTTTATCGCTTTTCTTAGTCGATTCTTTTTCAATCAAGTTTCGAATCGGTTGCATCTCTTGCTCAATCTAGTTCAATCAAGTTCTAGATCGATGCTCACTTCTTGATCAATCAATTTCAAGAACGGTATCTCGCTCTTTGCCGGTCCTAGTTCAATCAAGTTCAGGATCGACATCGTTTTAATCAAATCTGTTCAATTTCATCACTTCAAATCAAGCTGAACATATTGCTCTTCATCGGTTTGTGATCCATCAAGTTCAGAAATGATATCTATTTGACATCATCTATTCTTTGAAACAACGTGTTGCTCGCACATTAATTCAAAGAGGGGCAAATGTAATACCCTAAAAATGGTCACCTAAACCATGGATCCCTGATCTCGACAACATCACCAAGGTCCTAACCAAAGGAAATTAAATCAACCTTGAGCACCTAATTAATTAATCAATTCTTCAATCATTAATGTTACATGGCAAATAAATCACTCTATATTAATTAAATATTTATTTAATTAATTAATCATTCCAAGTAAATCATTTTACTCAATTATCTTATTTATTTAATTAAATATCCCAACATATTTAATTAATAAATAAATTTTTCATTTAACCACAAAAAAAAGAATTAATTTACAAAAAGAGATTAATCACAAAAAATGGAATTAACTTACAAAAAGAGATTAATCACAAAAAGAGGAATTAATCTGCAAAAGAAAGAGTTAAATTCAAAACAAAACAAAAGAATTAAATTGAGAGAAGAAATCAAACTTAAGATGTTTCTTTTTGTAAAATTGAGATAACTTGAGAAATCAGAAACGCAATTAAATTGAATTAATCATCTTCTCTAAAAATAAAACTCAAATCTTTTCTTGAGGAAAGAGGTTTAGTTACATTGAAAAGGCTTTTTCTAAATAAAAACATTGAACAAATTAAAGAAAAGTGCATGGAATCACCTATAATATCCCAAGTGCATGGAAACAACTAAATTTTATCTCCAATGCAGACTTAGACTTATAATCTGAATGCATTCAATCAAGCTATAATTGGAATCTATCTCGAGATTAACTTAATCCGATCTCCTAATTATTTCAATTACCCTGAAATATGCTTTTTATTGAGGAATCTCATGCACTCATTGCTAATCGATCTTGACCGTTGGTCTCTCTTTTGAGTCTCTATAAATTCAGCCTCCAACTCTCATTCAAAACACCTTGGAGATTTATTGTTATTGTGTAATTTTTTCTCTGGATTCATTGAAAATATTGTGCTTTAAGATTATTGCATCTTAGTTTAACCTTTTGCATATTTAGTTTAATCATGTTTTCTTGAATTCATCTAGCTTAATATTCATTCATCTAACTGAATATTCATTCATATAGCTTAATATTAGTTTATCTAGCTTAATATTAGTTCATCTAGCTTAATCTTGTATCCATTTAGCTTATTCTTGTGCTCATATAGATTAAATCCTTCGTCTTGGTGTAGTCTAGTCATTGGTATTGCTTAGACAAATCTGAGAGAAAGTCTATACTCACATCTTTTATAAGGCAATAGGTCAATTTGTATGGTTTTTATATTTATGATTATACCTCTCTAGCCATGCATGCAATAACTTAATTGAAGTGTTGTGTCTTATAGCTTGCAGAATTATTTGACTTTTCACACACATAGTAAGGAATGAGAAGTGGATCATATCACACCATTCCTTATCGGACATATCAACATGCTACATACAATACCAAAGCCAGACCCAAAATGTATCCACATGTTATAAAGCCTCAATATCTGGTCCAAGGCCTTGAGCTCCAGACCAATCCAAACCCAATGATAATACCGAGAAACATCTTCTGAGATACCAAACCCATATGATGAAATCGGGAAACCTCCAAACACACAACATACCTATATCAAACACTTCTGCTTAACATACCACATCTAGACCTATTTTGGACCAAATGATTTGACATCAACGACAACATATAATGCAATCCTAACATCTTGTGTATGTGTGTTTCTAGGAGAACTTTAAATTAAACACAAGATCTTGGTTGATAGGAGGGCAATGGAGTTAGAAATCCCTTTGCAGGCATATGTGTTTTTTCCTACTCTCCATGCATATCTTTACCTCTTTCACCGCCTCTCATGCCTTGTTCATGATTTACATTTTTGCAGATTAAAACATTTGCATGCTTTGGTTATGCATTTACATCTTGCATTTGATTGAAAGTTTTTGAAAAAAAACTCATATTTTGCAATCATTACATTGCTGCATATTCCTTGAAGATTTTTGTCAAACGGTTCACATCCACCCCCCCCTTATCTCTTCCACATTGCTTCAATGCATCCATTTTGTGCATGTCTGTCAACCGTTTCTATTTTGGGCACACATATTATTATTTCCAGTCTAAGTATTTAGAGGGGTCGACGTTTCTGTCTACCTGAGGCAGTTTTTAAAACAAAAAACGAAGTCACATCGCCTTTTATATGCTTTGCATTTTACATGCAAAATCTGCCCACACCACCAAGCCATTAAGGTTCACATAGGCTGTTTGAAGCTCCACTATAGCCTACGTGAGTAGCCCCTTTAGCTATGTGGGGGCTGAGTTTTTTATTTTTTTCTTAAGATTTCTTAAATTAGACTTTTAAATAGTTTTTTAAAGTAGATTTTTAAAATAGGTTTTTAAAGTAGATTTTCAATAATTTTTTTAAAGTAGATTTTTAAATAGGATTTAAAAAAAAAAAAAAGATTTTTAAATAGTATTTTAAATATTTTAAAATTAGATTTTTAACATTAGATTTTAAAATTAGTCTTTAATTTAGATTTTAACATTAGTTTTCTTAAGTTTTTAATTTAGATTTTAGTTTTTAATTTTAATTAGATTTTAATTTAATTTTGATTAACTAGATTAGTTTTTAATTTAGTTTAAATTTAAATTAGATTAGTTTTTAACTTTTATGAATTAGAGTAGTTTTTTTTTTAAAAATTAGATCAGTTTTTAATTTTTGTTAATAGATTAGTTTTTAAATTTGTTAAGTAGATTAAATTTTAAGTTTTTGTTAATTAGATCTTAGTTTAAATTAAATTTTTCTTTAATTAGCTTAAATTAGACTAATCTAGCTTAGACGAGTCAGCTAACATGTTAGATAAGTTTGTTTTCATTTTTTTTCTTCTTGTTATTTAGTTTAGAAAGTTTGTTTTAGCCTAGATTTTCCCATTATTAGTTTAATTTTTTTTTGTTAGCTATAGGGTTTGTTTTGTTTGTTGAGCTTGTTTCAAATATTGGGAGGCTGATCTTTTGAATTTTATCTTATGCAGGGCATCTATTTTGTGTGTCGAAGATAATATCTTGAAACTACTAATGACATTTGGTGCAAGACGTTTGACAAAGACTTGATTTTAAAACCAATTGTCTTTTAGTATAGCAAACATTTGGATTTGTGCTTAAAAATGAATATGTTTTCTGTGATTGGGCAATCTTGTGCATGTGAGAAGACCTACTACTAACACACACTATCCTCTCCCCTAGCTCTCATGGTCCTGGGTGCAAGAGAAAAGTGTTAGCGACACTCGAGTTTTATTTTTATTTTTTTGGTAGAGGGCCTACCTCTTGAGTGCCACTTTTGGCCAGTGAGAGGTAATGACCCAAGTGGTACTTCTTCAGCCTGCTATACAAATTAATAAGTCAGGAAAAATCCGTGACTGCCTAGTGATGTGTATCTACACAGATGATTTTCCCTTAGTATCCACACTTATGTAAGATGTGGTAAAATCCTCTCGAGGACTAGAAATGGGTTCTTAAAAGAGCCACCACTGCATGGGTAGACACTGGATTCTGCTGAAGTTCCCCCACTAAGAGCCAAATTGATTCAGGTGTTGTGATACATGCATGCCAAATAAACCCCTCATGTACCCTTCAATTTGAGATACAAAATTTCTCAAGATCTTCAGGTCTTTAGAAATTCGAAGCTTGGTATGCCCGAGAAGTGAGTGTCGTGGAGGGGAGCTAGTGCTACCAAGCTTCTATCTATCCAATTGAATGTGGTATTCTATTGAAAGGGGATACAACAAGTATTATCCTGACCGAACCTTAGGATTATGCTTGAATGTGCTTTTATTTCATTACAAAATCAAACAAACATTTTGTCTGTCATTTTTTCTAAGTGTGTACAAACCAAACAAAACATTTCAAAAATCAACACCATACTTGAAATTAAAACATTGAAAAAATCAAAACAACACTGTCCCTAAACATTGAGCGTGTGCTTTTGAACATAAAAATTTATTTAATTATGATCTTTTAGGTTTCAACCTTCAATCTTTGCATAGCAGTCCTTGCATATCCATTTATTCAGTCATATCCTTTGGTCCTTCCATTCATTAGGTCACATCCTTAGTTCTTCACCATCATTGGTCGAAAACAAGGTCACTCTCTTTGGTCTTACATCAAACATTGGCTATCTCATCACCTTTAACCACTTGAGGTCTATCATACTTGAGTTCGGAAACATATCAATCTCCAGGGACAGGGTAGCTTTCTTGGAGTTCATCATCTCCTACCTTAGCATACCCTCTTTTCTAGAGCATTTTCCTTGTGTCTATCCATCATAGGACAAGTTAAATCTTGCCTACATAATCATTTTTAGACCTAGAGTTACCTTTATCTTACTTTAGAGGTGTCATCATCCGAGTCATTCAAAATCCTAGCATTGGTCTTCATAATCCATTTGAAGTCTAGTCATTGTACTCCTTAGGTTTTCCTTGCATTCTAGAACTTACATTTTATTCAAAACTTTGAGTCTCATATATAGTGTCATATAGGTCAAAGATCAACACTATCATATATGCTCATGGTTGCCTTGGCTCAAAAAATTCAAGATCTCAAGAGAGAAATATATGACTTTGAAGTCCAACAAAAGGAATCAATGACCCCTCTTGAGAGACAAATTTACAATATCAAGAGTGACAAACATTAAAGAACTCTAAAACGACTGTATGAGGTAGAACAAAAATTAATTGAAAATCAAAAGACAAACCTCAAACAAGATCATGTGACTCCTTCACCAAGACAATAAGACATTAACTCCAAATATCTCTCAGATAGACAATTTACACCTTTGGGAGAATATATTGAGTTGTGTTTGAAAGAGCTTCTTGAGCATAATCTTATCACATTTCCTAACACAACCCCACAAGGATGCAAATTTTTGGGTAGCTATTGTGCATATCATAGACAAAACAAATATAAGATTTCATATTGCATGGATTTAAAACATAAGATTCAAGACCTCCTTGACAATGGTGTCATCAAAATCAAAGATCCTAATGACTCACCTAAAGAGAAAAAAGGCACTACTCCTAAGCATGATCAAAATCATACACCTATGTCTAGCAAGGCTCCACATGTGGCCTCCATCTCTTCCACCATTCCTTCATCTCCCAAAGTTTCTCGACAACAATCCCTACCATCTCATTCAAACAATGAACCTAATGATGACACTTTTCATGTTGACCCTCAAGGGCTATCTCCTATGGAAATCTAAGCTAATCCCAATCTTGATACAAGTTACTATAATGATTTAAAAATCCTATATCCTATGCCATCATGCGCTCCAATTCCAAATATACCCTCTAGAGAGTCCCATCCAAAATGCTTCCCCATCATGCCAAAACATGAACAACTTCTAAGAATTCCCCATGCATATACACAATCCTATCCCTTCCTTAGAAGTGGCTCCATGTCAAGAGGATAATCTGAAGAATGAAGAAAAAAGTCCTATCATAAATAAAGATCAAGGCACCAAAACTCTGCAATCCCATCCAATGGTTGAACAAGATCCTATCTCCCTCTAATCCCATGATGATACTCTTATACCCTTCCATTTATTCTAGGACGATACCCTTTCATCTCAAGAGCTAAGAATCCTTCCAAAACCTATTCCTAATTCAATTCATAAGCAAGATCATGATGCCTCTTCCACTTTTTTAAATGATCCTATTCAAAATGAAGAGCAAAACACACTTTCCACTCTATCCAATGGTCCGCTTCCATGTCAAGATCAAAGTTGTTGGCAAGAGACACTACATTGATGATCAGATTTTGTCATTGATGGCAACTTGAGTCAAATATCTAGTTCGCGGTTCATGATTCATTCATTCTGGAAGATTGATTGAGGTCCAGTGAGGTCCGGCGAGAAGAACAAGTTATCTGATAGAGTGCACAGTGTTTTGGTTGGTAGATCAAGTTTGTTGAGTATTTGGTGTAACGGATCTTGAAAATGCATTATGGATGTGTAATATACCTTATTACAGGTTTATGGTCTTCAATGTTGTGAATTGAGTGAGTTGGAAGATCCGGTAAAAGGTTTTTTGGTAGAATAGTGTTTTGTGGCAGTAACACGTGAAGATTTGTTGTGTGGATCGTACAGAGTAATTTTGGCGATTTTTCGCATGTTTGAGGTTTTTGAGCCTGTAATCAAATTTAGGCTATATGCCATAATTGTGTTCAATGAGTCTATTGTATCACTTCAATTTTTGGTTGGTCTAGTTTCTCCATAATGACAATGTAGTCAATTTTTTGTCCTTGTTAAGAGGTCTTAATTTAGGGGTATTTTTAAACTTAATAAAGATTTTAGGTCTTGGGTGTTTGTTTAGATGTAAAGTGGGTTTTTATTTTCATTAACACTTTGTTTTGGTGAAAATATTCAAAAGTATTCTATGCTAAAGACCACGTAATGTAGAGTTATTATTTTTTAGAAATCAAATCTTATACTTTGGAGGGAGTTCCGAATGAATATTTGTCATGCATATATTGATTAAGGTAGTAAAACTCAAACTAAAATCAAAGTAAAAGGAGGAGATATCAGGTATAGTGAAGGAGAACTGCCCTTTGTGATTGAGAAAAGCCCTATATCCCTCCTAGATTGTAAGTTTCAATTCAAGACTGCAATGGCGACTAGATAAGGGTTAGAAGAGGTAGTTACAAGCTTTAGATATAAGTGAAATATTTATTTCAAGGAACAAGAGTATGTACGTGGAAAACACAGTTGTAATACCCTAAAAATGGTCATACAAACAATGGGCCCCTAATCTCGACAACATCACCAAGGTCCTAACCAAAGGCAATTAAATTAATCTTGAGCACACAATTAATTTCTTAAATCATTAATGTCACATGGAAAATTAATCATTCAACATTAATTAAATATTTATTTAATTAATTGATCATTTCAAGTAAATCATTTTTAAACAATTATCCTATTTATTTTATTAAATATCCTAGCATATTTAATTAAATAAATAAATTTGCCATTAAATCATCAAAAAAGGAATTAATTGGAAAAAAATAATTAAAAATTGAAAAGAAATCAAATGGAGATAATCTTGAAAAAAGAATTAAAAATTGAAAAATATCAAAGAAAGCAATTAAAACAATTAAATCTCAAAATTGAATGAAATAGAGAATAAATCAGTTTTTTCTGATTTTATCTTAATTTTAGTTCAATTTCCTTTAAAACTGAGAAAAGAAGCCAATCACACCAATTCACCTGGATTGTGCTTCTTTTGGGAAAATCTTGACCGCTCATCATCATTTAATCTCAATCGTTGGTTTCTTTCTGAATTTTCTATAAATTCAGGCTCTCATCTCCTAATCAAGGATCATAGAGAATATATTGTTATCATGCTATTTTTGCTCTAGGTTCATTGAGATTTGTTCATTGAGATATTACATATTAGTTATTGCATACTTATTAAATCATCTAAGCTAATATTTCTTAAATCATGTTAGATTAATCATGCATATCTAGCTTAAATCTTGCATTCATTTAGCTCAATTTCACACATATAGATTAAATCCTTCATTTAGGTGTTGTCTAGTCACTGGTATTGCATATGGAAATCTGAGAGCAAGACTAAACTCGCATCTACTAGAAGGAAATGGGTCACTTTGTGATGGTTTCTTATTCATTGTTGATTGATTTACTAACCATGCATCTAATGACTTAATTGAAGTGTTGTGTATTCCAGATACAGATACGATCCACTTTTCACACACACATTTTTGGTGCCCACCGCGGGGCTTGAAATTTAATCTTTCGGCCTCAAAATCTTGTTTTTTATTTTTCAAGTTTCGTCCGTACAAGCCTTTGCAAAAGATCGTACGAGTATCTATTCTGCATCATACGAAGTTCTGTCAAGTTCAGTCTTTTATCGTTCAGGTCAGCAAGAATACTCGTATGGGTTTCTGCTTTGCATATTCGATTCTGTGTTTTGACGTTTGGGTCTGTGGGAATACTCGTACGGGAAGGTATAGACTATTGTACAATTTTTTTTTTATCGTTTTAAAAATAGTATACTTTTCAGGGTTTTTCATGAATGAAATTTGTATTTTACTGACGCTGACGCTAACCCTGGTCTATCTTTTGTCTGCCTAAGATTTTTTCACAACCTAACTGGTTTTATACAGAATGCTTGTCAAAGAATACATCAGTCAAACATACGTGTGTCAAAGAATAAAAAATAAAATGACTACTAATGCGTTGTTCTTGTAGGTTGCCTAAAAATAATCAACCAAACATCGTGTATTCTTTAAAGTATATTTTTTTTAGGAACTTAAATTGCTATCTGGTTAATGAACAAATCTGTCTTTTGTGCTTGAAGGAAAAAATTTGAGAGGTAGGAGAGTATGCTCTTGTCTTTTACAAACAATCAGAAATCTAGACCCTCAAAGCTTTTTCTAAGTTTTGAGATTTGTATACCTTTAGCAGGCCTGTCATAGTGGGAAAAAGTAATCACCCTGTGAGAACAACCCAAGTGAGTACAACCTGACTTGAGCATTCCAACTCACTATAAGAAATAGGCCTCTGGTGATTAAAGTCTTAGAGGACAGGATTATTTGAGTTTTCTCTTTGAGATATCTCATATCAAGCATTTTGTAGGGCCCCGCAGTCTCAATCACATTTATGTGACTATAGCTTGTTTTGGTACCTTGTCGGGATATAGGCCTCAATCATGCTTGCATGACTTCAAGAGGTAATTTTGAACAAAATTCCTGACTAAGAACTATAAGATAGAGGCTACTCGATTCACCTCCAAAAGGGGGATAATCTTTGTGCAAGAGAGATAGTAACTCTCCCAAGACACTTGCCATATCGTGCGCCCATTAACGTTTGGGGTTGGCTAATACGGCCTTGAGAATCCATTGCGTGAGACTCAGTGACCGTATTCTGATTAGCTATTGGGTGTGTACCTAAGTCAACAAGCAAATATTTTCTTCTCTAAGCCAACTTCCGTAGGGTTAGCATGTTGTAATTGAAGTAATTATACATCTTGCGTGTTTACTATGTTGTCATCCCTGAAACTGAAACTGGAGAAAACAAATCAAAAACATTAAAAAATCAGTTATTAAAACTCTGTTCGTGTCCAAAACTGGTCTCTATCGATCATCAAAAAACTCAGTCCTTATCAAAACTAGTCTTCGTCAGTAATTGAAACTCTATCTGTCAGAATCTCATCTCTGTCCAGTCCTTTGTTGTACGAGTCTGCAAAATTATCATCCTTCTACATAGGTATTGTCATACAAAACTTCATTGATCCTCTCATTTTGTCATCTGGCTCTTTATAAACTCGTATGAGGTCTAAAAAATTATCGTCTGGCCCTTAACATCTTATCGTACGAATACAAATTATACTCAATATATTGTCATGTGGAGGCCACCAACCTGTCGTACAAATTTAGGCAGCAACTCATATGAGGAACTATCTTTATCATTCGGGAGCTGCTAAACTGTTGTCCGGGTCTATAAACTCTGTCGTACGAATTCCTTATTTTGTCAGTCT
Organism: Cryptomeria japonica; assembly: GCF_030272615.1. Taxonomy (NCBI): domain Eukaryota; kingdom Viridiplantae; phylum Streptophyta; class Pinopsida; order Cupressales; family Cupressaceae; genus Cryptomeria; species Cryptomeria japonica. The sequence continues at coordinate 316,482,847 of NC_081410.1, forward strand.
ACAACAGTCAAACTTGCCTAAATCAGTCTACAACAAGAATAAAACTAGTCATCATAATTCTAAGCATAAATAATCTTGATAGCGTACCCCTGCCATTGTGTTGCATGATTTTGTCGATCATCTCTCAGCTAGTTCAATCAAATACTTATCAAACCTAATTTGCTTAGATCACATCTTACACAGGATAGATCTTTCCTGAAACCAGACTAAATCTTCGTTACTTCTCTCAATCACTACTTCAAATGAACAACTAGTTTCAATTTGATCTTGACTTCTTCATCACATCTAGCTCTTGGTCATATCACTAATAAATGCCTATTCAAACCAGAAGTTCTCGCAAGAAAAATGACAAAGGTAAAGGACCATACTTTTCATCAAACGACAATCCATTCTTTGTAGAAGAACCCGTCTTTAATAAGCCTTCATCTTCAAATCTACCAAATTTTTATCAACCCTTATCTCCCACCATGTCTGGAGCAAGGCAAGAAAGACAAGCTACTAAACACGATACTTATGACACCCTCAATATCCATGCTACTGATAGTGATTCCTCATCAAGCGATTCTAAAGCCTCTGAACCTACAGAAATTGTTATAAATAAATGTCTAAACGATAAATATTTCTGAAAGATGATGAAGATCATCACGTCTAGAGAAAAGATAGAACATTTTCTAGAGCTAGCAATGTAAGGCACTAAACTTCCTATTGATTATAACATTGAAACCCTTATCACTAAAGAGGAAGAGACACCTTTAGTGCTGGTAAACAAACAATTACAAGCATTACAAATTGAAATCACAGAACTAAAAAACAAGGATAAATCATCAAAGAAGTATTCTATGGACATGATATGTTCGTTTCCATTTGATAAAAACCTTTACATGCCTCCATTTCCTTCAAGAGTGGAGATTTCTAAGTTTGACAAATATGATGGAAATGAAGATCCTCAAGACCATGTCAGAGAATTTTGTGCTTTATGTATGGAATTCATGCACGAACAAACATATCTCATGCACTTTTTCCTGAGAAGTTTAGGAGGATGAGCTATGGAATGGTTTTCAAGCCTACCTATGGGAATTAAAAATTTTGAGGAATTAATCAAATTGTTTCTACAACAATACTCCTATAACATTTGTCATCCAGTCACTATGATTGAGCTTTGCAATACCAAACAAAAAATAGGAGATACCTTTCTCACTTTTCTTCAATGTTGGAGAAAGATGTTCTCTAGATATTCATGACCTATTCTAGATTTCGAGAAGATAGATATCTTTGTCAATAACCTGAAACCTGAATTTAAATACAATATCCAAATGCAAGTATACCCTTCATTCAACAAAATGGTAGATAGTGCCCTCAGAATGGAAGATGTGCTTATAAGGAAAGGAGATATATCACTTTGGAAAGAAACACAACAAGGCTCTAGTTCCAAAGAAAAGAAAAAATACTCGAAATACAACAAAGATAACAACATAAACACTGTTAATGATGAAGTGGTAGACACTGTTAAAACAAAACCAAAATCCACAATATTTAACCTGGCTAGTGGTACACAAGCACTCAAAGTAGCTGAAACTGCAGCAGAAAATCCTCCAAAAAAATCAAAAGAATGGTTTAAAGAGAAACCTTGGCTTTCAAATCCTAAACACGATTTTACCCCTTTGGAATAATCATATGAATCAACTTTTAAAACTTTATTGGGAAATGATTTGATAACATTGCTAGACAATTCTAGACCATATGATCTAGAAGTTAAACCCGAATGGTGGAGGGAAAATGAATATAGTGAATACCATCGAAACAAGGATCATAGAAAAAAGAACTGCATGAAGCTCAAACATGAGATTCAAGACCTCATCGATGTTGGCAAAATTTTTGTTGGAAATCACACAACTAATGCTGATCACAAAGCTTTTCAAGATCCCTTAACTGCTTATGAACAAGGTGATTCCTCAAAATCCAAGGGAGGTGCCAAAGTCAATTACACCTACACTAACAATGACAATGTGATCAACATGATTGAATCTTCCCAACCTGAGTCTTGCAATGTGATCATAATCAAAGATAAACAAAATAAAGCACAAACTGCAAATGCTGTGACTCGCACTGAAAAGAAGGTTACTCTCTAAGGATCTAGTTCCTCGATTCCTACTCAAACAACATCAAACCTACCAACTTCTTCAAACAGACCAACATATATAATCATGGATAAATCTAAATAGTTGGCCTCATCATCCTCTCGTGGTTATAGCATTGTCGAACAATTGAAAAGGACCAACGCTAAAATCTCCATTTTTGAACTGCTTAAGATCTCTTCTGCTCATAGAGAGATCTTGGACAAATATTTACTTACTACTAATGTCCCTAAAGATTTAGATGTAGATCGGTTTCAATCTATGGTGGGTCACTTGACTTCACCTCATTACCTCACTTTCTCTGAAGAAGATGACAATTCACTAGATCACCCACATAACCAACCATTATACATCCAAGCTATGATCCATAAACACCTAGTCAAACATGTTTTGATAGATGGAGGCGCTGGGTTGAATATTTGTACCTACAATTTATTGACACAGCTAGGCTTTTCTAAAAATGTCATTGATCCAACAAAGAAAATAACAATCAATGCTTATGATGAAGAAGAAAGAACCTCTAAAGGTCTACTACTATTACCAATCAGGTTAGGACCAATGGAAAGAGATGTTATTTTTGAGGTGCTTGACATTCCTCTTTCATAAAACATCTTATTGGGAAGGCCATGGATTCACTAAATGAAAGTAGTACAATCTACATATAATGCATTAACATAGAGTAATGATGCTTTTGTTCCTCATAATAGGCCAGCCTCTACAACTGAAAGTGTTGGGATCCAAGAACATTGAGAGGGGGGGGGGGGGGGGAATCAGTGTTCTACCGGAATGAACATTTTTTAACTTTCTAGACCATGCATATTGTTAGGATTCCCAAAGATATTGAGAGGGGGTTTGAATCAGTATCTGATCGGTAATAATATTTTCTTAACTTATAACATGAAAAGCTTATTAAAATTGTGTACCGGTAAACCAGAAATAATGCAACAAATAAGAATAACAACCACAACATGAAAAACACACCACAACACAATGTTTTAATGAGGAAACCCGGTGTGGGAAAAACCTCAGTGGGATTTGTGACCCACAATATTCACTTACTGGCCAATAAGAGAATATTACTACTACAATAGGGGCCTGCACATGTAGGAAGGCCAATTGCCTAGAGCTCACTGCTCAATTACAAAAGAAGTCACACTGACTTACAAAATTGGATTATACTAATACAATGTCTTGTACTGCTTCAGATTAGCATCTGCTATGCCAAATTCAATACCAGTTTAAGCTTTGCTACATACATAAACCCTTATCTAATAATTCACATATTCGGTCTACTACCTTTACATCATATTTCACATCATACCTCTTACAAAATGATCTACAATGATCTCATACATATATGAGTCATATTACAATCCGCCATGTTGGCTTACAAAAGATTTTACAATTAATTACAAAATACATTAACACAAAATTGTTGTCGGCCAGGGTGCCGGTGTTCTTTTCGGTGTCGGTGTTCTATATGCCGGTGTAGAGTCTGTCGGTGCCGGTGTCTTCTTGCCGGTATCACATGATTGCAAGGTTGCCATCAATGACAATACCTTGAATCACCTACAATATCTCATTGGAGTGTGCATTTGCCAACACATATATATACCGGTAAAAAAATAAACATATAACAAGAAGAAAATAAACCATCCACATAAATGAACACCATAACACACAAAATTTATACGTGGAAAACCTCAATGAGGAAAAACCATGGTGGGATTTGTGACCCACAATATCAGTTCACTAGCCATATGAAAAGATATTACATATAATAGGGGCCTGCACTTGCAGGAATGCACACTGCCTAGAGCATACTACTCATCACTAAAGAGCCTCACTGATTACAAGCTTTCTGCGAAAGTAAATTACTGAAAATGAACTCAAGAATGCATCTGCTATGCCAAATAGAGTTCCAGTTCTGGTTCTGCTCTATACCGGTTCATAAACTCTGAACTGCTACTGGTATCTCTTCTCCTCTGCTTTCCAAGCTATCTATAGATCATTGCATGATATACTACTCGCATACAAAATGATCTTCATACATATATTTCGCATCATACAGTTCTGCTATATTCTCCTATATCCACACATTTCATCTATCACATCACTTCCTTCCAAAAATAACCTAGCAGACTAACCTATATACCTATTACAAATGATATGCCTTATGTCGGCTTACAATATATTCAATTTCCGCCTTGACAATAACAATTACAAAATAATTTAAGTAAATCCTCCTAGATGTTGGCTTATAAAGAAGTATTGATGTCGGTGCCAGTGTAGCCCTGAATGCTCCAAAGCCGGTATCTACCTGTATATGCCTCCTACTGCCGGTTTATGACTTCCATCATATCTTGTTGTCATCAATGACAACAAAATGAATACAATGAGTGTCAATTTCCAACAATCTCCCCCTTTGGCATTAATGGCAACACTCATGTGAAAAATGGATTCCCTACTGATATGCTCCCCCTGAGCAATACACTTCATCTGAAATGTGTTTCCCTGATATTTCACATATGAACATACTCCCCCTTTGAAATTAATGCCAAAAACCAGTGAAATAATTGAAAGAATAAAAGAATAATGTTAGTTTCATTGGAGCTTGGTCATCTTCAGGATTTTCAGGTATGCCTTTTGCAATAATTGAAGATATGTATCCTAGCCAGATTTGAAAGTATCAGAAATGGATGCAAGTCCACTTAGTAAGTGGGAAAGTGTTTCTTTCTCTTGGATATCTATCAGTGTGGGTTTAGCTATCATATCCATGCATTCTTTCTTGTGAACACCCAATGAATTTAGTTTAGGACTTACCAATCCTCTTATATTTCTTGCTCTTCTCATGATTTTATCTCTCTCCTTCTCAAAAGCATAAATTTGGCTCTCCAAGGATAAAATTTGTCCATCAACAAATTTGGTTAGTGTAGTCAATCCATCAAAAGAGTTAGCAATTTTAGCAATCTTATCATATAATTCCTTCAATCTGCTATCTACATTAGTTGTAAGACTTTCTATGTTACAACACACTCTATAGATATTTGTACATTGTTTTAAATGAACCTCAATAGGGATAAGTTTGTCCTCAATTTTCTTCTTCCCTGTATCTATAAGTTGATCAAAAGTTCTTTTTGCTGCTATGAAATTGTCCAAAGCCTGGCGGTCTGCAATCTACCTCAGAGATTGAATTTTTTTTGATATGTGCTTTGTTAGAGTCTTGAGCTTACTAGAAGGGCTTGCTCCATCTTCAATTTGACAATTAGGTAATAATCTGTGCAACACAGACTGATTTATCAATTAATCCTTTATCTACAGTACCTTCCTTCAGTAATTTTTGAGTAGCCATCATCATTAATTCAGTTGGACTCAACTCAGAGACTGATTTCTTCTCAACCTGAGAAGTGTCAATTGCCAAAACCTTTGCCAAGGAATTAGCGGCCTTTACCTTGTCCATCTCAAACTCTATTGCACTAGTGGCTTTGCCACTTGGTGCAGTGTCGGTTACTGCCGGTGGAGTATTATCCATATAATTTTCAGTGTCCTATACATTGCCTTTCTCAAAAATGGTCTGCGTCGGTATAGACTGTACACTCTCCTTAGCTACCGGTTGTGTTTGAGTATGTATAGTTACTGCCGGTTGTGTCAAAACTGGAGTTGAACTACCCAAAATGCTTTTCCCTTTTGATTTGTAAGAAATGGTGGAAGTTGTTGCCCTTGCAAATTCTTCTTGAGATGTGAGAAAGTCTAGGTTTTTCTAAAAGAATTTGGTCCATCCCTTACTTGTGTCATTTACCAGCTCATTTACTTTCCCCATCATAAGGCTTATCCACTGGGCTTTACTACTGAAGATTGTCCTATTTGTAGTGTCTATACATCTTTTCATTTCCTCATTATTTATAGTACCACACAATTCCAAAAGTGCTATTTCTTTGATCTCCCTATCTCTCTTGACAATGTCAAGTCTCCTAGCCTCAAGTTTATTATACAAGGATAACGGTATCTCCTTCAAAATTTCAATTAAGGCTTTCTTATAAATGTCTATATACAACAAAATAGCCTCCTCTAATTCATTTTGCTCATTCTCTTCTAAATCTTCATAATACTTTGATATATTTTTCAATATTCCATCTTTTGTAATTTCATCAATAAGCTCAGTACAGGTCATTGTGGTCTTACCGATTCCAGTATCAACACTCTTCTTCTTATTGCTTGTGGTTGTCGGTGTGACTAGTTTCCTCTTTTGCATAGGCTTCCTTGTGGCTGGTGGAGGTGCAGTAGGCTTAGTTGCCTTTCTAACAAGTCTCCTCCTAGGCTCTGCCTTCTTCTGCTATACCAGTGGTTTTACCAAATTCTTCCTTTGTACCCTTCTGAAAGCTAGAGGTTCATTATCCTCAAAATCAGAGTCAGAAGTGATAGGGGAAATGTGAACTTGTGGCTTCTTCACTTTTGCAGTACCAACCTCTGTCGGTTTAGCTGCTTGTTTAGATTTGGAACCCAACTGAGTGTCTATCTTATACATCACATCTTTTACATATGCAGACATCTTTTCTAATTTCTTTTCTCTTTTCTTCCTATTAAAACTAGTTTTCACTTCAAGAGCCTTCTCTTCTACTGTACCAAAATGTTTTGTCTTGTCATCTAATGGGGCATCTAACAAGATCTTTGCATAGAGTTAAAAAATGCCATCATCCACCTCATATCCAAGCTCAGTAATCCAAATTTGCCTAGGTTCAACTGCTTCCATAAGAGTTTCATCAGTTTTTACCATGAAACAAATATCAGTGGAATACTTCTCCAGAATGTTCTTTGAAATTCTCTCCCTTTGCCTCATGTTTTCTTGAAAAGTCTTAAAATACCCCCAAAGTTTCTCATCTCTATTGGTACCAAGACCGGTGATAGATTCCTTGATCTACATACCTACCGGAATGTCATGAGCCCAATGCTTCTTCCCTAGACCGGGTAGCTCATTTAGGAAGTAAAGCATTAAACAAACAATCACGTTTCCATATCTAGAAGTGTCTTTCTTGATTCCTTTGATCTTTCCAAGGTTTAACATCAACTCACTCCTCATCCACTCACATAAATCATATTTCACATTATTCCTCACTATCTGATATGCAACATGAATGCATGAACTAGCAACAAAATTCAATCGGTTGGATTGAGTTACCTTGTAACCTATGATCATGCTTAAAAACTTTATATCCATGTCGGTGATTGTGCTTATCCTCATTGATATGCTATCAAGTGTAGCACCAGTGAGGTTTTCGACCTTTGTGTTGGAAATTTCCTTTCCAGGTTCTTTTCCTACCCTAGGTAAGCCAGTGGCAGCTTGAATTGCCTCCTTCATGATCATGTAAGACCTATCAAGCCAAATAAATTCGTTGTGAACCCTGGTCAGAATGTATCTGATCACTTCATCTTTGAATTCTGGTATGATGGTTCCAGAGTCTCCTAGTATCACGGATTAATACATGCTTTTGATGTATTCAGTTCCCAAATCCTCAAGGGTGCAATGAATGGATGCCCTCACATCTTCAACATACATTACACTGTCAAGAACCCTAGAAAATGCTCCCATAGAGTCTTCCTTTTTAGCAATTTCAGGAACCTCCTTAAATACTGGACTTAACCTATCCTTGATTTCGATAATGGTGGGATTTACAATAAAAGTAGGAGCTAAAGATCTAGATGCCATGTCAAAAAATTATTGAAAGTAAATGCCAGTGGAAGTTTGATAACTACTCGAAAGCTTTTCACAATGTTTCTGCTTGATCTTGACTCGCCTTTACTTTGCTCTGAATGCTTGAATTCTTAGTGAGTGAAAATGAATTCACTTACCCTCTTTTATGAGCAAATAAAACCCTATTTTTCTGTAATAAATGCTTCACCAACAACCCTACGGATGCCAGTTTCATATTTATGTGCCGGGTGAACCTTCATCAAAGATGAACACAATTCTCTAGAACTCTTTCTAGATCTCATTATATCTCTTTCGGGGTAATATGAAATATTTAGCAATGACTTTGCCAACCCCTAATTATTATGCCTCAATTATTGATGGAATTTCTTGCTAGTGGAGGAATACTCTATTCTACTAGTGGAGTTACCGATATAGATCCATCTCCACTTGGTTCTTTAGATTTTCTAACCCATCTCTTAGTGTGATCTTGTTGTATTTCATCTACCTTCTTCTTTCCTTTCTTATTATCTTTATCATTATTAACCGTTTGAGTCTTGCTTCTACAATACTTAGCAATATGACCTATTTTGTTGCATGCATAACATGTAACATTGTTCTTCTGAATTGCTTTGACATATCTAGTATCATTTCCTGACCTACAATGATTAGCAAAATGTCCACTTTCCACATGCATGTCATTTAACATTCATTCTGCAATCTTCTGATCTATAACCACATTTCTTGCAGTTTGTGCATTGACTGGGAATAGAATTGTAGTTTTGATTTGCCTTATTTCTACATTGTTTAGCCATATGCCAAACTTATTGCAAACAAAACATCTACCATTGAATTTATAAGAATTAGATTGCCTTACCGGTTTCCTCTGTTCTGATGAGTTCTGCATATCGGTTGTCTGATCATTATTTGAAGTACTAGAGCATTCACCTTGTACAAATCCAAGTCCTCGGGAAACATCAATCTACCTTTGTCTTTTCAGTAAGTCATCCAACTGTGAAACACTAATCCTAAACTTTTCTTTATACTCACTTGCAGTAGTCAGATCATCTCTCAGAGTGGTTACTTGTCTTTCAAGTTCTTGTTCATTGTTTCGGAAGTGTGCCAAATCAGTTCTCAATAGATTATTCTCATGAGTCAATGTGCCACATTCATCAAAGTTGTTCTTAAGAGATATAACAAGATTATCTTCCTTCTTCTTTCTATCCTCAATATCTTTTGATAACCTCATAGTCAAATCTTGCATTTCATTCTTCATGAGCATGTTTTCTTGACTTAGTTTCTAACATTGTTCCTTAAGAGAATTTTTCTCCTCATCATCCGGTTGTTGCAAAAGTTCTTTTCTCTTGGCTTGAGCAGATGATAACCTTTCTTGTAGGATAAGAATGAATTTATTTGCAGAATTCAATTCTTCTTAAAATTTCAAGTTCTTCATCCTTTCAGCATCATAATCCTTAAGAGCCATCTCAAGTTGCTTCTTCATAGCCATGTTCAAAGATTCTGGTTTCAAGATCTTCCTCAAGCTAATAAATTTTTTTGAGTAACCAAGCTCTGATACCAATTGTTGGGATCCAAGAACACCGAGCATGGGGGGGGTGAATCAGTGTTCTGCCAGAACGAATAGTTTTTAACTTTATATACCATGCATATATATATCGGTAAACAAATAAACATATAACAAGAAGCAAATAAACCATCCACATAAATGAACACCATAACACACCGAATTTATACATGGAAAACCTTATTGAGGAAAAACCACAGTGGGATTTGTGACCCACAATATCAGTTCACTAGCCATATGAAAAGATATTACATATAATAGGGGCCTGCACTTGCAAGAAGGCACACTGCCTAGAGCATACTACTCATCACTAAAGAGCCTCACTAACTACAAGCTTTCTGCCAAAGTAAATTACTTAAAATGAACTCAAGAATGAATCTGTTATGCCAAATAGAGTTCCGGTTCTGGTTTTGCTCTGTACCGGTTCATAAACTCAGAACTGCTACTAGTATCTCTTCTCCTCCAAGAGTGATTTCCAAGTTATATGAAGATCATTGCATGATATACTACTCACATACAAAATGATCTTCATACATATATTTTGTGTCATACAGTTCTGCTATATTCTCCTATATCCAGACATTTCATCTATCACATCACTTCCTTCCAAAAATAACCTAGAAGACTGACCTATATACCTATTACAAATGATATGCCTTATGTCGGCTTACAATACATTTATAAAGATATTCAATGTCGGCCTTGAAAATAATAATTACAAAATGATTTAAGTAAATCCTCATAGATGTCGGCTTCCTAAGAAGTATTGATGCCAATGTTGGTGCCAGTGCTGGTGTAGCCCTGAATGCTCCAAAGTCAATATCTACCGGTATATGCCTCCTAGTGCCGGTTTATGACTTCCATCATATCTTGTTGCCATCAATGACAACAAAATGAATCCAATGAGTGTCAACTGCTAACAATCTCCCCCTTTGGCATTGATGGCAACACTCATGTGAAAAATGGATTCCCTATCGATATGCTCTCCCTGAGCAATACACTTCATCTGAAATGTGTTTCCTTGATATTTGACATATGAACATACTCCCCCTTTGACATTAATGCCAAAGACCAATGAAATAATTCAAAGAATACCGTTAGTTTCATTGGAGCTTAGTCATCTTCAGGATTTCCAGGTATGTCTTTTGCAATAATTGAAGATATGTATCCCTGCCCAATTTGAAAGTATCAGAAATAGATGCAAGTCCACTTAGTAAGTGTCCAAGTGTTTCTTTCTCTTGGATATCTTCTAGTGTGGGTTTAACTATCATATCCATGCACTCTTTCTTCTGAACATCCAAAGAATCTAGTTTAGGGCTTACCAATCCTCTTAGATTTCTTTCTCTTCTCATGATTTTATCTCTCTCCTTCTCAAAAGAAAAAATTTGGTTCTCCAAGGACAAATTTTGTCCATCAATAGATGTGGTTAGTGTAGTCAATCCATCAAAAGAGTTAACAATTTTAACCATCTTATCATATAACTCCTTCTATCTGCTATCTACATTAGTTGTGAGACTTTGTGTGTTATAACACACTCTATAGATATTTGTACATTGTTTTAAGAAAACCTCAATAGGGATAAGTATGTCCTCAATTTTCTTCTTCCCTATATCTATAAGCTGATCAAAAGTTGTTCTTTTTGTTGCTGTGAAATTGTCCAAAGCTTGTCGGTCTGCAATTTGCCTCAGAGATTGAAAATTGTTGGATATGTGCTTTGTTAGAGTCTTGAGCTTATCGGAATGGCTTGCTCCATCTTCAATCTGACCGTTAGGTACTAATATGTGCAACACAATGACTGATTTATCAATTAATCCTTTTTCTACAGTACCTTCCTTCAGTATTTTCTGAGTAGCCATCATCATTAATTCAGTTGGACTCAACTCAAAGACTGATTTCTTCTCAACCTGAGAAGTGTCAATTGCCAAAACCTTTGCTAGGGAATCAATTTTACTTGTCGGTATGGAATTAGTGGCTTTTACCTTGTCCATCTCAACCTCTATAGCACTGGTGGCTTTGCCACTTGTTGCACTATTGGTTACTGCCGATGGAGTATTATCCATAGAATTTTCTATGTCCTGTACATTGCCTTGCTAAAAAATGGTCTACACCAGTACAAACTGTACACTCTCCTTAGCTGCCGATTGTGTTTGAGTATCTATAGTTACTGTTGGTTGTGTCAAAACTGGAATTGAACTGCCCAAAATACCTTTCCCTTTTGATTTGTCAGGAATGGTGGAAGTTGTTGCCCTTGCAAATTCTTCTTGAGATGTGAGAAAGTCTGGGTTTTTCTAAAGGAATTTGGTCCATCCCTTACTTGTCTCATTTACCAACTCATTTACTTTCCCCATCATAAGGCTTATCCACCGGGATTTACTACTGAAGATTGTCCTATTTGTAGTGTCTATACATCTTTTCATTTCCTCATTATTTATAGTACCACACAATTCCAAAAGTGCTACTTCTTTGATCTCCCTATCTCTCTTGACAATGTCAAGTCTCCTAGCCTCAAGTTTATTATACAAGGATAAAGGTATCTCCTTCAAAATTTCAATTAAGGCTTTCTTATAAATGTCTATATACAACAAAATATCCTCCTCTAATTCATTTTGCTCATTCTCTTCTAAATCTTCATAATACTTTGATATATTTTTCAATATTCCATCTTTTGTAATTTCATCAATAAGCTCAGTATAGGTCATTGTGGTCTTACTGGTTCCAATATCAACACTCTTCTTCACATTGCTTGTGGTTGTTGGTGTGACTGGTTTCCTCTTTTGCCTAGGCTTCCTTGTTGGTGGTGGAGGTACAGTAGGCTTAGTTGCCTTTCTAACAAGTCTCCTCCTAGGCTCTGCCTTCTTCTGCTCTACCAGTGGTTTTACCAAATTCTTCCTTTGTACCCTTTTGAAAGCCAGAGGTTCATTATCCTCAGAATCAGAGTCAGAAGTGATAGGGGAAATGTGAACTTGCGGCTTCTTCACTTCTGTAGCACCAACCTCTGTCGGTTTAGCTGCTTGTTTAGATTTGGAACCTAGCTGAGTGTCTATCTTATACATCACATCTTTTACATATGCAGACATCTTTTCTATTTTATTTTCTCTTTTCTTCATGTTAAAACTATTTTTCACTTCAAAAGCCTTCTCTCCTATTGTACCAAAATGTTTTGTCTTATCGTCTAATGGGGTATCTAACAACATCTTTGCTTAGTAATCTATATTTTCCTAGGTTCAACTACTTCTATAAGAGTTTCATCAGTTTTTACCATGAAACAGATATCAGTGGAATACTTCTCCAGAATGTTCTTTGAAATTCTCTCCCTTTGCCTCATGTTTTCTTGAAAAGTCTTAAAATACCCCCAAAGTTTCTCATCTCTACCGATACCAAGACCAGTGATAGCTTCCTTGATCTGCATAGCTACCGATATTTCATGAGCCTAATTCTTCTTCCCTAGATCAGGTAGCTCATCTAAGAAGTAAAGCATTAAATAAACAATCAAGTTTCCTTATCTAAAAGTGCCTTTCTTGATTCCTTTGATCTTTCCAAGGTTTAACATCAACTCACTCCTCATCCACGCACATAAATCATATTTCACATTATTCCTCAACATTTGATATGCAACATGAATGCATGAACTAGAAACATAATTCAATCGGTTCGATTGAGTTACCTTGTAACCTATGATCATGCTTGCAAACTTTATATCTGTGGTGGTGATTGTCCTTATCCTCATTGATCTGCTATTAGGTGTAGCACCAGTGAGTTTTTTGACCTCTATGTTGGAAATTTTCTTGCCAGGTTCTTGTTCGACCTTGGGTAAGCTGATGACATCTTGAATTGCCTCCTTTGTGATCATGAAAGGCCTATTGATCCAAATAAATCCGTTATGAACCCTGCTCAGAACATATCTGATCACTTCATCTTTGAATTCTGGTATGATGGTTTCAAAGTCTCCTAGTATCATTAATTGATACATGCTTTTGATGTCTTCAGTGCCCAAATCTGCAAGGGTGCAGTGAATGTATGACCTCACATCTTCAACATACATTACACCGTCAGGAACCCTAGAAAATGCTAAAGATCCAGATGCCATGTCAAAAAATACCTTAAAGTAAATGCTTTTGACTTGCCTTTACTTGGTGTTGAATGCTTGAATGCTTGGTGAGTGAAAATGAATTCACTTACCCTCTTTTATCAGCGAATAAAACCTTAATTTTCTGTAATAAATGCTTCACCAACAACCCTATGGATGTCAGTTTCAGAGCTATGTGCCGCGTGAACCTTCATCAAAGATGAACACAATTCTCCAGATCTCTTTCCAGATCTCCTTAGATCTCTTCCAAGGTAATATGCAAAATTTAGCATTGACTTTTCCAACCCCTAAAGATTATGCCTCATTTACTAGTGGAATTTCTTGCCGATGGAGGAATAATCTATTCTATTGGTGGAGTTACTGGTATAGATCCATCTCCACTTGGTTCTTCATATTTTCTAACCCATCTCTTGATGTGATCTTGTTGTATTTCATCTACCTTCTTCTTTCCTTTCTCATTATCTTTATCATTATTAAGTGGTTGAGTATTTCTTCTGCAATACTGAGCAATATGACCTATTTTGTTGCATGCATAACATGTAACATTTTATTCTAGATTGCTTTGACATATCCGGTATCATTTCTTGACCTACAATGATTAGAAAAATGTCCACTCTCCACATGCATGACATTTAACATTCATTATGCAATCTTCTGATCTATGACCATATTTCTTGCAGTTTGTGCATTGACCAGGAACATAATTGTTGTTTTGATTTGCCTTATTTCTACATTATTTAGCCATATACCCAAACTTATTGAAAACAAAACATCTACTATTGAATTTATAAGCATTAGATTGCCTTACTCATTTCCTCTGTTCTAATGAGTTCTGCATACCAGATGTCTAATCATTATTTGCAGTACTAGAGCATTCACCTTGTACAAATCCAAGTCCTCTCGAATCATCAATATGTCTTTGTCTTTTCAGTAAGTCATCCAACTGTGCAACACTGATCCTAAACTTTTCTTTATACTCACTTGCAGTAGTCAGATCATCTCTCAAAGTGGTTACTTGTCTTTGAAGTTCTTATTCATTGTTCTGGAATTGTGCCAAATCAGTTCTCAATAGATTATTCTCACGAGTCAATGTGCCACATTCATCAAATTTGTTCTTCAGAGATATAAAAAGATAATCTTCCTTCTTCTTTCTATCCTCAATATCTTTTGATAAGCTCATAGTTAGATCTTGCATTTCATTCTTCATGAGCATGTTTGCTTGACTTAGTTTTTGACATTGTTCCTTAAGAGCATTTTTCTCCTCATCATCCAATTGTTGCAAAACTTATTTTCTCTTGGCTTGAGCAGATGATAACCTTTCTTGTAGGATAAGAATGGATTCATTTGCAGAATTCAATTCTTCTTGCAATTTCAAGTTCTTTATCCTTTCAACATCATACTGCTCAAGAGCCATCTCAAGTTGCTTCTCCATAGCTATGTTCAAAGATTCCGGTTTCAAGATCTTCCTCAAGCTGTTAAAATTTTTCGAGGAACCAAGCTCTGATACCAATAGTTGGGATCCAAGAATACTGAGGGTGGGGGTGAATCAGCGTTCTGCCGGAATGAACGATTTTTAACTTTCTAGACCATGCATATAAATACTGGTAAACAAATAAATATATAACAAGAAGCAAATAAACCATCCACATAAATGAACACCATAACACACAAAATTTATACGTGGAAAACCTCAATGAGGAAAAACCACAGTGGGATTTCTGACCCACAATATTAGTTCACTGGCCATATGAAAATATATTACATATAATAGGGGTCTGCACTTGCAGGAAGGCACACTGCCTAGAGCATACTACTCATCACTAAAGAGCCTCATTGACTACAAGATTTCTAGCAAAGTAAATTACTAAAAATGAAATCAAGAATGCATCTGTTATGCCAAATATGGTTCTGGTTCTGGTTCTGCTCTGTACCGGTTCATAAACTCTAAACTACTATTGGTATCTCTTCTCCTCCAAGAATGATTTCCAAGCTATCTATAGATCATTGCATGATATACTACTTGCATACAAAATGATCTTTATACATATATTTCACATCATATAGTTTTGCTATATTCTCCTATCTAGACATTTCATCTATCACATCACTTCCTTCCAAAAATAACCTAGCATACTGGCCTATATACCTATTACAAATGATATGCCTTATGTCGGCTTACAATACATTTATAAAGATATTCAATGTCAGCCTTGACAATAATAATTACAAAATGATTTAAGTAAATCCTCCTAGATGTCAGCTTCTAAAGAAGCATTGGTGTCAGTGTCGGTGCGGGTGCCGGTGTAGCCCTGAATGCTCCAAAGCCGATATCTACCCATATATGGCTCCTAGTGCCGATTTATGACTTCCATCATATCTTATTGTCATCAATGATAACAAAATGAATCCAATGAGTGTCAATTTCCAACAAAAGGTTCATAAACTTTGATGAAAGATTTAGAAAAGAAATTGAGAATCATAGATACTGGCATGGATGGATACAAAATAGAACCTGTACTTTTGCTAATGTCTCTTCATCGTCAAGATAGTCAAGAAAACCATCAGAAGTTATGAAGCCACAAACTTTAACTCCAAATGTCATTTATGATGGTCTCTTTGTACAGTCTTCTACTTCTCTTTCAGATAAAATAGAAGAGGATGTTGTTCTCAAATGGCTTTTCAAAGAAGATAGTACAAACAAAGAAATACGACATTGTGAAATTTCCCCAACACAATATGGTCTAGGCTATAAGATGATTCAACACATGGGATATTCAGGTAACGATCCTCTAGGCAAGCATGAAGAAGGTATTGTTGAACCTATTCAGCTACAAACTAAGTCTACAAATGATAAAGTTGGACTTAGATACAATCCAAGAAAGTCATCAGATCAGAAACATACTTCTCACCATCAACCTAAGTGGAGGAAAAAGATACTACCTTGAACATCACAAGAAATCAATACTCAGCAAACTTAGGAAGAGTATGAAAATAAACAAGAAGAATTGGAAATTAAGAGAGAAGAAGCAACTGGTAATCAAGTTGCAATTGTATCAGCAATAACACTACAAGAAGTGGAAATCCCAGAAGACATGAGAGAATAAATCGAAGGAATTAATGAGTTGTTTGCACCACTGAACATTCCGGTCATATATATACAGGTAGACAGCAAATAGATGATTCATAAACTGACTCAGATGAGTATGAATGGGGTCCAAATCATCTCTCAGATACATCTACTATAGAAACTCCTGAAGAATCTAGTGATATCATAGATGAAGCACAAGAAGAAATCCGCTTAAAGTTGCAAAAGGAAATAGAGGAAATCAGACTAAAAAGACAAGAAGACTATGAACAATAGCTGAAAGAAGGAAGAGCACAAGAAAATTCTTCACCTACTATATCTCCCTCTAATGAGATAGAAAAAATAAGGTATAGAACTACAAAAGAAGAATTAGAAGCTACAGAAGCAGGACCAATCATCAGTCTAGAGGAAGCCGAATGGAAAAGACGCCAGAGACTAACAGAGCCATCAAGGTTATGTCAACAGGTTTGTCAAATATAAGTGATCAATGAACCAAATCACGAAGGAACTTGCAACATCAGGGTGAACTCACAATAATGGTTCCCACTTTTTTGCCACTTTTGACACTGAGATGAACAATTTTAAAATAATCTTCAACTTCCGACAACTATAACTTTTAAACTATTAAGAATTTGGAGATGATGTAAATTAGTGATTTGTAGAATTTTGTCTATAGATTCTATATATATTTTTTCAAATTTTTTTGAAGGATTTTTTAAAATTTTTCCATCTCCCTCGAAAAGTAGTTTTTTACAACAAACTACATTTTTTAAGAGTGATGTGCCTCCCGAAATGCATAACTTTTTTTCTATAAATGATAAAAACTCAATTGTTTCAAATTTTGGTTTGTAACATCAATATCCAAGGCTTGCAGTTGGTTTGATAGTGACATGTTCAATATTTTTCATTTTATTAAGTTTTGAAGTCTGACTAGTCATAATTCAGACATAGGTTTACGTTTGAACACATAACTTATTCTATATATATCAAAATTCAATTTTATTTTTTTTGTTAGAAAGAAGACATTAATACCCAAGGCTTAGATATTTTTCAGAATTTTTTTGAATTAGTTTCCTATTTTTCCCAATGCGTTGAATAGAGAAGTTCATGTTCGGTGAAAAACCTATATTTGGTAAAATTAAAAAAACAAGTTCATAATAAACTCAATATGTAATAAAATTATATTCATTGGAAAGCTTTCTTTGAGGGCTATAATACTACATTTTGGGTTGTCAAGATCATTCCATTTGAGCCTTCAACCAGAGGTTTCAAGGCCAAAAATTTGCAAAAAAATGTAGAAATCTTTAGAGAAGTGTTAAAAAAGGGGTTCAAACGAAGGGGGGTTCGAGCAAAGCCCCCATTTTTAGGGGGGTTCAAATGAAGGGGGGTTTGATCAAACCCTCGTGCTATAATTGAAAAAAGACATAAACGAGCATTAAAGGTGCTTCGCTCGAAAGATGGGGTTCGAGTGAAGTGGGGTCTTCACTTGAACCCCAAAGGGTATTCCATTCGAACACCCCCACTTCGCTCGAATCCCCCGTAAACAAAATTTTGCATTTTCGCCAATTTCCTTCATTGGCAAAAGTGGGAACCAGCTTTGTGAGTTCACCCATCAAAGATATAGGTATTGATACTATACATGCTTTTACTCAATCACTTGAAGAAGAGTCAGAAACTTCATCTTATGGCTTTGATAATTCTGACAAAAGATCTATCTATGATAATGCCTATTCGACATCAAATTATGATTACTCCATCATGAATGTCAAGATTCTACCTACTAATCCTATTACTGTCACACCACAATATGTAGTCCAATCTGAAGTAGGGGACGGTGCTAGGAGTAGGTCTGTTGGGTTAGGTGCACTAAATATTAACATGCACTTCTATAATCGTGTTGTAACTCTTCCTGGTCTCGAGACACCTACGCAAGGTATTTTTCTGGAACTCGACTTGTCAGTCCAAAGTTATGATGATAATACCGTGAACTCCCTTGAACCTATTAAAACTTTATCCTTGGTACATCCTGAACTGATTGACTGTACTCTTCACAACCAACCTTTGAATATACCTACCTTCACCAATGACTACACATTAGCCTGCTATCTTAATGCAGGTGAACCAATGGACTCTTCCACCAGTGAGAAAAATGAGAACATGACTGAGACATATATCAAGTATCTCAGTCGCAAAAATCAAAAAAAGGAAAATAAAAGTTTTGATGATGAAAACCACACTATGACGGTGTCAGAATAAAGAAAAGTAAAAATAAAGGACGTACCTAAGGGTGAAATACTCTCTGAGGCACTTGAGGGTGAGATACTTGATATGTTGCCAAGTCACTTCCAAAAAAGGTATTCAATATTGATTGAACCAACTCAACCAGTAAATATTGGAAGTCAAGCAACACCACATATCATCCATTTAGCTCAATCACTATCAACAGAAGAGTTAAAATATTTCAGCAACCTCTATTCAGAAAAGAAGATCAACTTTGCATGGACATACTCCGATATGCCAAGCCCAGATCCTGAACTTATCATGCACCATCTCTCTATTACACCATGAGTAAAACCAGTCAAGCAAAAAACTCTGTAAGATGCATCCTCATGTGGCACTGCTAGTCAAGGCTGAGCTAGAAAAATTGCTCAAAGTTGGATTCATTAGAGCTATGAATATGAATAATGGATATCAAACATAGTACTTGTATCAAAGGTAGACAAATCTATTAGGGTTTGCATAGACTTCAGGGATCTCAACAAAGCATGTCTGAAAGATGATTTTCCATTTTCCAACATTGATATGATAGTGGATATGAATGCTGGATATGAGATGCACTCATTAATGGATGGATTCTTTGGTTATAATTAGATCAAGATAGCTCCTGAGGATCAAGAAAAGACAACCTTCACATGTGCATGGGGAACCTTTTGCTACAATGTCATGCCATTTGGACTAAAGAATGCAGGAGCAACTTACCAGAGTGGTAACCACCATCTTCCACGATATGATGCACAAAAATATGGAAGATTATGTTGATGACACCCTAGTAAAAACTATGAAGAGATCCACACATATTCAAGAATTGGGCCTCATACTGGATAGAAGGGAAATATTCAAGCTCCTACTAAATCCTAAAAAGTGTGCATTCAGAGTAACATCAGGGAAATTGCTTGGTTACATTATTTCAAAGAAAGGAATCTAGGTTTATCCTAAAAATGTCCAAGCCATAATGGAAATGCCTTCGCCCAAGAATATCAGTCAAATGAGAAGTTTACAAGGATGTCTCCAATCAATAAGATGCTTTATTTCTCAGCTAACAAATAAAGCTCAACCATTCACAAAGACATTACAAAAAGGAATCAAATACAACTGGGATGAAGATTGTGAACAATATCTAAAACAAATCAAGGAATATCTTTCAAACCCACCCATATTGATGCCAACAATTCAAGGTAAACCATTGATTCTATAAATATCAGCTACAGATACATCACTAGGGGCACTTCTAGCACAACATGATGAAAATAAAAAGGAAAGAGCTATATATTATATCAGAAGGACCTTGGTGTCCTATGAAATGAACTATACTATCATAGAAAAAGATTGTTTGGCATTATTCTTTGCATCACATAAATTAAGACACTACATGTTAGCAAATTCTATTAAGATAATGGCTAAGATTGATTCGCTGAAATATCTTCTCAGCAAAGCAACACTTACAGGAAGATTGGCTAAATGGGTCATGGTTCTTACAAAATTTGACATTGAATATGTAGAACACAAAGTGATCAAAGGATAGGTTATTGTAGATCAACTTGTTGATGCTCCACTTGAAGATAATAAACCTTTGCACATAGAATTTCTAGATGAATCAATCATGCACCTTACTCAATGATCATTGAAGATGTTCTTTGATGGGTCTTTCACTCAACATGGTTCTGGTGCAAGAATAATTTTTATTACCTCTCAAAAATATTCAATCCCAAAGGCTTACAAGATTCTCTTCCCTTGCACAAACAACATTGCAGAGTATGGCACTTTGGTAAATGAGATCAAGTTGGCTATCGAATGGAAGGTTGTTGAACTACACATCTATAGAGATTCTCAGCTAATCATCAGCCAAATCAATGATATATATCAAACTAGAGATGAGAAAATGATGCCTTATAAGAGAATGGTTGATGATCTCAAAAAATACTTTACCTTTGTATCATTTCAGCAGATTCCCCGATCAAGAAATAGAATAGCAGATGCTATGGCCACCTTGGCATCTACACCACAACTATAAGAATTTAATTTTCTCTTTGAATTCCTGGTGGAAGAGCTACATTATCCTGCCTATGATTCTCTTGAGTACCAGATGGTCTATTCTATTATTGGACATGACTCATCTCTCTACAACCACATTTACTCTTACCTACGTGACCAAGTTATCCCTGCTAATCTTACCCATAATGAGAAAAGAAACCTAATATGAAATGCTTCATGGTATGTCATTATTGCTAAAGATCTATTTAGGTGAGGTTTGGATAGTACTTTTCTTAGGTGTTTAGAAACTGAAGAGTCCCAATGCGCATTATCCAAAGTCCATGAAGGTATTTGTGGATCTCATTCAAATGGTCTAACTTTATCTTGGAAACTACTAAGGGCTAGCTACTACTAGCCAGATATGGAGAAAGATGCTATTAAATTTTCTAAAACTTACGAGAAGTGTCAGCTACATGGAAATCTCATACACGCTCTAGCAAGGGATCTCATACCCTTCATTACACATTGGCCTTTTCAACAATGGTTGTTTGATCTCATTGTACAAATATATCTTGCATCATCTAATGGACACAAGTTTATTATAACTGCCACTAAGTACTTCACTAAGTGGGTAGAAGCGGTTCCACTCATCAAAGCAACCGGTAGACAAGTAGCTATGTTCATCCTTAACTATATCATCTGCAGGTATGAGATACCTTCTTCTATTGTGACTAACAATGGAGGGCAGTTCAAAAACAAAGATCTAGATGAAATCTATGAAAAATTCAAAATAAAACAACACTGGTCATCCATATACTACCCTCAAGGTAATGGACAAGCTGAAGCATCTAACAAAAATCTGTTGACTATCTTACATAGAACAGTAAATAAATCTAGAAAGGATTGGCATCTACAGCTCAATCCTGCACTATGGGATTATAGAACAAGTATCAGAACATGTACTGGGGCTACACCTTTTTTGTTGGTGTATGGGTCCACAGAAGTCTTACCTATTGAGGTGAAAATACCATCTTCAAGAGTTTCTTTTCAAGGTTTTATTACTGATGAAGACTACAAAATATCTAGATTGCAAGAACTCGAGTTGTTGAATGAACGTCGACAAGTGGCGTTTGATCATCTAGGAGTGTATCAAAAGAGAATGTCTAGAGGTTATAACAAAAAAGTCCGACAAAGAGATTTTTAGGTTGGTGACCTTGTCTTGAGATAAAATCCTAAAAATCAACAGTTTCGAGACAACAAAGGGAAGTTTAAACCCAACTGCCTGGGTCCGTACATCGTTACTGCAGTTTTTGTCTTTGGTGCCTATCAACTCTCAACATTGGAAGGAGAACAACTCCATGAACTGATCAACACCATTCACTTGAATAAATTCTTCACTTAGAATTCTCTGCTCCAACAACCTGTACAGCTAAAATGTCCTGAAAAAAATCCTAAAAATCCTAAAATGTTGTGAAAAAAAAGAGAGAAAAAGAATCTTTTCCAAGTAGGTGAAAACCTAGTAAAAAAGTGCCTCTTGTACTCAAGCGCTCCATCTATCAATGCAAATTTGGCATTTCCCATTTTTATTCCCGCTTTCCTACATCTTTTCTTTTGCATGTACATAAATTTTTAGTCGCTTTTGTGGCATCCTTGGTTCTTTTGGAACCCTCATGACTTGAAACCGATCCATGTCCTAGTCTTAGGGTAATCAACTGAGTAATTTACATGTCCTAAGTAGTATCAACCAAGTCATCTTTCTTTCAGTGGTACCTGGTCATCCACTCTACGTGAGTCACCTATCTCCTAACTACTGAAGAGTTTTATCATTGAGTACACAAGCAAAACAAGACTACTGAAAACAATCACTACACTATTTGAGATATGCATGAAATTTTCTTTGTGTGTTGTGTTTTACATTGGTTTTTTGATTATTATTCCCTTTGAATAACTCGAGGAAGTCTATCTTGACAAAGAGGAGCAAGGATTGGGGGCATAATACTTTCCTTTTCTTTTTGCTTTTAGGAATGAATCTGATGATCTAGAAACATCTAATCAGTTGGGTGTCTGTGATAAGTGCCTTCACATCAAGGTGAAATTTCCATACATACCTCAACTCCGCTTATTTATATGCTATAGGGAGGTTGGAGTTATTTCTTTGTCTGTTTGAGGGAATTTATTTAATGTGCAATTCAGATGCATGCGTAATTTGTCCAAGGATATGAATGAACAAAGGGTCATTGTGGATAAGATAATGAATATTACATATGAAAAGAAAGGAACTCTATTTTGCTTGCTCTATTTGTAAAACACTCAGTGATGAAAATTAAGCATACCAAATTCACTTACTAGGTTTAGGTTGCATTCATTCTAAATTTTATGCATTTAAAGTGATTTCGGCATGATAACAATGATCTCTTTATCTTTCAAATGAGAGTTTGAAGAAATCATCATTTCTCAGTTAAGTGGTCTCTTTTGCATCATCATTTCTCTGATCGAGTACTTGTGTATTGAGATGTTAGTTTCATACATGAACATCTTATATAGATCCATACATTTCATTCTTACTCATTTGCATTCATATTATTGCATGAAAAAATAAAGATCTGCAATACTAGTTACTCATTCTCATCATTCATTTGCATATGAAAAAGAAAAAGAAAAACATCCATATTCATCTGCATTACATAAATCCATACTAAAAACATATGCATACATATAGAATAAAACATATAGAAAGACATCTCATAATAAATCAACACAAGTACGATGAAATTAAATCAAGATCTCATATATATCATCATAATCTTAGTGCCTCAGAGTACAAATGATATCCACTATCATATACAATGTCTCATTGGAGAAAGAATCATATAGGCTACAAAAAAGGGGGTATAGAACAAAGTATAGGAGCTATTAAAATCTAGCTCTCTGCCTCTCCCTCATTGCCAAGTGGAGGAGGTGGTGCCTACTGACCAACGTCCTGTCTGGGTGCTCTATCTCTCTCAGATCGAGCCATATACTGTGAATACAGGATAACCTGCTACACTATTGGAACTGCTTTACTACAAGCGACAACATAATATGTTGCCTGACTCCTATAATGTAACACCTCTCGCTCAAGTGCATCCTGCTTAGCTCTGACCTCAGCAAGCTGTTGATCATGCTCTGCTCTGACCTCTACAAGTTGTCGATCACACTCTGCTTTGACCTTTGCAAGAAGTCGATCTCGCTCTGCCAGCTACAACTATGCCACTATCAACTATGATTGCAAACCTACCAACCTTGATCTCAATGACTGTACTACATCCAGTACCCCCTGCTCTCTCCCAGCCTCTCCACCTCCCTACTCATCCCTCCACTACCTCACCTACCTAGGAGCTGCTCTCTCCTCCTCACCTCCATCCTCTATTGTCTTAGCATCACCAACCTCAACCCCAACAACCCCTAGAGATCCACCCTCCCCTCTTTGTCGCTGTCTAGCTCTAGTTGGTACTCTACTGCTACTAGCCCCGAGATCACCTCCTGCCCGCCTAGGTGCCTCCACTCTTTATCCCTGTACCTGCCCTTGTTCTTGTCCATGTACCTGACCTAGTACCTATTCCTGTGCTAGTGCCTCATCCTCAGCTTCCTCTATCAGAGGTGCATGTTCTCCGCGATCCATAAACCAAGGAAAAGGATGTGTCTGAAACCAATCTCTGTACTAGGGCAATACCCCCATGTCTGCTAAATCCTATAGGTAATCCCACCTTTTTCACTGTAACCCCACTAGCTCCTGCATGCTCAACACATATGATAGTCTTTAGGCCCATCCTTGTCTCTCCTCCTCTCCATACCGGGAATAAGCTATAAATTCGTAGGATATACCTTGTGGTCTCCCATACCATGTCATCACCCTAGATACTACAAACTGCTCAATGATAGACACTGATCGACCAATGAGAGGTCGAGTCATGAACATGTCCTTCCTCTGCACTCACCAATCATCCCACAACTATAGATCCCTATATGGTCTCCATACTACAATGATCAAATCATCCAACTACCTCCTCTAATAGTTTGTCTTGCCTAGATGGGGCTGAGTAACATAACTTGAATAACAATACACAATAGGCTGTTGTGCCTCTCTTGAATCATCAACTATTGGCCTGCATACTGGGATATGCTCCCATTCCCATATTTGTAAAACTAAAATACCTGCTACCATGCTCTTCCCCTCTCAATACACAAACTTGTAAATCTCATGATACATATGAGCAAGTAAACATGATCCCCACCCTAATCTCTTAGGTTGGGTCAACGGTCTCTCAAGCATCCTAGCCCAACCATAAAGAAAACCATGTTGTCCTCTATTAGGCATAACAAAACATCTGATAATACCTACTATAACGCATGCCAGAGGATACTGATCACCGTATCTACTCATCATATTATCCCAAGTGATGGCACGCTCCAGAATGGTCTCATCATGAAATATCCATCTCAATGCTAAGCCACCCGGTCGCTGAGTAGAATCATAGTCAACCTTGTCTTCAACAAACAAAATCCTCAGAATCCTGTACACATCCTCTGGTGTAATCATCATCTCTCCAACTGGTAGATGGAAGGTGTTATGCTCTAAATGAAAATTCTCTACTAACATAGTCAACATCCCATGATTCACACGGATATCTGGCATCTATAAGAGGTACCCAAAACTGCACAAATCAATATGTGCTCTATCTGCATCTGATAAACCATGGACTAGCCTCATTGTTGGTGGATATACACACCAAAACAAGATATCTAGAAACCAAATTTGCAAAATCAAACATACAAATTGTTAGCATGTAATTCAAATTATGCTCAAAATGTGTTAAAAATACTCGCAAATCCAAATATGCAAAATGCCAAATCAAAAAATCATGTTTCAACCCTCAAAATGCTTGTTGTTTTTCAGATGAGTTTTCCCCAGACAAGCAGAAACTCGTACGAGTAAATATTACACTCCACATGATAAATTATCCCCATATGATAAAACATCACATATCACACGATATAATGGGCACCCAAGAACAATCTCGTATGAGACATGGGACCACATCAGACGATAAACCCTATATTACCATACGACAAACACTAAAGGGACAGTTTGTCGTACGAGAAACAGTGTCTCACCGCACGACAGAATGAGGCAAACTGACTTTAAACAAAAAAAAAGGCAAAAAAATCAACAAAAAATCAAACTTTAAGAAATGCATAGGCCTAAGATGGATCACTTACTGTTGGGTTGTAGTTCCGTGGTCAAATATGTCATCTCTGGCACTCAAATTGATGCTCTTAGATCAAAATGGCCATTTTTCTTTGTAGAGGGGTTTTCAAATTTCAAACTTTGGGAGGTTAAAATGAATTGAAAATGACATATGAACCCCTTATATAGCCCAAACCCTAACTTTCAAATTTGCTTTGATGGACGTGAAAACTATATTCTAAGCAAATTTGTCCGTCCTAATTCTATTTTTGAGATCAAAATCAAAATCAAAAATTATCTTCCTAGTCAATTTTGCACAACTGTGACCACTTAGCACTTTCATCAATTGCTCATTCTTTTCTTCAATTTGCACTCAATTTCTCATGAATCAACGCTAAATCTTCAAATGGCCCTCTGAATCATTCTTTGCACTCAAATCATTAATCGCTTCATCTTTTCATCAAATTGCTTAAAATCACTACGCAACCTGTCAATCTTTCAATTTTGCTCCTGAGGGGGCATACTCATGACATCATCATCATTGATCACATCCTCAAAGTCTAGAATTTCTTTCAAAATCTTCATTACAAGTCGAGCAGCTAATCTTTACCAAACATCAAACAAGACCTTATCTCTAGGGGCATCTCAGTTTCATCGCTTCATATCAAGTTGGGATTTATCGATCATCTTAATCAAATTAATCTCTAGGGGCATATCAGTTTTGTCACATCAAATCAAGCTGATATTGTCTTCATTTGAATCAGTCTCTTAATGTTAATCAGTTTCATCGCTTTTCATCAAGCTAATTATTCGTTTAAACTCAATCAAGGGTTTAAAAAGTATCTCTGATCACACGTTCAATCTAAGCAAGTGTTCAGTTTCATCACATCAAATCAAGCTAGATAGTTTATCTTCGCTCATCGTATCTTGATCCATCAAGTTCAAGATCAGTTTTATCTTCACTGACTGTGTCTAGTTCAATCAAGTTCTAGATCAGTATGATTCGCTTCTTGATCTATCAAGTTCAAGTTCGGTATATTTTCTCTTCATTGGTCCTAGTTCAATCAAGTTTAGGATCAGTATCGCTTTAATCAACTCTGTTCAATTTCATCGCTTCAAAAAAAATTGAACACCTCGCTCTTCATCTAGTTCGTGATCAATCAAGTTCAGAACTAGTATCTCCTAGACATCAATTGTTCTTTGAATCAACGCGTTGCTCGCACATTAATTCAAAGAGGGGCAAATGTAATACCCTAAAAATGGTCATCTAAACCATGGGCCCCTAATCTCGACAACATCACCAAGGTCCTAACTAAAGGAAATTAAATTAATCCTGAGCACACAATTAATTTCTTAAATCATTAATGTCACATGGAAAATTAATCATTCAACATTAATTAAATATTTATTTAATTAATTGATGATTTCAATTAAATCATTTTAAAATAATTATCCTATTTATTTTATTAAATATCCTAACATATTTAATTAAATAAATCAATTTGCCATTAAATCATCAAAAAAGGAATTAATTGGAAAAAAGAATTAAAAATTGAAAAGAAATCAAATGGAGATAATCTTGAAAAAAGAATTAAAAATTGAAAAATATCAAAGAAGGCAATTAAAACAGTCAAATCTCAAAATTGAATGAAATAGAGAATAAATCAGTTTTTTTTCTTCTGATTTTATCTTAATTTTAGTTCAATTTCCTTTAAAACTAAGAAAAGAAACCAATCACACCAATTCACCTGGATTGTGCTTCTTATGGGAAAATCTTGACCGCTCATCATCATTTGATCTCAGCCGTTGGTTTCTTTCTGAATTTTCTATAAATTCAGGCTCTCATCTCCTAATCAAGGATCCTAGAGAATATATTGTTATCATGTTGTTTTTGCTCTAGGTTCATTGAGATTTGTGCATTGAGATATTACATATTAGTTATTGCATACTTATTAAATCATCTAGCTTAATATTGCTTAAATTATGTTAGATTAATCATGCATATCTATCTTAAATCTTGAATTCATTTAGCTCAATTTTATACATATAGATTAAATCCTTCATTTAGGTGTTGTCTAGTTATTGGTATTGCATATGGAAATCCGAGAGAAAGACTAAACTCGCATCTACTAGAAGGAAATAGGTTGCTTTGTGATGGTTTATTATTCATTGTTGATTGATGTACTAACCATGCATCTAATGACTTAATTGAAGTATTCTAGATACATATACGATCCACATTTCACACACACAGTAGTTAGAGCAATGCAGATGCATCAAAATTCTGAAGTGGAGGAACTTTCAATAGGTTACAAATAGATGTCAATAAGATCATTTTTTGACTTTAAAGGAAGAGAAGGAGGTAAAGCTTCAAGCCTTAATGTTTTCATCCATCTGCTTGATCTTTTATTAAAGTATTTGAATCATTATTTAAGAGATATCCAAAGAGGGATGTTGTTGTTTTAAAAAAATAACTTGTAGAGATGAGTTCATTTATCTCTATTTTCTTGGGATAGTGTTTTTGTTCTTCAAGAATTTTGCTGTAACAGAATATTGCAAATATTAAGGGGGGGGGGGTGTATGAAATTTTAATGATTTATACTTATCTGAATCATTATGCGTCATCTTTGTTATGCTAAAGGAAATTTATGAGTATTTGGGTTATCCAAAATAGTGGGTATGTTGTTGAGAAGTAACTCGTGAATAGTAAAACCGAGAATAGTGTAAGCACTACTGTCAAAGACAATAAAGGCCAAAGTAGTAAAGAAAACAAAATGTTATGAAATGTATGGGTCTTTTAGTAATCCAACATAAATCATGAAGTCCATTCCTAATGCACTTGACATGACAAAGGCTACAAAGGATATGTGACAAAGAATGATGAACAACTCTCTGCTAACATGAGGGTTAGGAGGTTACTATCAGAACAAAGTTACAGTCTGAGGGCTGGATCCAAGATATAGCATAAATGAAAGTGAACAAAGAAAGTGAATTGCCTCAAAGACATATTTGTCCCAAGAATAGTATTAAAGCAACAACCAAAATAGTCCCATTGAGATGAAGCAAATGGTCTGAAATAGAGCTAGGAAGAATCTACAACAATCCATGGGCAGTTATATAAGTCCTCAACCTTACAATGACAATATCATTTATTCATGAGAAGTGAGAATAAAATCATGCAACATATAAGAAGACAATTACAAGAAAGGAAGAAAAGTCTGAGATAAAAATTCACAAGGAATACGATTAAGAGTGCATTGCTCCAAGTCACATCAGGTCTTTAGATATCACAAGGTATGAGGACAAGCTACAGTGGATATACAAAATAGCACAGTCATCGTGATGGGTATAGTTCCTTAGCATTTTCAGAGCAACACATAGAAAGAAATTACCCCACAAAAGAATTATTGTGAAGGGTCACACTGAGGAGCCAATAGAAGCTTGTAACAATTTCATTTAATTATGATATATGATTGTTTTTCCTTGTGAAAGGTATTATGTTCTAAAGGACAACTATTAGGGTGAATCCCTAGATAACTTTTGATTAAGGATGTTAATAAACAAAGAAATAGTATAAAAGAATAAGTTTTTAGTCATCACAGATTTATGGAAGTCATCATGACTGTTAGGACATGAGGAACATACCTTATTAGAAATCATATCCTTCATCTTTATAGACATTAAGAGTACTATAGGAAGTCATCAAACACAATGAACCATAGTCCAAAGATGCCTTAAGAACACAATGATAGTTCATAAGGAAGCACTGTCATAAAGAAAAATTGAATTAGGAACACAGATCCATTGTCAAAGGCATTAAGGTTTTGTTACAGGTTAGTGAAGATCAAGGTGATAGTTAATATCAATAAAGGAAGTACATTTAAAAAAGTGAATGAGAAATATTTTCCATATTTGCCAAAAGAATGCAGTCCTAATAAGATAGTGAACTCACCATTTTCAATTCCAAACAAGTCAGAGGATTAGTGTTTAGAGTAGTCATGAAGCTTGAAATCAGTTTATCAATCATTACAAGAGAATCAAAAGATAGTCCTTGAAAAGAATATAGTGAAGCAACCCTAAAGAGAAGTATATAGTTTCCTCAACCTTACAGTGATAATAGCATGTATTCACAAGAAGTGAGAATAAAAGCCTGCAACATAGAAAAAGACAATTATAAGAAAGGAAGAAAAGTTTGAGATAAAATTTCACAGGGAATAAGATTAAAAGTGCACTACTCCAAGTCACATTAGTAGTCTTTAGATATCACAAGGTATGAGGACAAGTTACAGTGAATATAGAAAATAATTGATTCTAGAGCATCCCCAGTGTATGAGCAATCTTGCATCGGCTAAAAATATTTCCTTTTAGTTTAGTTCTTGTTCAATTTAGTGTGCAGTTTTCTGTGTTCCTGATGGTGTATTCCGATAGTTGCTTGCTTTTCATTGAAAATCATATTTTTGGTTTCTAGGTTGGTTCTTGTGCTTAATTCTAGATTCTCAGTTCATTTGGATTCTTTTACGACAAGATATTGCTTCCAGTTTGACTATTTTTGGGTTCTAGAGTAGTTTTAGGCTTACTGGTTGGAGATTTTTTCTTTTCTAGAGCATTTTCTTGGTGTGTGGATCTATTTCAGGTCTTGCATGATGTTCCTAAGTCCTTGTCCAACCTTCCCATTGATCCACACTTCTTGGTTATTCTTTTCTGGAGGGATTTCCTTGATTTCTTGGGGCTGACCTATTTACATGTTTCATTTTCCTATCTTGGTAAATGTAATTTTTTGTGGCCGACCAAGATATATTCCAGAGGGTATATATATGATTTTATGTGATCTTTTGTAGGAACTATATTAGTATGAGATTCTAGATTTATGATTAGAGATCCAAAAGACTCTAAGAGTTCTAGATAGATTGTAATATGACATGTTAGCCTGCATGTAACCGGTTGATTACCGAATGTTCTATGATGAATGTATGATGATAACCGGTTGGTTACTAGAGGTTCTAAGATGATATTATGATCTGATTCTATAATCTTTCAATGTTTTATTATTGCTTCCATTATATTACTCTTGCTACATGACCTGGTCAGTTCTCTAGAGGACCCACTGGATCATGGCTGCACCAAGTGGTATTCTAATGCAGGAGCATCAGAGTAGTTTATCCGGTTGGAGTAGTTAACAATAGAGTTGCTTGGAGATTGTTGCATTTCTTCATATTTTTGGATTCAGATTGTCGATTTGGAATTATCACCTTGAGGTCTTTGTCTTGATCATATTCAAGATTCATGGAATTTGGATTTGATTCCGGTGAGATATCGATTCTGATATTGTTTTAGTTTTGGTGTGTTCCCACCGGTTGGTCTTGTAGTGAGTAAAGCGAAGCTTAATTGGGTAGCGGTTGAGTTTTTCGTAACTTGTGAATCATTAAGAGATGTTGTTTTGGACCTGAACGATGTTCTTGCAAAGCCCTATGCATTATTGGAGGTGTTGTTGGTGATTTGGGCCGACATATTATTGTTTGCATGTTTCATCATGAACCGGTTGAGCTTTGGCCGACTTGATTTATTTATTGTTGCTTACAGATGGTATAAAGAGGAAGTGTGGAGATTCATTTTGGAGGACAGAGGTCAGAGGAAGAAGAGATCCTGAGAAGATGTAGTTTTTGGAGAGATTCTAGTCTGAGGGGACTGAAGTCCATAGGGATTGAGGTCCAGATCAATGCAGAACAACGCAGATTGTTACCAGAGGCTGAATTACTGAGCAGATGATTTGCGGATTATAGATTTGAGTTGTGAGAATTGTTTTGTAGTCCTAGGCTATGGTTTAGCATATGCAATGCTTGAAGGCATCTGTAATTCATTGAACTAATTATAAAGATTTCTCTTTTTTGTTTTACCGGTTATATCTTATGTTGTGTCTACCACTTGCTAGTATCTTGCATGGTGTTTTGTGTTATAGGATACAAGGCGGGGTTGTCCTTTATTGGATCCCCCTACCTTGTCTGCATCAAGTGGTATTGGAGCTGGTTATGAACTAGTTAGAGGAAGAGCAAGTTGCGAACCTTGAGGCATTCCTTTTGGTGGACAGATTACCGATTGGAGCTAGGGTGTAGGTTGGTCTGGTAGATCACTAAGGAGAGGCAACCAGAGTCTGTAGTCAGATCGCTAAGCTGAGGCAGCTCACTGGAGCAAAGGAAGAGATGCAGGATGATCTGGTTATGAATCAGTTGTTGGAGAAAGTGCTAGTTGTGAACCAGTTGGTTGAAGAGAAGTTGGGGCAGCTTGTAGACTTGTTCAAATTGCCAAACGTGTGGCAGTATAAGGCTTGCAAGCATACCGCCAAACCTAGGAGCTTGAGTTTGAGGCAATTAGTAGGTGGAGACTTGAATAGATCGCCGAACTGAGGCAAGCTGTTGGGTGGTCCGGTAGATTCATCGAGGAGAGGCAACCAAAACTTGTAGTCAGACCACCGAAACCTTGAGGTAGTTGCAAGTACCTACTGATAGATCATCGAGCCAGATCAAGTGATGTGACTCACTTTTCAATTAACCCCGAGATTCTGATGCAAGAGCACTAGAGTAGTTCATTCGGTTGGAGAAGCTAATAGTGGAGTTGCTTGGAGATAGTTGCATTTCTTCATGTTTTTGGATTCAAAGTTGTGGATTTGGATTTATTACCTTGAGTTCTTTGTCTTGATCATATTCAAGATTCATGGCATTTGGATTTGATTCTGGTGAGATCGATTCCAGTATTGTCTCGGTATTGGTGTGTTCCTACCAGTTGGTCTTGCATTGAGTAAAGTGAAGTTGAATTAGGTTACAGATGATTTCTGTAACTTGCAGATCGTTAAGAGATGTTATTTTAGACCTGACTGACGTTCTTTAAAAGTCCTATGCATTATTGGAGGTGTTCTTGGTAATTTAGGCTGACATCTTATTGTTTGCATGTTTCATCATGAACCGCCGTTGATCTTTGGCCGACTTGATTTAGTTATTGTTGCTTGTGGATGATATAAATAGGAATTTTGGAGATTCATTTTGGAGGGCAAAGGTCAATGGAAGAAGAGGTCCTGAGAAGATGTAGTTTTTGTTGTTCTCAAAAAAGAGAAAACCAAGTTCACCTGCAAACTATCTATGAAATAGCCAATCTCAATCAATGAAAATCTTCAAGGATTTGACAACATAACATATGATCCTAATGATCCTCCTACACTTTAGGTTCTGCAAGACCTAGGGGGGAGACCCTTTGATGCATAAAATACAACCAGTTACAGACATATGGCATGAACAAAAGCAGATAAATCTCATAGGGCTCAACAACAAGGAGGTTACTGCAGATAGGCTAGATCTACATTGACATCTCAACAAGATTGGAGCATGAGGTAGATGGAACATCTAAAAATACAAACATGAAAGCAAATGGATTTTTGATATTCTAAAATCTCTGAGAATCCCCAGAATCTGCAAGACCAGTGCTTTATTCAAGGGCATGGAGTCATACATCAAAGTGTAAATGGAAAATTCTATTACAAATCCAATTTATTGAAAAATATTATCCCTGTATTAATGCCTGACATTAATACATTCTAAACTCAAACAGAGGATCATACATATCCAAATATTATCTTGAATTCAAAATGATTGCTCATAGAATTTAAACCCTTCCTTGAAGAGTACCTAAGAACACCCATTACACTCCCACTTTGAGAGGACAAACCCAAACTCCATTGAAGACTGGATTCATTGAAAATAAGAGAAGGCCTAGAGACAATCCAATAAACTGTATATATGCCTTACATATATGTGATCTGAAATAGAAAATATTTACAGCAAGAAGATACTCTATTACTTTAAAAGGGACATTGTATTACAAATTTGGCAAAAAGATTAGAATTGAAAACCGAGATTATGGAGCCTTGCTCACAAAAATTTGGAACCCCTTACAAAATGATAAGACCCTCGAATAAGAAGGCAAGGAGGAAAAAATCAGATTTCATTCTCTGACAATAGCAGCTATCCTATCCTTTAGCAATAATTATTTTGCACAATTTGGCCTGCAAGACATCCAATCTCTCTAACTGAAAAATCCAATCTGAGATCTTGAGGTAACTACCCCAAAAATATTTGTCATGGGCTACACTTGACTATAGAATCATATTCCTTGGATTGAGAGCTTTCCAATGATATATAACACATATATCGGGCAAAAAATAGTCCTTTAGGAGCATTAATCCCTCTGTAGGTCAGTCGTTTAATTTTCTACCTTTCCATCACAGTCTAAAATTATATTTTAAACCTTTGGATTTCTTGTGCAAACATATGCCATGTATCTCTCCCACCTCAGTACCACTTGGGTTCACCACCAGAATGAGGCCCTTTGTTTCTTCCTTGGCTCTTCTTTTCTTTATTTCCTCCAAACTGTTTTCTTCTCTATCGGGCCCCACTGCTTAGTTTCCAAGTCATGGCCTTTAGCCACTGAGAAACTTCATATTGCGACTTGGCAACAACCGTTGATCTCCCTTGGATCACCTTTGATCTTCCTGACTTGCCCGTTCCTTACCTTAGCTGAGCGGCTCCCTCTATCACTTTCTCTTCTGACTGGCCCAACATGTGTGACAACCTGACTTACCGCTGGATCCATCTAGACAGCCACTGCACCTACCACCTAGCCAGTCGCTAAGTTGCATGAGATACCTGGTGAGCATCTTCATTCTGTGGTATGGGGACAACCGTTGGTTCTTCTTGCACGACCGTTGATCCTCTTTAATCTATACAAGCTTTAATGTCTCTAAATGGTTCTCTTCTATGCCATGGTATCACCACGTGGCATCTCTGGATTCTCTCTAAGATCTTTCTGGACTCCACCTATCCAGTCAAGCCTGCCACTTGTCAACCTCTGGTTCACCACTTGATCCATCTGTCTCACCAAGTCATCTCCACCAGACCCACCACCTCTTTTGGTTTGTTCAGCCTTAGCCTTTCAGCCAAACTTCCTCTTCGGCTATCCATTTTTGTGTCTCATCGAAACCCCATTTTCATCGATACCTTCACTTTTCAATGAAACCTATTGAAATCTCCTCGATGTGCCCTTTGTTGATGGATCTGAGCACTCAATGAGCTATTTTCTCATCTTATCGAAACCCAAGTTTCATCAACACCTTCACTTGTCGATGAAACTGATGCCTTTGGTGAGTCCATTTTGAGATCTATCAAATCCATAATCTACTCAATATACACCTTGATGATATGCCACCTGTCCGCTACATCTTACCATTTGATTGGTAACAAAGTTCACAACTGGGTGCCACTTGTTGCGTGGGTATTCACTCTGGGCTCTCCACTCTAACATCTTACCTTGGCCTCCACTAACTATCAGAATGAACCACCTGGCTTAACCACTTCCCCTAACTGTCGACCATGGTTCACCACTCGATGAGTTTGCCTCTTCATCTTGGGCCCACAAGCGACGATAATGAACTTTGAACTAGTTGAACCAGTTGAACTACTTGAACCATTGAACCAGTTCAAAGTTCAAGTTCAAAGATGTTATCTGCTTGCTTGCTGCAAAATTAGGTTTCTATGAGATGCACGTGCACGTGGGGAATCCACCAATGCCGAACTGCCATTTTTCCAAAATCCCTTAAGCTTTGACACTTAATATGTGCAAGGATTTACATTTAAATACTGAAGTGCTCCCCACTGTTGCCAATGTGGGACAAAAGTTACTTCATGACGGGGCCCTTCCATCGAGTCATCGGGACCTCTCAAAACATGCTATCCCGATCCCGATGGCACTGATGTCTACCTCTAGTGCCTTTCACATTCCATCGGGTCATCAAGGAGACCTCAAAACTTGACACCAGAGGGCTAATGACTACCTTTCTGCGCTGCGGACCTCCATCGGGTCATCGATGTAGCATTAAATTGCTCTGCCCGATACCCGATGGCATCCACTCCAGTCCATCCGTTGTTCTATTGGGTTATCAACATAGGGGAGAACCTTGCCAGCCGATACCCGATACACTGCTTTTCCCCCATGCAGGCTCATCGGGGTAAGTTATGCTGATAAGGAAAAACTTCAAAAATATGCCAGAAACATGCCAGGATGAAGTGCAGATACAAATTTTTTGAAATGGGCCTCCCAATTTCTTGAAAATTTTATGAGTCCCAATAGTGGCTTTGACTAGGGATGGTTGATTGCAAGATCAACACAAGAATCTAGAATCTTTGGCAGAGCAAACCACCCAAAAAATAGGATACTTATTCTTCTCTTTTCAATTCTTCAATGAGGTTCACTCTCCAAAACATGGGATCCTTATTCCACCCAACAATAGGGCTCCTTATTGAAAACCACACAACTAAAAGAAAAGTGATTGTACAATTGGAATTATTTACATATGGCCCCAGGCCATCAAACTTAGAACTAATACTTACCCTTGTCAAACACATGATTCTCATTTCCATGAATCAAGGGTAAGATGGAAGTTTCATTTACATTTTCCTGATCACAAGCTCTGCAACTTCTTATCAACTCATCACATAGAAGATAATTAGCATGCTGGTAATCATTCAATCTTTGAAAATCAAAACCCACCTCTGAATGCTGATCATGAAATGACACAAAACTATCATATTGTTTACAATTATTTCCTAGCTTAAAAGAAAAGTAACTCTGCTCCATCTGATCACTGGGAACATCAGGCACATGCTGAGTGCTAGTTTGCAAAAATGGAAAACACTCATCCATAATACAGGCTTGCAAACTAGAGAGGAATATTTCCTCATAAAATGACTGCAACCTAGCATGTTGACTACACCTTATATCAGCCTTTTGCAAACATAGAAATACATCATCACCTGTCAATGGTTCATTTACCGATTGCAAATATGGGAAAACCACTTCAGATTTGTCTTTCTCTTTAAAACCAAGATCCACACAATGCACATCAGATTCTAAGTTCATAACAGCATATGAATCCATATTATCACATTTATCGACCTTATATGCATCTTCATCTTGTCCACTATTCAAATCAACTGTAGGGAAAGAAAAATCATATGTATCATACCTCACACCGCCAAGAACATCATCAGTATCAAAAAATATATTGATTGGGTATGAGAGATTGGGGACATTTCTGGATGTATACCTCTTAAGATCAGTAGCTAAGAGTTCTGAGATTTGTTCACTACTTAGTGAACCTTCTCCTTCATTTTCATTTTCCTTGGCTTCATCTTCTGTGCTGTGAAAATTGTCCCAATCTGATGCATGCATTAAAACTGCAGTACTCATGTCTTCATGCACATTTTCTTTTATCATTACAACAACTTGCATCTGCATCATGACCTTTATCGGGCTGGACATGAAGTGTTGCAATATGTTGCAACATGGTTTCATAACCCTGGTTGCAAACACTCTGTGGATTGAACTTGACAGCAAGGTGATCTATATCATTCAGATCTGAAACCTCAAAAGGCTCAAGATAATTTGAACAATAACTTGTACTTTCACAATTTTCTTCTTGCTCTGAATACACATCTACACTATCATGCTGAGAGTAAGAATCATCTTCAGCATCATAAGAGGTATATCCACTCACGGATTCATCCCCATCAATGTACTCAAAAGTATTTTTATTTTTAGATTTATTCA
Organism: Cryptomeria japonica; assembly: GCF_030272615.1. Classification (NCBI taxonomy): domain Eukaryota; kingdom Viridiplantae; phylum Streptophyta; class Pinopsida; order Cupressales; family Cupressaceae; genus Cryptomeria; species Cryptomeria japonica. The sequence continues at coordinate 316,520,549 of NC_081410.1, forward strand.
TTTCAATCTCATCCATCCATTCTTTAATACTGGCAACACTTTCTTTCCTCAAGTTTGTAGAAAAACTAACCAAGTCAAGCTCATCAAGCTCTAATAGTAACTCAATCCAAATAGACTCATGGGGTCCAACATCAACTAGAAGCTCATTCAATGCAACAATAAATCTTTCATAAAAAAACACATGATGATTCAACCTTCATCTTCCCTACTTTCCTTCTTAAAAACAAGATGCACTTATCTTGGAGCCTTTGATGATGTATTTCAATCTCCCTATCAATGTCTTTCAAATTTGACAAAGAAGTTTCAGATCTAGGAACCACATCTAGATCCATGAAATTTGAAACATCTATTGAACCACTACCATGACAATGCATCTTACTGTTTTATTCTCTTTTCAAAACATATGCAGTCATAATTTTCACAACCAGACATACTTCTCACCATATTTCTGACTAAAACTTTTCAAAACAAGAAGTATGTAACCTTAGAACCAATACTCCTTTTCCTGATGACTTGCTTCACCTTATAAGGAACAAAAGTTATCTCATGAATGGGAAATAGCTGGGTATAGTTGCTGCTGCTGTTCACTTCACTTTTGACTAAAGATTTGAAGAACTTCTCCAAATCTTAGGTTCATTCATATAGAGTCGCCACCTCCTTGAAGAGGAATAAATTTCAACCACTGATCTTCGCTCTGAAACAACTTCAGATTTTTGGGTACTTGACATAGCAGAGTCACATAATATTCCTTTTTTTATTTATCAGCAACAAAAGCTTCCAAGATGTATACCTTCAAATCTAAAAACAACTCTCAAACTTGTAAACTTCTAAGACTCTTCCCCAAATAAATTCGGCCAGACTCACTTACAATCTGATTCAACAGTCTTTACCAGAGATCTTTAGATTACTCCCCAATAGAGTTGCCATTTTGTTGTTCTCAAAAAAGAGAAACCCAATTTCACCTGCAAAATATCTATGAAATAGCCAATCTAAATCAATGAAAAGCTTCAGGGCTTGGACAATATAACATAGGATCCTAATGATCCTCCTACACTTCAGGTTCTACAAGACCTAGGGGGGACACCCTTTGATGCATAAAATACAACCAGTTATAGACATATGGCATCAACAAAAGCAGATAAATCTCATAGGGCTCAACAACAAGGAGGTTACTATAGATGCACTAGATCTACATTGACATCTCAACAAGATTGGAGCATGAGATAGATGAAACATCTAAAACTACAAACATGAAAGCAAATGGATACTTGATATTCTAAAATCTCTAAGAATCCCTAGAATCTGCAAGACCAGTGCCTTATCCAAGGGCATGGAGTCATACATCAAACTATAAATGAAAAATTCTATTACAAATCCAATTTATTGAAAAATATTATCCCTGTATTAATGCCTAACATTAATACATTCTAAACTCAAACAGAGGATCATACATATCCAAACATTATCTTGAATTCAAAATGATTGCTCATAGAATTTAAACCCTTCCTTGAAGAGTACCTAAGAACACCCATTACACTCCCACTTTGAGAGGACAAAACCAAACTCCCTTGAAGATTGGATTCATTGAAAATAAGAGAAGGCCTAGAGACAATCCAGTAAACTGTATATATGCCTTACATATATGTGATCTGCAACAAAAAACATTTACAACAAGAAGATACTCTATTACTTTAAAAGGGACATTGTATTAGAAATTTGGCAAAAAGATCAAAATTGGAAACCGAGATTATGGAGCCTTGCTCACAAAAATATGGAACCCCTTGCAAAATGATAAGACCCTCGAATAAGAAGGCAGGGAGGAAAAAATCAGATTTCATTCTCTGACAATAGCAACTACCCTATCCTTCAACAATAACTGTTCCACACAATTTGTCCTGTAGGACATCCAATCTCTCTGATAGAAAAATCCAATCTGAGATCCTGAGGTAATTGCCCTAAAAGTATTTTCCATGGGTTAGACTTGACTGCAGAATCAGATTCCTTAGATTGAGAGCTTTCCAACAATATATAACACTTCTATATCGGGCAAAAAATAGTCCTTTAGGCACATTAATCCCTCTGCAAGTCGGTCGTTTAATTTTCTACCTTTCCATCACATTCTGAAATTATATTTTAAACCTTTTGATTTCCCATGCAGACATCTACCATGGATCTTTGCCACCTTAGCACCGCCTGGGTTCACCGCTAGAATGAATCCCTTTGTTTCTTCCTTGGCTCTTCTTTTCTTTATTTTGTCTGGACTATTTTCTTCTCTACCAGGCCCCACCGCTTGGTCGCCAAGTCACGACCTTTAGCCTCAGAGCAACTTCATGTTGCGACTTGGCAACAAGCGTTGATCTCCCTTGGATCACCTTTGATCTTCCTGACTTGCCCGTTCTTTACCTCGGCTGAGTGGCTCCCTCATCACTTTCTCTTCTGACTGGCCTGACACGTGTCACAACTTGACTTGCCATTGGATCCATCTAGATAGCCACCGCACCTACCACCTAGCCAGTCACCAAGTCACATGAGATACCTGGTGAGCATCTTCATCCTGTGGTATGGTGACAACCAGATCAACTCGCCTGGTTGTTGATCCTCTTTAATCTATATGAGCTTTAGCGTCTCTAAGTGGCTCTCTCCTATGCCACGGTGTCACCATGTGGGATCTCTAGATTTGCTCTAAGATCTTCCTAGATTCCACCTATCTAGTCAGGCTTACCACTTGTCAACGTCTGGTTCACCACCTGAACCATCTATCTTGCCTTAGCCTTAGCCTTAGCCTTTCGGCCAAACTTCCTCTTCGGCTATCCATTTTTGTGTCTCATTGAAACCCCATTTTCATCGATGCCTTCACTTTTTGATGAAACCGGTTGAAATATCCTTGATGTTCCCTTTGTCAATGGATCCAAGCACTCGGTGAGCTATTTTTGCGTCTTATCGAAACCTAAGTTTCATTGACACCTTCACTTGTCGATGAAACTGATGCCTTCAGTGAGTCCATTTTGAGATCTATCAAAGCCATCATCTGATCGATATAAACCTTGATAATATGCCACCTGTCCGCTACGTGTTACCATTTGATTGAATCTGAAGTTCACAACTGGGCACCACCTGTCGCATGGGTATTCATTCTGGGCTCTCCACTCTGACATCTTAGCACAACCTCCACTAACCGCCAGAATGAACTGCCTGCCTTAACCGCTTCCCTTAAATACCAGCCATGGTTCACTGCTTGGTGAGTTTGCCTCTTCATCTTGGGCCCATGAGTGACGGCAATGAACTTTGAACAAGTTGAACTAGTTGAACCGCTTGAACCATTGAACCTGTTCAAAGTTCAATTTCAAAGCTATTATCTACTCGCCTGCTACAAAATTAGGCCGCTCTGAGATGCATGTGCATGTGGGGAATCCACCAACGTCGAACTGTCATTTTGCCAAAATCCCTTAAGCTTTGAAACTTAATGTGTACGAGGCTTTGCATTTAAATACTGAAGTGCTCCCCCCCGTGGCCAATGTGGGACAAAATTTCCTTCATGACTGGGCCCTTCCATCGGGTCATCGAGACCTCTCAAAACATGCTATCCCAATGGCCTGATTTCACCAGTGTCTACCTCAAAACTTGACACCCAATAGCCGATGACTACCTTTCCATTCTTCACACCTCCATCGGGTCATCGATGTAGCATTAAACTGCTCTATCTGATGGCATCCACTCCAGTCTGTCTGCTGTTCTATCGGATCATCGGCATAGGGGAGAACCCTGCCAACTGATACTTGATACATTGCTTTGTACCCATGCAAGCTCATCGGGGTAAGTTATGCCAATAAGGCAAAACTTCAAAATATGCCAGAAACACGCTAGGATGAAGTGCATATAAATTTTTTTTGAAATGGGCCTCCCAAATTCATGAAAATTTTATGAGTCCCAACAATTTCCAGAGAGATTCTAGTCCAGGGGGACTAAAGTCTGAAGGGACTGAGGTTCGGATCAGTGTAGAACATTGCAGGCTATTACCAGAGGCTAAATTACTGAGAAAATGATACACGGATCATAGATTTGAGTTGTGAGAATTGTTTTGTAGTCTTGGGATATAGTCCAGCATGTGTAACACTTGAAGGCATATGTATTTCATTGAGCTAATTATAAAGATTTCTCTTTTTTGTTTTATCGGTTATATCTTATGTTGTGTCTACCAATTGCCAGTATCTTGTATGGTGTTTTCTGTTATAGGCTACAAGGCGGGGCTATCCTTCATTGGATCCCCCTACCTTGTCTACATCAATAACACAGTCATCATGATGGGTATATTTTCTTAACATTTTCAGAACAACACATAGAAAGAAATCACCCCAGAAAAGCATTATTGTGAAGGGTCACAATGAGCAGCCAATAGAAGACTGTGACGATTTCATTTGATTATGATAGATGATTATTTGTCCTTGTGAAAGGTATTGTGTTCTAAAGGACAACTATCAGAGTGAATCTCTAGATAGCTTATGATTAAGAATGTTAATAAACAAAGAAACAATATAAGAGAATACGTTTTCAATCATCACAAATTTATGGCAGTCATCATGACTGTTAGGACACAAGGAACAAACCTTATTAGCAATCATATCCTTCAGGTTTATAGACATTAAGAGCATGATAGGCAGTCATCAAACACAATGAACCATAGTCCAAAGATGCCTCAAGATTATAGTGCTAGTTCATAAGGAAACACTTTCATAAATCATAATTGAATGAGGAATACAGATCCATTGTCAAAGGCTTTAAGGTTTTTTTGCAGGTTAGTGAAGATCAAGGTGACAGTTAATATCAATAAAGGTAGTGCATTTAAAAAAGTGCATGAGCAATATTTTTCATCTTTGCCAAAATAATGCAGTCCTAATAAGACAATGAACTCACCATTTTCAATTCCAAACAAGTCAGAGGATTATAGACAAGAGGATTAGTGTTTAGAGCAGTCACAAAGCTTGGAATCAGTTCATTAGTCATTACAAGAGAATCAAAAGATAGTCCTTGAAAAGAATATAGTGAAGCAGCCCTAACGAGAAGTATATAGTAATATCTATGAGAACTCCCTGTAAAAAAGAACACCATAGTATCCTAGAACAATGGCATGAGACTTATATTTTAGGTTTGAAGCTTTATCAAATGAGAGTATGATGAAAGACCTTATGACTGAACCTAAGGTCATAAATGTTGGTAGTGGGCCAACGTCCCTCACAGGGATTCACAACATGGTTTAACAACCTCTTGTGGATTCTATAAGTCTAGTGGTTGTATCAAGCATTGATAGGTTGAGAATCAAAAGATAGTCCTTGAAAAGAATATAGTGAAGCAGCCCTAACGAGAAGCATATAGTAATATCTATAAGAACTCCCTGTAAAAAAGAACACCATAGTATCCTAGAACAGTGGCATGAGATTTATATTTTAGGGTTGAAACTTTATCAAATGAGAGTATGATGAAAGACCTTATGACCAAACCTAAGGTCATAAATGTTGGTAGTGGGCCAGCGTCCCTCACAGGGATTCACAACATGGTTTAACAACCTCTTGTGGATTCTATAAGTCTAGTGGTTGTATCGGGCATTGATACGTTGATCTTTTGGTGAAACAATTGTTGGCATTTGTGCTAAGTATGTTGACATGATGATATTATGTTGTCATTGATGTCAATATGTTGGAGAGTGAACTGACAATATGCTGAAATGTGAACCAGTAAAATGTGGTGAACTGGTATATGTGCAAAGAAGTGAACAGGTATATTGAAGCTAAATAGTTGGCAAAGTGAATCGGTATAGTGGTATAAACCGGTATATTGAGCAATAGGTGAAGTGGTATGTTTGTCCAAGAGAAACGGTATGATGAAATGTGAACTAACATATGGAATCTCTATGAAGACTTAACATGATATGACTATAGGTTGGTAGTCTTAGCTTAAGGGTTTCTGGTTGAAGTGTTCCAAGCCTATGTGACTCAACCGATGACATTGTGTGATGAGTTAGCATTGTAATGAAGATCCGATCATGTTGCCACGTTAGCTTGATCATGTGAAGGATCTTGCATGAAGGAGATTGATCCTATCTACCTTGGGAATATGCGTAGTCTTTGTAAATGGTGGAGAATGCATGATGGGTTACAAGCCACCATGAAAGTGGTGAAGAATGAACGATGGAGAATGTCTTGAGATATGTTCAAGACTTTTGTATTCAAATGCAAAGTGTTCAATGGCTAGGATTGAACTGCCTGAATTGCTTAACCTAAATGTTTAGGGTTTAGGGTTTATGCTACCGATCTATCTATTTCCTATAAGGTCGATGTTGTGTTTCTTTCTGAGGTTGTTGTCAAATGGTGTGTGTGTATCTAAGTGAAAAGATACGTGATTCTTGCTAGACTAGATGAGATAAGAGGATTGATTCCTACATTGTGTGTGTGAAAAAGGAAGGAACTTAATCGGATCTACATTAGGCATTGAGTGCTATTATCAGATCATTGTAATACTTGTTGATCTTTAACCACTTCAACAGTTGGAAAATCCCTTAACCGGGTAGCTTTAATCAGCTTGTTGTAAATCCTTTAACAGGGGGACTCAAACTAATTGAGTTCTTGAAATCCTCTAATCGGGTATTTAGCCATCCCTTAACTGGGTGATCTCTAACAGGATCGGTTCCTAGCAGAACCTGTTTTCCTCTAACAGGGTTTAACCCTTAACTGGGTATTTAGCCATCCCTTAACTGGGTGATCTCTAATAGGATTGGTTCCTAGTAGAACCTGTTGGACTAGGCTCCTAATATGAAGAGTGGACTTATAAAGAGTTCAAAAGTAGCTTGTGGGTATTCATCCCCACCATGGTTTTTCCCAGTTGGGTTTCCACGTGAAAAATTTGTGTTTCATGTGTAGTATTTTTCATGTGATGATTTAAGTGATTTGTGTCTAAAGGTAAATCATGTTGAGCTAGCTGTTATTATATTTCTGATGATAGATTACCTATTTATGCATAAGGGTGAAATGGAAGTGTAGTATTAAGTTGAGTGGGAAGCTAAGTGATCAACCGGTTAATGCTTGTCACAGTTATTCTTAGCTTTACCGGTTGCACTCTATTTCAGATCAGTGTTACTGTCTGTCAGACATTTGCAGTGTTTGCTATCAAACCGGTTTGGGAAAAGTTTTTGTGACTGTATAGATTCACCCCCCCTTTCAGTACTGGTTTGGTACTTGTTGTTCATCATTGAGTTATCAATTGGTATCAGAGCATCCTCTAGGTCCTCTGTGTTGTAAGCTTAACCGCTTGAGGGAAAGATCCTATTGTAATGATGAAGAGAGAAGGTCCAAATTTCAATAGAAATAACTTCAAAATTTGGAAGGATAGAATGAAGATTTACATCAGAAGCATGGGTGCTCAACACTGGAGCTATATTGAGAATGTTTTTGTTATTCCTACCGGTACTCTCACCGATGATCAAAAGAGAGAAATGTAGGAGAATGGGTGAGTCATGGAAGCCCTAATCAACAACTTATCTAACATTGAGTTTATTGATGTCCAGGATAAAGATAATTCCAAAAACGTATGGGACACTCTTGAGAATATCTATGGTGGTGATGAGCATGTAAAACAAGCCAAGGAAGAAAGCCTTAGAGGGAAGTTTTAAGACATACGGATGGTTGAAGGTGAGACCATTCAAAAGTATGGAATAAGGATCAAAACTGTTGTTGGAGATATCAAGAGTGTAGGTGGTAAAATGGAAGATTCCACTATGGTAAGCAAATTTTTGAGATCCTTATTACCGGTCTATGCAATAAGGGTTGCTTCTATTCAGGAGTTGAGATCAATAGAAAATACTAAGGTATCCCTAGACTCCATCATTGCAAAGTTGACAGCCTATGAGCTAAATAGATTTGATGGTAGTGTTCAAAAGACTGAATCAACTTTTAGAGCTTTTGCTGTACCATCCAGAAAAGGAAAAGAAGCAAGCACCAGTGGTGAACCAGGACAGAGCAGAGAAATGAATGATGAGGAGATCCTAATGGAATTTGCAGCTCTTCTTGCCAGGAAACTTCCTAAAGGAACCAATAAATACAGAGGTAAGCTCCCTTTGAAATGATTTGCTTGTAATCGGATAAGACATATTGCTATAAACTGTCCTAATGGTGACAACATGGACAAACTGAAGAGGTTCAAGAAATTCAAAGGAGGAAACTGGAGAAACTATTTTGTTGTAGTTGATGAAGGTGTCACAGATGAGAAATCAGAAGATGAAGAGAATGAAGATATTGTGTTTGTTGTAGTAAAGGAAGATGTGTTAGACAAGAAGGCTCTTGTCTCCCGCTTTGATAATTCCAATGAGTGGATTATTAACAGTGGCTGTTCTCACCATATGACTGGTGACCAGAGCAAGTTTCTATCTTTGGAAGAATATGATGGTGGTGTGGTTTGCTTTGGTAATGATGCACCATGTATGGTTAAAGGAAGAGGGCCCATCTCTCTAAATGGAAAGAGCAATGCTGATGATGTGTATTGGGTGGAAGGTCTCAAACACAATCTATTGAGTGTTGCCTAGCTGAATGATAGTGGACTCACTTTGGAATTCAAAAATGGAGTGTGCAAAATCAAAGGAAAGAATGGTGAATTGATGGCCACCGGTATGCAGACCAAAGGTAACTTATTTCAGCTGAATGCAAATGTAAGTACATGTCTTATGGCTAAATTTGATGATAGCTGGATATGGCATAGGAGACTCTGCCATGTAAACTTTGATAACATTGTGAAGGCTAGTAAGATCAAGGCAATCAGAGGATTGTCGGTGCTGAGCAAACCGGAAAATCCTTTGTGCAGAGAATGTCAACTAGGGAAAATGTCTTCCTCAACTTTCAAAGGTAAATCTTTCACAATAGACAATTTACTTGATCTTGTGCATACTGATTTGTGTGGTCCTATGAAAACTAGGATTATGCAGGGAGATAGGTATTTTATGATTCTTATAGATGATTTCTCAAGAATGATGTGGGTCACATTCTTGAAGGACAAGTCTGAAGCCTTAGGAAAGTTCAAATATTTTAGAGCATTGGTAGAAAAGGAAAGTGGTAGAAGAATCAAATGCCTTAGAACTGATCAAGGAGGGGAATTCACTTCCGGTGAATTCAACAAATATTGTGAAGAGAATGGCATCAAGAGGCAATTGTCTACCCCCTGGACTCCACAGCAGAATGGCTTAGCAGAGAGAAACAACCGAACTGTGGTTGAAGCAGCTAGAACTATGTTGATCCAAGGAAAAGTTGCTCACACCTTTTGGAGAGAAGCACTGAACACTATAGTATACACAATGAACTATAAGTCAGAATATTCCTAGGATATTCCTTCAAGAGAAAAGCTCTCAAATATTTCAAGAATAGGACTCAAAGAATTGTTGAAAGCATTAATGTTAGAGTTGATGAAAATTTAGGAAAACCTGAGGAAACCGGTAGTAAGCAAGTAAGAGATGAACCGGTAGTAACCTTCTAAGAACTGGTTGCTAATCAACCAAGTACTGGTAATAGTGTTCCCACACCGGTAGATGATGATGCTGATGAAGATGAGGATGAAGAAGAAAAGCAGGAGGAATCAGTCAAGAGCATTCCTTGATATGTCAAACTGAATCATGATCCAAAGTAGATCATAGGAGATAAGGATGCAGGAATCCTTATGAGAAGAAAGGTCAGAGAGAATTCTTGTATGATCTCTGAATTTGAGCCTAAATCATTCAAAGAGGCACACAAAGATGAAGACTGGATCAAGGCAATGGAGGAGGAACTTGATCAGATAGAGAAGAATGGTACATGGTCCTTGGTACCTAGACCAGAGCATAAAAATGTCATTGGTACCAAATGGGTTTTAAGAAACAAACTGAATGAGGATGGCACAGTGGTAAGGAACAAAGCTAGACTAGTATGTAAAGGATATGCTCAAGAAAAAGGAGAAGACTATGGAGAAACCTTTGCCCCAGTAGCTAGACTGGAAGGAGTTCGTATTCTTCTTGCATATGCAGCTTTTAAAGGATTCAAGGTATACCAAATGGATGTAAAATCTGCATTCCTAAATGGAATAGTTGAAGAGGAGGTGTATATAGAGCAACCAGATGGGTTTGCCCTATCAGAAGATAGTGACATGGTGTGTAGGCTACATAAAGCCTTGTATGGATTGAAGCAGACACCTAGAGCATGGTATGAACACTTGCACTCCCATCTTGTGAAGATTGGATTTGAAAGAACAAGTGAAGATAGCAATATCTACTTGAAATCAGAAGGAGATCAGATTCTGATCTGTGAAGTATTTGTTGATGACATCATCTTTAGAGGTGATGACAAGATGAGTCATGCATTTGCTGATGAGATGAAAAAGGAGTTTGAAATGTCACTCATAGGGGAGATTAAGTTCTTCATTGGACTACAGATTCAACAAATGAAAGATAGAATCTTTATTACTTAGTCCAAGTATGTCAAAGAGGTGTTGAAGACCTTTGGCATGGAAGATAGTAAACCGGTTGGTACACCAATGGTGACCGGTTGTAAGCTATCAAAAGAAGATGACTCAACGATGGTAAATGAGAAGGATTACTGATCAATGATTGGTAAGTTGCATTATGTAGTGCATAGAAAACCAAACATTACACATGCAGTGGGTATTACTGCTCAGTTTCAGCAAAGCCCTAGAGAATTCCACTTGGTAGCAGTTAAGTGAATTCTTAGATATCTGAAGGGAACTATTGACTATGGGTTATGGTATCCATACAATAATGATTTCAACCTGAAAGTGTTCACAGATGCTCATTGGGTTGGTAATGTAGATGACTGAAAGAGCACAACCGGTGGTGCATTCTTTCTTGGTGGTAGACTGGTCTCATGGATGAGTAAAAAGTAGAGTTGTATCTCTCAGTCTACAGTAGAAGCGGAGTATGTTGCAGCTTTTATGAATTGCACCCAGACTATTTGGATGAAGCATGTATTGAATGGCTTCAAAGTTCCTATATCTGAACCGGTAAGCATATTTTATGACAATACAAGTGCAATTAACATTTCCAAGAATCTAGTTTTAGATGCTAGAACCAAGCTCTTTGAGCTCAAGTATCATTTCTTGAGGGAGAAGGTTCAGAACAAGGAGGTTGTGTTGGAACATGTTTCCAGTAAGGATCAGTTGGCAAACATATTCACCAAGCCTCTACCAAAGGCTATATTTACCTATTTAAGAGGTGAATTAGGGGTACTGCCCCTTCAAGAGGTCAACTGAAAGTATGTACTCCACATTAGTCAGGTATTGCAGTGTCCAAATTTTTCCGGATTGATGTGTTGAAGGATGCTACTCCTCAGGGGGAGTAGCATAGTGGAACAGGAAAGTTTATGCCTCCACTTTGGCATTGTTGTTAAAGGGGGAGAAGATGTGAAGCGGAGAAGATATCTGCAACAATGGGGAGAAGATGTGATGCAGAAAGAGAGATCTTTGTATATTGCCATCAATGCCAAAGGGGGAGATTGTTGGCATTTGTGCTGAGTATGTTGGCATGATGATATTATGTTGTCATTGATGTCAATATGTTGGAGAGTGAACCGACAATATGCTGAAATGTGAACCGATACAATGTGGTGAACCAGTATATGTGCAAAGAAGTGAACAGGTATATTGAAGCTAAACAATTGGCAAAGTGAACTGGTATATTGAGCAATAGGTGAAGTGGTATGTTTGTCCAAGAGAACTGGTATGATGAAATGTGAACTGACATATGGAATATTCTCTATGAAGACTTAACATGATATGACTACCAGTTGGTAGTCTTAGCTTAAGGGTTTCCAGTTGAAGTGTTCCAAGCTTGTGTGACTCAACCGATGCCATTGTGTGATGAGTTAGCATTGTAATGAAGATCTGATCATGTTGCCACATCAACTTGAGTGTGTGAAGGATCTTGCATGAAGGAGATCGATCCTATCTACCTCAGGAATATGTGAAGTCTTTGTAAATGATGGAGAACACGTGATGGGTTACAGTTTGCCATGAAAGTGGTGAAGAATGAACGATGGAGAATGTATTGAGATATGTTCAAGAGTTTTGTATTCAAATGCAAAGTGTTCAATGGCCAGGATTGAACCACCTAAATTTCTTAATCTAAATGTTTAGGGTTTAGGGTTTATGCTACCGACCTATCTATTTCCTATAAGGTCGATGTTGTGTTTCTTTCTGAGGTTGTTGGCAAATGGTGTGTGTGTATCTAAGTGAAAAGATACGTGATTTTTGCTAGACCAGATGAGATAAGAGGATTGATTCCTACATTGTGTGTGTGCAAAAGGAAGGAACCTAAGTGGATCTGCATTAGGCATTGAGTGCTATTATCAAATCATTGTAATACCTGTTGATCTTTAACCACTTCAACAGTTGGAAAATCCCTTAACCAGGTAGCTTTAATCAGCTTGCTATAAATCCTTTAACAGGGGGACTCAAACTAATTGAGTTCTTGAAATCCTCTTACAAGGTAACCTCTAACAGAGTTTAAACCTTAACCGGGTATTTAGCCATCCCTTAATTGGGTATTTAGCCATCCCTTAACCGGGTGATCTCTAACAGGATTGGTTCCTAGCAGAACTTGTTGTAACAGTCTTTAATCGGACTAGGCTCCTAACTGAGCAGACTTCTAAAGATTTCAAAAGAAGCTTGTGGGTATTCATCCTCACCGTGGTTTTTCCCAGTTGGGTTTCCACATGAAAAATCTGTGTGTCATGTGTAGTATTTTTCATGTGATGATTTAAGTGATTTGTGTTTGAAGGTAAATCATGTTGAGCTAGCTGTTATTATATTTCTGATGATAGATTACCTATTCATGCATAAGGGTGAAATGGAAGTGTAGTATTAAGTTGAGTGGGAAGCTAAGTGATCAACCGGTTAATGCTTGTCACAATTATTCTTAGCTTTACTGGTTGCACTCTATTTTAGACCGGTGTTACTATCTGTCAGACATTTGTAGTGTTTGTAGTCAAACCAGTTCGAGAAAAGTTTTTGTGACTGTACTGATTCATCCCCCCTCTCAATAGCGGTTTGGTACTTGTTGTTCATCATTGAGTTATCAACAACAACCCTAGCTTGTAACAAGTGGTATCAAAGCTTGGTCATAGGTTTGAATCACATAGGCCTCAACAAGTGACGCTAGGAGGGGGATTGTTGGCAATGGGCCAGGGTCCCTCGCAGGGATTCACGACATGGTTTAACAACCTCCTATGGATTCTATAAGTCTAGTGGTTGTATGAAGCATTGACAGGTCGATCTTTTGGTGAAACGACAACCCTAGCTTGTAACAATAAACATTGAATAAATATCGATAAAGCATCTAATTTCAAAAGAAACAAGTCATAAGAGATATGGTCAAGCAATCAAAAAGTCATAGTGAGTAGGTTGGAGTCATGCACAATGAAGGACAAATCAATGATCAAAATAGAAACCACAGTGAGTTGGTTGAGTGAATCACTGAAATAGATAACACAATGAGCAACATATGCACAATGATCAACTTCATCATCAAAGGATATTCTCTTCAACAATAGAGAGAATGAAGATAACTATTATGAAGAGATCAAAGCACATAAAGGACTACCAATACAAATTTAGCAGAGAGTTCAAGAAAAGGTCATGACCAGAAGACAAGATCACTGTCAAAATAGAGACAGTTTAAGGACTATAGGTGACAAAATAGTAAATTTCTCCAAAGAGATAGAGGCAGACTATCAGAGTCAGTTAGCACCAATTGATGGGCAACCTTTTGACTGAAGTGACTATCTCAAGTCAAAGGAGCAATACACATTATTGTCAAGATATATCAATAGTCCATGAAGTGATAAAACATCCCTAATGTAAATTTTGTGTCATGTAGCACATTGCATAGTATAGTAGCCAAAGGAGATTTCTGACCAAAACAATGATGATCAACTTTAAACCTTTTGACAAAGGGTGCCTCAATAGTACCATAGATAGACCTAAAGAAAGAAAAAAAAAAGGGTTTTTTAGTTACTTTCACAGTGATTATGAGTTATGACAGTTGAAAATACCTCAAACATGGATGCAACAATGATGATAATAATGTGATCTTCACAAGGTGTTAGTGTTTAAATGAAGTTCAATTTTCCAATTAAAATCACTTCTTGAAGTTTGAATTTCAAATTTTGAAATTGCTCATCAATGCACCTAAGTTTAAAATTCAAATACAAATCATGAGTAAAAAAGGGTCACCGCAGACAAAATCCCACTTTTGGGGGGATTTGAAAGTCAAATTAGGAGTCTAACTTCTGATTTGGAAGTCCCAATGAATCAAGCATCGATTGAGGGAAGGTTTGGGAGTGCAAACAATATTTTCACTTCAGTTTGACCCTGATATTGTGGATTTTTCAAATGAGCTTACCCAACACAATTGATTTTCAAATTCTCAATCAGTTAGTCATCTGAGTTCAAGGGACAAAGGTGCTACCAACACACTCAACAAGCCAGCTGAGTCAATAGGTCAGAGGGAGCCAATATTTTGAAATTCAAAATTCAGGAACAACACTAATAAAAGACATATATCTCATTCATTTGTAATCAATTCTTGCCATTATTTGTATGAATAGCGATGAAATAGGCCTTATAACTCAAATATTTTGAGTTCTTTCAAGTTTGTTGTGCATTATAATATGATTCTTTTGCAAAATCAATGCAAAAGACTATTGTTCCTGCTCATTCTATTGTCATATCTTATTGTGTTGTGTGATTTTATAAAATCTATTGTGAATATTTAAGACCTTTGGTTTCATTTAATTAATCTATGCAACGTTTGTTGGTGATTAGTCTTAAGTATTGACCAGGTTATATGTTGTGTAGAAACTTAGATTCAATAGGCAATATTGTATGAAATTCATCATCTATATGCAACTAAAATAATCCATCCTTCATATGAAATGTTTATGGTCCACTTAAGTATGAATAAGCTGTGAACAATAACTACTTTTTTGGAGTTGATCTAGTTGTAATTAGTTATTTCAAAACATCAGAAACCAAAACATCTTGGTGCATCACCTCAAGTTAGTAGTAGGATTTAATTTTCAAAGTATCATTTATCCCTTTTATTTGTCAAAAAATTAGTAGGTTTAGGAAATTTAAAAGGCAACCAACCCTCTTTGGAGGTCTACTTCTATCATAGGGTATCCACAACCTAGAGGTAGTCCCATGTGTCACAGGTTATCTAAGTCTAGGCTTAGCTAGGGTGCAAACCTTAGTGATAATAGTGTTGACATATGGGAAGTGTGTGGACATCTTGTTTTGGTCCGCTTAGTTGTTTTTGGATTGGTTTGGGCCGACTTGGGTAACATGTTTCATTTGTGTGCTATGCGGTTTTTGGGCTGGCATGAAATTTGATAGTCTTGAAAATGAGTATGCAAAATTGGGTGCCCTTGACAATGTTTTATTATTTTGAATTAATGTTGTTTTTTGTTTTTACCCTCAAGGTTTATGGTTTCTAGGTTTATGTGTTCCCAGGTGAGCCTTTTGTTTTAAACCTAAAGCTTGTTATGTTTCTTCATTACCTTTTTACTTAAACTTGAGGGTCTTTTCCATCATCAAAGGGACTGTGTTCCTTTCCCTAGGAGTTATTTCTTTTGTTGACCTTTCAATTTTTCCTAGACCTTACATCTTTTTCACAATGGTTGGGCCCCTTTTAAATATTTATACGAGCATTTATTTTCTCTAAGTCCCACCTTAATGTTTTGGCTTATATCTCCATGTTTAAATACCGAGCAACTAAAAGTTCCATGATTTTGCATGTGCATCAAATAGACAATGGTATTTTAACTCAAGAAGGAAGATGCTCAGAGGATAATGACAAGTTTTGGGTGGAATTTGTAAAGCTGCATGTAATGAACGAGCAGATTAGACGACCCTCGTAGACCCACAAAGGAAGATTTAGGGAAGTTAAGGACCATGACATCGTGAGATGATGCCATGTGTCTGAGGTAGATCAGGAAAGTGCGAAGGTGTAGCCATTAACATAATTGAGTTGGAAGATGACTAGATGATACACGTTCAGACTTTTGTGGACCCATCTTGCTATGTTGGAAGGTCAATATCATTGTTGATTGATGGTGATCATGCGATGTGCCATGCTGGACAGATCTATGGTGGAATAGAGAGTTTTCAAAGGGGGTGATTTGGATTGTTTCGTTGTTATTCACACAAGAAAATTGAAGGCAGAAGAAGGTAAGCTTGTTGACATGGAATAAATAGAGGCATGTCGAGGCACATGGATGCCGATTGATTCTCAAAAGGTAGATTTAGGAGGTGTTTTGTTGGGCTGAGTCGTATTAGTGGACGAAGATGGCAATACAAGAGGTGGCAATATCAGCAATATTTCATTGCCACCATGGAAAGAAATTGAGATCTTCAGAAGGATCAAGGGGATAAGGATGATTTATGAACTAGAAACAAAGTGATCAAGGACCTCTAAATAAAATCATAGGATGCATACTGTTAGAGATTCTCATAGTAAGGCAAAATATCAAGAAAATTATTGCCGAGAAACTTTCAAAAGATAAGGACTCAGTATCCAAAAAAGGGAGATTCTAAGGAAAAATTTTTGCAGTCAAGAAATCAAAAAAATTAGGAACAAAATCGTTCACATAAGGTGAACTTGATCAGAAGGGCAGTGAATTGGCAGTTTGAGTTTGACAATATTTTGATTCGATGGATATAATTTTTTGAATCCATTTGCTGGCAGGATGAGTAGAAAAGCATTGGAATGACAATTTTTCCCATGCATAAACACTGCCAAGAAAGGTATTTTCATTATAAATACAGCTAGGTGGTGTCTTCAATTGGTAGAAAGAACAAGAAAATTTATTATATTCTCAGAAGGTTTTGAAATGGTGAAAATGATTTTTGAGTAGTATCGTGCTAGAGGTTACACTGAGCTCTGTGATACTAGATGGAATTCCTTTGGGAGTGAGTATGGTTATAGTCAATGGAGTCTTGAAAATGGGGAGGATAGTCGATGGAGGCTTGAAACCAATTTTTTTATCAGAACAAGCCCTGCAAGGCTCATCGTCTGTCTCTCCTATGTCACTCATTGACAGAGGGTTAAAGAAGGAGCCTCACAGAGGAAAATGAGCAGAACATAGTTGTGATTGGGGTGACATCCAATCTGCAATGCCTTCCCTTCACTTTGTGTTCCTCTGTGAGCTCCTCTTTCCATTTTCTCTAATCCTAGGCATGAAGGTTGAAGCTCCTCCTCTAGTTTAGGGGTGATTTTACTTCTTGTCAGGATCTAATTTTCCTTCCCAAAGGGGAATGCTCTGTAGAACAAAGATGATACATCTCATGGTCCATTTGGAAGCATCTGCAGTGATAATGGCATAAATCAAAAGGTTTTGTTTCTACTAAAATGCAGTTAGGAATTTTGGTTCTACTTCATCATGAACGCCAGCATGGACAATCTTTTGAGAGACTATGAGGAATATTTCTGTAATAATGTTACAAGCGGTCTTATGAGCTTGTGACAGGTGTCTCCTCTAGCCTGAAACTTAATTTATCCCTTGTTTCTATAAAAGGGAATTCAGGGCCATGAGACAAAGGTCGAGAAATTTGGGTTACAAGTTTTGGATCCAAACCCTTGGTCATGTATAGTGAGTCTAGGTGAAATGAGTAGGTTGTACTAGGAATTCACAGAGCAAATGAAATGGGTCTTGTGTCTTGTTTTGGTTTAGGTTCTTGAAGGAGTTATATGTAAGATAATTTGTAACAGGAAAATAGCTTATTAAATGAATGCAAGCATAGTTCAAATTCATTTTCTCCAGTGTGTAACTCTGTTATGTTTTGAATGAGTAAGATCAAGGGTTTTTCTCATTTGTTGCATTGTTGTGATGTATGTATTTTCTATCTTATTCTATGATCTAAGGGGTCATTTAAATTGCTAGGATAGGATCGATAGACTAATGGAGCTTATACATGGATTCTGATAAGTATTTTGGGTTGGGATTGATAGATGAGATGCATTGTAAGGTAGTGTTATCTTAAGATCTCTAGCTATTAGATTAATGTTCTATTCTGTTATATTCCATCTTATATTTTACAATTTCAGTTGCCCAATGGATAAGACACTAGTCGTGGATTTAGTAATTTCTAGTAACAATTCTTTACTCATATTTCATCGACAACTTGCTATAAATCGATAATATCAGAATATTTTTTCCTTTCTATATATGTCACTTCTTGTCAAAGTTGTGTCACGCTCTGAAGTAGGTCGAGGATCATTGAGAGATAGCCACTCTACATCATTCTCCCTCTTTGTTGATCCCATTTTAGGAGTGAGACCTTCTACTTTATTTTAATGTCATTTGCAAGTGTGGTGCAGAGATTGCAGGAGCATTAAGGTATCACCCTCTCGCGTTTGGCAGAGCCTGAAGTGAAGAAGGGTTAGCATATTCCTTGTCATATGTTGGTCCAAGTCCCCAAGTATTTCAAAAAATAGTCTGGCTTTGGCATCTCCATGCATGATTTGAGGGCCCGAATTGGTTCCTGCCCCTGTGGCAATGTAAAACCCCACTGTGTGCAATATGGGGAACCAACAAAAATGGCAACTCTGTTGGGGAGTTTTCAATATCTCTGGTAAATAGAATGTTTAAAATCTCTAGTTAGAAACAAATTGAATCATTATATTGGTATATATTACCTCATCCAAGCCACCAAGAAAAATAAGTCATGAGCTTATAAGGTTCCAGATCCTTTTATCAGTTAAGTCAATTCTCATAAATGTTGCCCGAGAATCTCTTATAATTCATCTTTCAATGTAAGTTCTGTCAAGATTGGTCCATATTTTAGGTTTATTTCATAATCTCATAAATTGTGGGTGGCTACTTTGAGATCTCTCCACCAGTGTTTTTTATTTGAAAAGGAACTAAAAGAGAATCACAAAACTTGTAGTAGAGATGGAGCAGATTTGAGCTCTTATGATGAAGTACCCCGACAAATTGAGAAAAGAATTCACATGACAAAAAAGGAGGATTTGCAGTGCTGGTTCAGGATCATATCTGACCTAAGAACCTAGAGAATATGCACATATATTTTTAGATATATCACCACAGCAAGCCATCAAAGCTGATTTCCAGCCACTGCACCACTTCCAGGTACTTTAGATTTTCATGAGTTAAATATATTTTCATGAAAGTCATTTGTAGAAAATACTTCCCTATCAAGTGAGATAAGCACTAAGGAAGGGAATGGTAGTAATATTTTTACATACTTCTGAAAATTAGTCTGGTAATAAGTTGAGTGAAGTATGTTTCTGAGTCATACATTGTAGTATTGTAAGACTGTTGAATAGATGCATTGTTGCTTGTATATCCCTAAGAAATATTCAGTGTAAACATGCAATATATGTAGTCATTGTTGAGCCATAACAAAATATTTTATGTTGAAAGATATAGACCATTAAATTTGAATGGTATCCAAGGTTTCCCAAACCCTGTTCCTACTAATGTTAGGGAGCATTTACCAATTTTTAATGGGAAAGGATTAGAATCAACATGTCAACACCTAAAAAGGTTTTCTGATTTAATAGGATATTTTGAGATAAGTCAGGAAGATGTTTGCATGAAGCTTTTTGTTCAATCTTTAAAAGAAAATTCTAGAGACTGGTTTTCATACCTGCCAGCGGGTTTTATCTCTTCATGGGATGAGCTGAAAGTATCTTTCATGGAATAATATGGTGAAAGAGTTAATCCAAGTTCAGCTATAAAAGGATTCATTGGTATTAAAAGAAAAGAGGATTAATTGCTCCCTGTTTTCAATCTCATATTTGCAAGAACACTGGATGATATTCCTAGAGGTTATAGGCCAAATCATGCAGTATGTTTGGTTGTTTACTTAGCTGCATTTGATGAAGAAATGAGATATTTACTAAGGGATACGGATCCTAAGACCTTGTACCAAGCTTATAGGATAGCAATGGATATTGTGAACAATTTGAAATATGGAATCCTTAAGGGTTATTTCACTATAAGAGTGTGTTGTCCTAAGATATCAAACATTGAAAAAAAGGTGTGAGCCAAGAGGTGAACATCAATGTTAAAGCATCTACATCCCTGTTGATCGCACTAACCATACTATGAATTATGATTCAAAAAAATATGGGCGAAGAGAACTTGTCTCAGACAATGGTTATTCCTCATATTAGTGAAGATGAGATTAATCAAAATTTATATGATACAAATGATATATATATGTGTTTCAAGGTGTGCACCTTTGGTCTTCTTGTGCTGTGTAGCACATCGCTCGGGTTTGTGACATGGCTTAAGTGCCTCTTGTGGATTCTATAAGTCTAATGGTTGTATTGGACATTAACAGGTTGATCTTTTGGTGCAATGAAAACCACACTTCTAACAAGTGGTATCAGAGCTTGGTCACAGGTTAAAACCCCTTGCTTGCATTGGGGGGGATTGTTGCAAGGTGTGTGCCCTTGGTCTTCTTGTGTTGTGCAGTGCAGTGCTAAGGTTTGTGACATGGCTTAACCGCCTCCTGTGGATTCTATAAGTCTAGTGGTTGTATCGAGCATTAATAGGTCGATCTTTTGGTGCAACGACAACCACATTTGTAACAAGATGGAGGTAATTTCAGTGGCTACACCAGATGACAAAATTATTAGTCCTTCCAGTAAGAATGTCACACAAAGGGTTTATCATCCCTCTTATGATGGATATGATAGCCTATATGAAGGAGAATTGGAAGGTTGTACATCTAAATGCTATAATGCTAGTGTGCAAGATTTTGATGACATAGATTCATCTTCTCAAGAATCAGTCATGTGTAATGATGAAATCTAGAATATCATTACACTATTCCTTGCTGATAATGCTCATAAACCAGAGAACTCCATTGTATGTTCTAATGAAGAAGATATACTTCAGCCTATGCTTATTCCATGTCAATTTATTCAGGGTGATGAGTGTAAAGAACTAGTTAGGGTAGATATGATTGAAATGGATATTATAAGTAATAATATACTACCTATCCCATTACAATTAACACTTTACGCAGTGGATCAAATTGTTCTTGAACTCTCTAATCATGAGGACACATGTGAACCAACAGATGCGGTTGGAAAAGATGAAGAAAAGGGCCAAAACAATCATGATGAGTTTGTTGAAACTTATGAGAGTTATAACACCGAATGTTATGATGTTGAAAGTTGTTATAGCTCAAATTATGATTACCTTATGCCTAATAAGGATGAATGTGAATTTAAGGTAGGAAGAAGTTTCAATGAAGCTTTTAATACATTGTTTGATGAGAAGGTAGATATGGACCAACCTCTACTTTGTCAAAATATCTATGATAAAGGTTTTCATATATTTACAATCCTTTGTATAAAGAGATGGTTGAGAAACCAGAAATGGTGAAGATTGACCAAAATGTGAATGCTGAATTCAGTTTTATCCCATGATTGGTTATGATAGCAATTTTGAAGGTGTTTCAGATGCTTGTAAGAAGGGTTTATGTGGTAAAGAAAGGGCCATCCAAGGTGATCAAGGAATTTTATTTGTCCCCGTTGATAGAAATATGCAAGAATACAAGTCAGAATTCTTAATCACTTTCCAGTTGAGTGCTTCCTTAATCAGAAGGGACTTGGATGATATCAAATGTAGGATGGGTTTACAATTTGCAAATTTTTTTGAATGGGGTCAATGTGTATATGGGAATATTTTCAAGTCATTGATCACATATGTAGATGAAAGTTAGACCTTTGATAAGGGTAAATATTGGTGCTTCAGTTTTGATGGCCTTGGGCCATCAGTTAGAGTTTGATTTTCTCAAACTACAGTATAGGGTGTAGGGAAAGGAGGTCGACTTTGAAACTCAATGGAGATATACAAGTACATTCATACAAATGTAGGTTATAAAAACTTGTACAAGGAACAACTGTAGTGAGTTTTCAGATAAAGGTTTTGATCTTGATGTGGGATTCCAGATAGGAAGACAAAGGAAGGCATGGTAAGTTTGATGTTATCTTCTCATGCCCATATTTGAGTCAAAGCAAGTGGGGAGACAATTTTCATTTTATATCTTCTCTAAGGAATGACAAATGTAGTCCTTGAATTTCTCGTTCATGGACAGTTCTTGGAATTTTACTTCTCTTGAAGTATTTCTTTTCCATGAGCAGTAGATTAGGCCTTGTACATATTAGAGTAGATTTATTTTTCTGCTTAGGCTACCTTGTTTAGGTAGTTCTCTTTTTCATCTACTCTATATCTGGTCTGCTTAACCATAGATTCTGGATCCTCGTATCATCCATGAGTGATGATCGTCCCCAACTAGAGCCACTGATAGTCCTAAAAATGACTATGCAAAATTTGGTGTCCTTGACAATGTTTTATCATTTTGAATTAATGTTGTTCTCTATTTTTACCCTTAAGGTTTATGGTTTCTAAGTTTATGTGTTCTCAAGTGAGCCTTTTGTTTTAAACCTAAAGCCTTTTATGTTTCTTCATTACCTTTTTACTTAAACTTGAGGGTCTTTTCCATTGTCAAAGGGACCGTGTTCCTTTTCCTAGATATTATTTCTTCTGTCGGCCTTTCACTTTTTCTTAGATCTTACATCTTTTTCACTATGGTAGGGCCCCTTTTAAATATTTTTGAAGGCATTTATTTTCTCTAAATCCAGCCTTAATGTTTCAACTTATATCTCCATGTTTAAATACCGAGCAACTAAAAGTTCCATGATTTTGCACGTGCATCAAATGGAGAATGATGTTTTAACTCAAGCGGGAAGATGCTTGAAGGATAGAGACAAGTTTTGGGCGGACTTTGTAAAGCTGTACGTAATGAACGAGCAAATCAGATGACCCTCATAGTCTCACAAAGGAAGATGTAGGGAAGTTAAGGACCACAAAATTGTGAGATGATACTGTGTGTCTTAGAATGATAAGGAAAGTGTGAAGGTGGGGCCATTAACATAATTGAGCTAGAAGATGACTGGACGATGCATGGTCAGAATTTTGTTAAGCCATATTGATACGTTGGAAGGTCAATATCAATTTTGATCGATGATGATCGCATGATGTGCCATGCTGGACAGATCTACAATGGAAATAAAGAGTTTTTCAAAGGGGGTGATTTGGACTGTTTTATTGTTATTCACGCAGGAAAATTGAAGGCAGAAGAAGATAAGCTTGTTGATATGGAATAAATAGAGATGTGTTGAGGCACATGAATGTCGAGTGATTCTCAAAAGGCCAATTTAAGAGGTGTTTTCTTGGGTCGGTTTGTATTAGTGGACGAAGATAACAATACTAGAGGTGGCAATATCATCAAGTTTTCATTGCCACCATAGAAAGAAATTAAGATATTCAGAAGGATCAAGGGGATAAGGATGATTTATGAGCTGGAAACGAAGTGATCAAGGACCTGTTAATAAAATTATAGGATGCATACTGTCAAAGATTCTCACAGTAATGCAAAAAGTCAAGAAAATTGTTGCCCAGAAACTTTTAAAAGATAAGGACTCAATATCCAAAAAAGGGAGATTTTGAGGCATAAACTACGCAGTCAAGAAATCAAAAAAATTAGGAACAAAATTGTTCACGTAAGGTGAACTTGGTCAGAAGGGTAGTGAATTGGCAGTTTGAATCTAATGATATTTTGATTCAATGGATATGATTTTTTTAATCGATTTGCTGGCAGGATGAATAGAAAAGCATTGGAATGATGATTTTTCCCATGCATGAACACCGCCAAGAAAGGTATTTTCATTATAAATAAAGTTGGGTGGTGTCTTCAATTGGTAGAAAGAACAAGAAAATTCTTTATATTCTCAAAAGATTTTGAAATGGTGAAAATGATTTTTGAGCAGTATCGTACTAGAAGTTAAATTGAGCTTTGTGATACCAAATGGAATTCCTTTGGGAGTGAGTATGTTTATAGTCAATGGAGTCTTGAAAATTCGGAGGATAGTGAATGGAGGCTTGAAAATAGTTTTTTATCAAAACAATTCCTATAGGACTCATCCTCCATCTCTCCTCTATCACTCATTGATAAAGGGTTAAAGAAGGAGCCTTACAGAGGAAAACAAGAAGAACAAGGTTGGGATTGTGGCGACATCCAATCATCTCAGCATGGGCATGGAAGTTGCAATGCCTTCCCTTTACTTTATGTTCCTATGTGATCTCCTCTTTCCATTTTCTATTATCCTAGGCATGAAGGTTGAAGTTCCTCCTCTAGTTTAAAGGTGACTTTACTTCTTGTCGGGATCTAATTTCCCTTCCCAAAGGGAAATTCTCTGCAGAACATAGATGACGCATCTCATGGTCCATTTGGAAGCATCTGCACTAGTAATGGCACAAATCAAAAGGTTTTGTTTCTACCAAAATGCAGTTAGGAATTTTGGTTCTACTTCATCATGAATGCCAACATGGTCAGTCTTTTGGGAGATTGTGAGGAATATTTATGTAACAAAGTTACAAGCTGTCTTATGAGCTTGTACAGGTGTCTCCTTTGGCCTGAAGCTTGTTTGCTACCTTATTTCTATAAAAGGGAATTCAGGGCCATGAGACAAAGGTTGAGAAATTTGGGTTACAAGTTTTGTATCCAAACCCTTGGTCATGTATAGTGAGTCTAGGTGAAATGAGTAGGTTGTACTAGGAATTTGCAAAGAAAATGAAATGGGTCTTGTGTCTTGTTTTGTTTTAGGTTCTTGAAGGAGTTATATGTAATATAATTTGTAACAAAAAATAGCTTATTAAATGAATGCGAGAATAGTTCAAATTCATTTTCTCCTATGTGTAACTCTGTTATGTTTTGAATGAGTAAGATCAAGGGTTTTTCTCATTCGTTGCATTGTTCTGATGTATGTATTTTATATCTTATGCTATGATCTAAGGGGTTGGTTAAATTTCTAGGATAGGATCGACAAACTAATGGAGCTTATACATGGATTCTGTTAAGTATTTTGGGTTAGGACTGATAGATGAGATGCATTGTAAGGCAGTGTTATCTTAAGATCTCCAGCTATTAGATTAATGTTCTATTTTGTTATAGCTCATCTTATATTTTACAATTTTAGTTGCCCAATGGATAAGACATTGGTCATGGCTTTAGTCATTTCTAGTAATAGTTCTTTAGTCATATTTCATTGACAACTTGCTATAAATTGATAATCACAATATATTGTCATTTTGTATATGTCACTTCTTGTCAAAGTTGTGTCACACTCCAAAGTAGGTTGAGGATCACTGAGAGATAGCCACTCTATAGCATTCTCCCTCTTTGTTGAGCCCCTTTTAGGAGTGAGACCTTCTTCTTTATTTTAATGTCATCTGCAAGTGTGGTGCAGAGATTGCAGGAGCATTAAGGGATCACCCTCCTGGGTTTGGTAGAGCCTGAAGTGAAGAAGGGTTAGTATAGTCCTTGTCATATGTTGGTCCAAGTCCCTGAGTATCCCAAAAATTAGTCTGGATTTGGCCTCTCCACACATGATTCAAGGGCCCAGCTTGGTTCCTTCCCCTATGAGACTGTAAAACTCCACTGTGTACAATCTGGGGAACAAATAAAATTAACCTAATTTGATGTGACAAATATATTATATTAATTTATTTGATCATTTGGGAGATCGATGGTTATGTGTGAAGCTTGAATGAGCGATTGTGTGTAGTTTCACGTGCATAGTTGGAAATTTGGTGTTGCGGTATAATGTATAATATCATAACAGATTAGAGTAGTAGAGCAGAGTGTGATCATGTGTTTTGTGCTTAACAAGAACTATACTCAGGCATTTGTTGATGCTATTAAATAGTTCAAACCCTCTTCTATATTTTATAATCATTTCTTAAGGCAGTGAGCTTTCTGGGTTGTAGCCCTTGTGTGTGTGAAAAGTGGATAAGGATCTGCAAGCTGTAAGACACAACACTTCAATTAAGTCATTACATGCATGGTTAGATAGATATAAGCATGAATATGAAAACCATAACAAATCGACCAATTACCTTCTAAAAGATGCGAGTATAGACTTACTCTCAGATTTGTATAAGCAATACTAGTGACTAGACTACACCAAGATGAAGTATTTAATCTATATGAGCATGAGAATAAGATAAATGGATGCAAGATTATGCTAGATGGATGAATATTAAGATATGTGAATTCAAGCAATCATAATTGAACTAAATATGCAAAAAGGATAAACTAAGATGCAATAATCTCAAAAAGCCCAATATCTTCAATGACTCTAGAGAAAAAACTGTATAATAACAATAAATCTCTAGGGTGTTTTGAATGAGAGATAAAGGCTGAATTTATAGAGAATCAAAAGAGAGACCAATGCTCAAGATCAATTAGCAACGAGCAGTTGATATTCCTCAAGAAAAAGCACAATTTAGGATAAATGAAATAATTGAGAGATCAGATTTAGTTAACCATGAGATACATTCCAATTATAGCTTGATTGAAATGCATTCAGATTATAAGTTCGAGTTTGAATTGGAATAAAATTCAATTAATTCCATGCACTTGATATAAAAATAGGGTGATTCCATGCGATATCTTTGATTTATTCAAGAAAAAAGTCTTTGCAATGCAACTGAACTTATTTTCTCAAAAGCTTTGAGTTCCAATTTTAGAGAATGATTAATAAATCATTTTAATTGATTTTTTGATTTCAAGTTATCACAATTTAGAAGAAGAAATAATATCTCAAGTTTGATTTCTCTTCAATTCAATTCTTTTATTGTATTTTTAATTTAACTCTTGCTTTACATATTGATTCCTTTTTTGTAATAAATTAATTCCCTTTTTATGATTAAATGGCAAATTTATTAATTAATTAAATATGCTAGGATATTTAATAAATTAAATAGGATAATTGATGAAAATGATTTACTTGGAATGATTTAATTAATTAAATAAATATTTGAAAAATATAGAATAATTCATTTGCCATGTGACATTTGATGATTAAAGAATTTATTATTTGTGTGCTCAAGATTGATTTAATTGCCTTTAGTTAGGACCTTGTTGATGTTGTCGAGATTAGGAGCCCATGGTTTAGATGACTATTTTTAGGGTATTACATTTGCCCCTCTTTGAATTAATGTGCGAGCAGCTCGTTGATTCAAAGAATAGTTAATGTCTAGGAGATACTAGTTTTGAACTTGATTGATCATGAACCAGGTGAATAGAGAGGTATTTATTGATTTGAAGAGATGAAACTGAACAAAGTTGATTAAAGCGATACCAATCCCGAACTTGATTGAACTAAGACCGATGAAGAGAAAAGATACCGAACTTGAACTTGATTGATTAAGAAGCAGATCTTACTAATCTAGAACTTGATTGAACTAGACACAACAAGCGAAGATAAAATCAATCTTGAACTTGATGGATCAAGACATGATGAGAAAAGATAAACTATCCAGCTTGATTTGATGCGATGAAACTGAACACCTGCTTAGATTGAGCATGCGATGAAACTGAACCTCTCCAAGTTTGAAATTTAAGCCTTCTGCGAAGAAAAATGGTCATTTTGATCCAGGAGCATCGATTCGAGCACCAGAGACGTCACAACAAACCATAGAACTACGAGCTAGTGGTAAGTGATCAATTTTATGCCTTTGCATTTCATCAATTTTGAATTTTTGTTGAATTTTTTGCTTTTTTATGTTGTAAAAAATCGTTTAATGTCATTTTGTCATGTGAGAAGACACTGTCTATCATACCACAAACTTTCCTCATGTGTTTTGTCATTTTAGGCTATATGTTTTGTCATGTGGAGTCATCCCATGTCTCGTATGAGAGTTTGCTTCATAGCCCATATTAATGTGTGAGTTTATGCCATTTGTTGTATGGGACTCTTTTTATTGTTTGACATGTATTCCTGACTTGTACAAGTTTCTACTTACTCTGTGAAATGTCACATGGAAAATAGTGAGCATTTTTAAAGTTTAAAACATGAAATTTTGATTTGGCATTTGGTGTATTTGGATTTGCGTGATGTTTAACATGTTTCGTAGCTTAATTTGGATGACTTGCTGATGCTTTGTTGTTTGATTTTTGCAGGTTTGATTGCCACATATCCTATTTTGGTGTGTCTATCCTCTAACGATGAGGCTAGTCCACGAGTTATCATAGGTAGATAGAGAACATATTGTTTTGTGCGGCTTTATTCACCTTTTACAGATGCCTAATATCCATGTGAATCATGGGATGCTTACTGCACTAGTTGAGCGTTTCCATTCAGAGCATAACAACTTTCATCTACTAGTTGGAGAGATGAACATTACACCAGAGGCTGTATACAGGATTTTGATGATTCCATTTGCTGGGGATAAGGTTGACTATGATTCTGCTCAGTGACCTGGTATCTTAGCCTTGAGATGCATATTTAATGATGAGGACATTCTTGAGCAGGATATCACTTGGAATGATATGATAGCTCGGTACAGTGAGTAGTTTCCACTAGCATGTGTATTGGGAGGGTTCATTGGTTGTTTCATTATGCGAGACATGGAACAACAGGGCTTTCTATGTGGTTGGGCTAGGATGCTCAAGAAACTATTGACTGAGCTTGGGAGATTATGGTGGGGATCTTTCTTATTAGCCCACATGTATCATGAGATGCACAAGATTGCATATAGGGATGGGAAGAGCATGGCAGCAGGAGTCTTGGTTCTTTAGATATGGGCCTGGGAGCATATCCCAGTTTGTAGACCGATTGTTGATGATGCCAGAGATCCACACTAGCTGATTGTATATAGATATTTTGGATACATTACGCAACCCCATATGGGAAAGACAGAGTATTGGAGATGATATCTTGATGATCTGATCGTTGTAGTATGGATACCATATAGGGGTCTGGAGCTGTGGGACAACTGGAGAGCTCAACGGAGAGACATGTTCATGACTCATCCTCTTATTGGCAGAACAATATCCATTATTGAGCGATTTGTGGTATCTAGAGTCATGAGGCAGTATGGCAAGCCTCGGGGGATATCATAGGAATTCACCACCTATGCTCGATATGGTGAGGAGGAGAGACAAGGATGGGACCCTAGGTTGTTGTATGCATTGAGCATGCAGGAGCTAGTCAGATTGCAACAACAATGATGGGACTATCTAGAGGATATTACAGATGCGAGGGTATTGCCCCAGTACAAGGATTGGTTTCAGAGTCATCCATTTCCTAGATTCATGGATCCTATGGAGCATGCACCACTCATAGATGAGGCTGAGGATGAGGCCCCTGCATAGGCACAAATATAGGGACAGGGACGAAGAGTGGAGGCTCCTAGGCGGGTAGGTGGTGATCCTGGTGCTAGCAACAATAGGGTACCGGCTGGGGGGAGATAGAGATAGAGAGGGGATGGTGGATCCCTTGGAGCTATTGTTGTGGGGGCTAGTGGTGCTAGGGTAGCAGAGGGTGGAGGTGAGGAGGTGCGAGAAACTCCTAGATAGGTGCGACAACTGAGGGATGAGCAAGGTGGAGAGGGAGGCAGAGATGGAGGTGGAGATGGAGGCAAAGAGCCCGTGAAAGAGCAGGGGGCAATGGACCCACTATGGTTGATGAGAGCCATATTAGCAGGTGTGCAGTCATAGTTGACAATGGCTCAAACACAACTTGCAGAGCAAGACCGACAACTAGCGAAGGTCAGAGTTGAGGGCGATCGTTAGCTCGTTGATATGAGGGAAGAGAAAGATGCTCTTTAGCAGGAGGTGTTGCATCAGACTAGATGAGCAACATATTATGTTGCAGCATATAGCATAGCAGTTCCATTAGCATAGTAGGTTATCCCATATTCTAAGTATATGGCTCGATCTGAGGGAGCTCGGGCACCTAGGCAGGATGTTGGTTAGTAGGCTCCACCTCCTCCACTACCTGGAAATGAGGGAGAGGCTGAGAGATAGGTTTTTATAGCTCTTATATTTTATTATATACCCCATTTTTTGTAGCCTATACGATTCTTGCTTCGAGGAGACATTGTATATGACAATTGATATCATTTGTACACTGAGACTTTTATGATGATATATATGAGATCTTGATTTGATTTCATTGTACTTGTGTAGATTTATTATGAGATATTTTTATATATGCTTTATTCTATATGTATGCATATTTCTATTCAGCATGGATGTATGTAATGCAGATGAATATGGATGTATGTTTATTTTTGTTTCTTTTCATATGCAAATAAATGATGAAAATGAGTAACAAGTAAATTTTTTTTTTTCCTATGCAATAATATGAATGCCAACAAGTATATAATGAAATGTATGGATCTATATAGGATTCTTATGTATGTAGCTAAAATCTCAATACACAAGTACTTGATCAGAGAAATGGTGATGAAAAAGAGACCACTTAGCTGAGAAATGATGATGCTTCAAACTCTCATTCAGAAGATAAAGAGATCATTTTTATCATGTCAAAATCACTCGAAATGCATAAAATGTAGAATGAATGCAACCTAAACCTAGTCATAGGATTTGGAATTCTTAATTTTCATCACTGAGCATTTACAAACATAGCAGGCAAACTAGAGTTCCTTTCTTTTCATGTGCATTATTAATTATCTTGTCCGCAATGACCCTTTTTTTGTT
Source organism: Cryptomeria japonica (assembly GCF_030272615.1). NCBI lineage: Eukaryota > Viridiplantae > Streptophyta > Pinopsida > Cupressales > Cupressaceae > Cryptomeria > Cryptomeria japonica. The sequence continues at coordinate 316,551,176 of NC_081410.1, forward strand.
CATATCCTTGGACAGATTACACATGCATCTGGATTGCACATTAAATAAATTTCCTTAAAATAGACAAAGAAATGATGCCAACCTCCCTGTAGCATACAAATAAGTGGAGTCAAGGTATGTGTGGTGATTTAACCTTGATGTGAAGGCACCTATCATAGACACCCAGCTGATTAGATGTTTCCAGATCATCAGAATCATTCCTACAAGTAGAAAACAAAGAAAATATTATGCCCCCAATCCTTGCTCCTCTTAGTCAAGATAGACTTCCTCGAGTTACTCAGAGGGAATAATAATCGAAAACCAATATAAAAGACAATACACAAAGAAAATTTCATGCATATCTCAAACTGTTTAGTGATTGTTTTCAGTAATGTTGTTTTGCTTGTTTACTTAGTGATAAAAATCTTCAAGAGTTAGGAGACAGGTGACTGACTTAGATTGGATGACTGGGTATCACTAATGGAAAGATGACTTGGTTGATACTGCTTAGGACATGTAAAATGCTCAATCGATTACCCATTTAGCCAATCTTCCTATAAGTGTTGCTTTGCTGAGAAGATATTTGAGTGGATCAATCTTAGCCACCAGCTTGATTGACTATGCTAAAATGTAGTGTCTCAATTTTTGTGATGTAAAGACTAATTCCAAACAAGATTTTTCTATTATAGTATAATTTATTTCATAAGACACCAAAGTTCTACTGATATAATATATAGCTCTTTCCTTTTTATTCTCATCCTGTTGTGCTATAAGTGCCCCCAGTGATGTATCGGTAGCTGATATGTATAGAATCAATGGTTTGCCTTGAATTGGTGGCATCAATATAGGTGGATTAGATAGGTATTCTTTGATTTGCTAAAGGTGCTGCTCACATTCCCGATCTCAGTTGTATGTTACTCCTTTTCTTAATACTTTTGTGAAGGGTTGAGCTTTATCTACTAGCTGAGAAATAAAGCGTCTTATTGACTGGAGACGTCCTTGTAAACTTCTCATTTGACTGATATTCTTTGGAGGTGGCATTTCCATTATAGCTTGGACCTTCTCAGGATCAACCTCAATTCCTTTCTTTGAGATAATGTAACCAAGTAATTTCTTTGATGTTACTCTGAATGCACACTTTTTTAGGTTTTAGCCAGAGCTTGAATTTTTCCATTCTATCTAGTATGAGGCCTATCTCTTGAATATGTGTGGATCTCTTCATGGTCTTTACTAAGGTGTGATCAACATAATCTTCCATGTTTTTCTACATCATATCGTGGAAGATAGTAGTTACTGCTCTTTGGTAAGTTTCTCTTGCATTCTTTATCCCAAATGGCATGACATTCCAACAAAAGGTTCCCCGTGCACAAGTGAAAGCTATCTTTTCTTGATCCCCAGGAGTTATTTTGATTTGATTATAACCAGAGAATCCATCCATTAGTGAGTACATCTCATACCCAATAGTCATATCCACTATCATCAATGTTAGGCAATGGAAAATCATCTTTCAGACATGCTTTGTTGAGATCTCTGAAGTCTGTGCAAACCTTAATAGATTTGTCTACCTTTGATATAGGTACTATGTTTGATATCCATTCCGCATAGTCTATAGCTCTGATAAATCCAACTTTTAGCAATTTTTCTAGCTCAACCGTGACTAGCAGTACCACATGAGGGTGCATTTTATGGAGTTTTTGCTTGACTAGTTTAACTCCTGGTGTAATAGAAAGATGGTGCATGACGAGATCAGGATCTAGGCCTAGCATATCAGAGTATGTCCATGCAAAGTTGATCTTGTTTTCTGAAAAGAGATTGCTGAAATATTTTAACTCTTCTATTGATAATGATTGAGCTAAGTGGATGATATGTGGTGTCTCTTGACTCCCAATATTTACTGGCTGAGTTGGTTCAATCAATATAGAAGACCTTTCCTAGAAGGGACTTGGTAGTATATCAATTATCTCACCTTCAAGTGCCTCAGAGAGGTTTTCACCCTTAGGTACGTCCTTTAGTTTCTCTAATTTTGATTCTGACACCACCACAATGTGGTTTTTGGCATCAGATCTTTTATTTTTTTTCTTTTTATTTTTTACGACTAAGATATTTGATGTCTCTTTCAGTCATGTTCTCACTTTGTTTACTAGTGGAAGAGTCCATGGGTTGAACTACATTAAGGTAGTAGGCTAATGTGTAGTCATTGGCAAAGATAGGTACATTCAGAGGTTGGTTTTGGAGACTACGGTCAATTAGTTCAAAATGCACCAAGGATAAAGTTTGAATAGGTTCAAGGGAGTTCAAGGTATTATCATCATAACTTCAGACCAAAAAGTCAAGTTCTAGAAGACTACCTTGCGTAAATGTCTCAAGACCAGGAAGAGTTACAACATGATCATTGAAGTGCACATTAATATTTAGTTGACCTAATCCAATAGACCTACTCATAGCACCGTTCTCTACGCTAGACTAGACTACATATCATGGTTTGAGGATAATAGGATCACTAGACAGATTCCTGACATTCATGACGAAGGAGTCAGAATTTGATGTTGAATAGGTATTGTCATAAATAGAACTGTTGTCGGAGTCATCAGAGTCATAGGATGAAGTTTCTAACTCTTCTTTACGTGATTGAGTAAAAGTATGTATAGTGTCAATACCTACATCTTTGATGTTGCAAGTTCCTTCGTGATTTGGTTCATTGATCACTTGTATCTGACATACTTGTTGACATAACCTTGATGGCTCTGTGAATCTCTATTGTCTACTCCATTCCACTTCCTCTAGACTAATGACTGGTTCTGCTTCTATAGCTTCCAATTTTTCTTTTGTAGTTCCATACTTGATTTGTTCTATCTTATTAGAGGGAGATATAGTAGATGGAGTTTTTTCTTGTGTTCTTCCTTCTTTTAGCTTTTGTTCATAGTCTTCTTGTCTTTTTCGTCTGATTTCCTCTATCTCCTTTTGCATCTTTAAGCGTATCAGCTCTTGTGTGTCATCTGTGATATCAATGGACTCTTTTGGAGTTTTTGTAATAGATGTACCTGTGAGATGATCTAGACCCCATTCATACTTGTTCAAGTAAGTTTCTGAATCATCTACTTGTTTTCTACTAGTGTATGTAACTGGAATTTTTAGTGGTGCAAATAATTCTCTGATTCTTTCTACCTCTCCTCTCATATCCTCTGGGACTTCAACTCCTTGTAGTATTGTAATTGATACCATCAGAACTTGAGTACCGATTGTTTCCTCTCTCTTGATTTCTAGTTCTTCTTGTTCTTTTTCATACTTTTCTTGAGTCTGTTGAGTGTTTACTTCCTGTGATGTTGAAGGCAATATCTTTTCCCTCCACTTAGACTAATGATGAGAAGTATATTGTGAGGCCCTACCCCAACCTATCCTATCTCTTCAGTTATTTTCATATTGGAACTATTTTGGATGCTAGTTCTGACACACTATGGATATAGAACTTTTTATGATCCCACAATTTTTGGTAATATTGACATATATTTGATGCTCCATTTTTATGCCTTGTGGATTATAGAATATTATATGATTCTAGATTAGGGTAATATTGTGATGATGTATGTTATTATCTGAATTTCAGGATTTGTTATAATGTCAGGAATACGTTTGCATATCTTGTAGATGGATCAAATTTTGGGGATTATGATGAATTGCTTTGATTTATGACAATCGTATTTTATAATGACAAGTCTTTGTAGAATGGATGTATTGTATTCTGATTATGTATTTTATATTATATGAGGCTATTGGGAAGTACTAATGTTTAAATTGAATTGTGCAGGAGATTATCCATGTGACCATGGAAATATTATGGAGAATCGAGCCTAGGCCTATGTGCGTTAGTAAAACCAGGGGTTGTCTATTTGGAGAGACAACACCCCGTATGTATTGTATTTTATTCGTAATTGTAAAATGTTGCATGAGTGTAAATTGTATTTATTGAATTGTTTAAATTGTCTAAGGGACAATTGCCATGTGTGTATTGTGATGTGGAATTATTTTGTAGTGTCACTTGACACCTATGTAGTATGTTGTGTTGGCAATTTGTCATGTCACCTTTTTGAGAGTTTTATTTTTTGTTAATTGTTATATATCCTAATTATCCTTGAAGGAACCAAGAAATATAGGTTAGAGAGCCACAAGGAAGGTCAACTCAGAGTTGACCCGTAGGTTAACTTCAGGTGGACTTTCTGAAGGTCAAATCAACTCCTACAGTCAATTTTAGAGCTTTTCTATTAGGCCTCATGGGGTACCTATGGGTAAAGGCCAAAATTGGCCATGTGTCTTTCCCTTAGGACTTGTTTAACCACCCAAAAAAGTGGTTTTCCCAAGATGGACGAATTCCATCTATAGGAGTGCCCTCCTTGGTAGGAGAACCTTCTTGGAGATAGTAATCCCTCTTCCCCATTCCATTTCCCTTCTCTAGACACCTAGGTTAGGGAGTGTGTAAGACCTAGGGAAGACCAACCCAATGGGGGATCCCTCACTCTATCCAAGAGGTTGGAAGGAGTGAGAGAGGCCTTCTTAGGCTAAGAATGGAGGCTTAGTGAGCTAATCACCCACTCTCCATCCTTGGAGATTTTTGGGAAAAACTTTGGAGGAAAAAACCAGTTTTAGGAATAGAGGAATTTGGGGGCCAAGAAATTGCAAAAAGTTGTGTGGATTGGGCAGGTCATCTCCAACTAAGTCTAACATACCTATTGGCAGATTAAGGTTGGTTGTATTCTCTTTGTTTATGTTGTTTAAATTGTTCCTTCTTTTGAAAGAAATGCTTGTGAAAAGAGTTGTGTATATGTAGATTGTTGTAGAAAAAAAAAGAGAAATGTAAGTTTCATTTTTATGTTTTTTTTTCTTTATGTGTTCTTGCTTTGGGAGTGTCCAAGATCTCCTACTCTTGGGGGAGTAGGATGATCTTGGGGTGGAAGAAGCATGATAGCCTTGGGTGAGAGGCTCTCCTTAAGGAGAGTGATCTCAAGGGTGTCCTTTGTGACCCTTGCTGCATAGCCTTGTGTATGCATTTGGGGGTCATAAGGGGAGAGAATATGGCTTTGAGCCTTTGGGGGGCATAAGGTGTGTGGGATGAATCTGTTGTGTATTTTGTGTTGCCATGAGGTGGCTTGGGTTGTATTTTAGCTGCAGTCTCCCCAATGGTACTTGGTCCACTTCCACCCTAATAAGGCATCACATTTTGTGATGGAGTTTCAGCTTGGGAAGGGATGTGTTTGTTGTGTTGATTTCTATTCCCTTTTGTTTGTTGTATTGCTTGGTTGTAACCCCATCTAGGTCTTGATTCTCCTAGCTCGGGGGTGGCTTCTGGTAAGCCTAGGCTAGGAGGTGAGCATCCCATGGTCACAGTCCTAAATCTTACATGCAGGTGGCTTGGGAAAAAGACTAGGAGTTGCAGTTGGTTTGGTTGCAGATATTTTTGATTCAGATTTCTATTTAAATGCAGCAAAGCAAAGAAAGAAAATGTAACTTTATGATTTGTAGCCAAAAAAAGAAAAAAAGAAAGAGAAAGTGCATATGTAAATATAGGGTTTAAGTTGATTCTTCTTTTCTGTTTAAATAAATGTATTCTTTTATTCTCTGTGTAAAGATTAAGAAAAGGGAAGACTGGTTAGATTATTCACCCATTTTTATATATGGGCTATTGTAACTTATTATTCTGGAAGGCAATGTAATTTTTATTTAATTTTTGATGTCTATGATGTTGCTGTAGACTACATCTAAATCTGGTCTGTTAACTTGTTTAGTTACTGCAAAATTAAAGAAAAGGGAAAAAAAAAAAAAATGCATTAGGTCTCATGATTTACTTGCATAGTTCAAATTACTGTTATTTTATGACTGTTAAAAAAAAGAGAACTAGTATTTTTATTGCTGTAGAAAGTAGTATGTAAGACTGCTAAATAAGAAGATAAACAAGACCTATTCTTAATGCTGTTAGAAGACTAAGAACAGAATGTTTAATGGTTAAAATCTCAAACCATATAAGGGTTTTCAGCCCTATTATTATTTCAACATTTATTTATATATATCTATAAATATATAAGTATATATATTGAAAAATATATACCTATATATATATAAATATATATATAAACTGCTATATGTGCATACCCCTGCAACAACAAAAGAAGAGATGTATTCGGAACTTGTGCATCCTTGTTATAGAATATATAAAAGATTATATACTGCTGTGTTAAAAATAATTCAGAATAAACTTCCTAATCCTAGCCCTATATATATATATATATATATATATATATATATATATATCCCTGCGTGGGAGAAATATATGTATAGACTTGAAACATGACAATGGAGATATACAAATACATATATAAAAATATGTATATTGATTTATAAATATATATATATATATATATATATTTATATTTACCTAATGATAAATTTTTTTAAAAAAAAAAATCATTAAAAAAAAAAAGGGATCGTAGCACTGGCCGAACCACTGTGTGTAAACACAGTGGACGGCTCTCGGGCCGCGCCACTGTGTTTACCCACAGTGGATGGCGCTCGGGCCGTGCCACTGTGCTTACCCACAGTGGACGACACGGGAGGTACCGCCACTGTGTGTAAGCACAGTGGACGGTCCGCGGCCGCCACTGTGCTTATACACAGTGGACGACACCGCCGTCACTGTGTATAAACACAGTGGCATCTGGGAGAGCCCCACACCACCTCCTCCACTCTTCACCCTGTGCGAAAAACTCCGCCTTGCCCATGGCCGCCGTGCCCTATCCGTCGTACCTGCAATCACACTAAACAATACAAAAAAAATGGTATAATAAACCCTAACCCATTTCGGGTTAGGGTATAAAATTTGTAAGAAAATAAAATAAAATGGGAGTATATAGAAATGCAACCCTAACCCAATTTCGGGTTAGGGTTAGCATTTTAGGGATATATATATATATATATATATATATATATATATATATATATATATATATATATATATATGGGAGCATTAAAATGTAGTTTTTAATTAGGGTTAGCATTTTTTTTTAAACAAAGGATTTCTTTATTTAAATGGGAAATTTAAAATTAGAGATGGGAGTTTTAAATGGAAGTTTTAATAAATTAACTTTAATTAATAATTAGGATTATTTAAATAATTGAGTTAATATATGCTTATAATCTATAGAGAAATAAAATTAAATTGATCTAGAGGGATTTAAAAAGGGAAGAGTTAATATAGTTGGATAGACTATAACTTAAATCAAATTAATTTATTTAATTAGTCAATAGATTTTCCTCAATTTAATTGTGGACAATAGGATATAATGTAAATGGGAAATTCAAAAGGAGGAATTTGTAAATTTATGAACCTTAAGCCCTTGAGACCGATTTTTGGTCGGATCGAAATTAAATCGTCAAAACTAAGGGTTTAGGGAAGATTAGAATTGGCTTTAGCTTATTGTCAGTTTTAGTGAGCAAATATCATTATAGAAATTCGAACCCTTATCGGTTGGATTTAAATAATAGATTTACATGTGCATCAATTAATTAATAGCATTATCATTACATGTGTTGGGGATGATTTAATACATCAAGATAACCAATTAACCCTTGTTTTAAGTAGCGACAACTTGATTTAGGTATTTGAGCTAGCTAACTAATCCGTGATACTAATTAATCTCCACCCATTAAGTCGCTCGTTCGAGTTGGTTAATTAACTTAACCTTAGTAAGTGAATTTATTTACATCCTAGATAAGACAAAACTCTAATAAAGTTATTATATTGTAGGATATGTTGCGAATTCATGATGTCAAATTTTTTTTTGTTGTTTCATTTTTTGTGCCCAAAAGTTGGGCATGACATATATTTCTGGTTTGATGTCTTTCTTGGATTGTATCCCGGTCCAACTTTATCATTTGTAGACTTAGTTTGTAGCTGAATAGGTTCAACAATACCTTCTTGATGTTTTCCCAGAGGATCGATACCTGAATATTCCATGCGTTGGATCATTTTATATCTTGGACCATATTGTGTCGGGGAAATCTCACAATGTTTTACTTCCTTTGTTTTCACTATCTTCTTTGAAAAGCCATTTGAGAACAACATCCTCTTCTATTTCATCTGCAAGAGAAGTAGAGGATTGTACAAAGAGACCATCATATATGACATTTGGAGTTGAAGTTTGTGGCTTCATAGCCTCTAATAGTTTTCCCAACTATCTTGGTGAGGGAGGAAGAGAGATTAGTGAAAGTACTAGTTCTATCTTGTATCCATCCATGCTAGTATCTGTAATTTTCAATTTCGTTTCTAAATCCTTTATCAAGGTTTCTGAACTATCAGCTGTAGAGGCTACTCTATTATGAGGGACAAAGGTATCAACACTCTTTGTCAATGCTTTACAAGGGGAGTTTGTATCAACAGTAATATTGACTTCAACTCCCTTATAAGGAAATTTTAAGCATTGATGATATGTAGATGGAACTGCCTTCATTTCGTGAATCCACGGACTACCCAGTAGGATGTTGTATGAAAGAGGAAGATCAAGCACCTGAAAAATAACATCTCTTTCCATAGGCCCTACCTTGATCGGTAATAGTACCAAAACTTTAGAGGTTCTCTCTTCTTCGTCATAGGCTTTGATTGTTATTTTCTTGGTCAGATCAATGACATTTTTCAGAAAAGCCTAGCTGTGTAAGCAGATTATAGGTACAAATATTCAACCCAGTGCCTCCATCTGTCAAAACACGTTTAACTTGGTGTTTATCGATCATAGCTTCAATGTGCAATGGGTGGTTATGTGGGTGATTCAGTGAGTTTCCATCTTCTTCAGAGAAAGTGAGATAATGAGGCGAAGTGAGGTGACCCACCATAGACTGAAACCGATCAACATCTAAATATTTTGGGACATTAGTGGTGAGGAAAGCTTTATCCAAGATCTCTTGATGAGCAGAAGAGATTTTAAGAAATTCAAAGATGGATATTTGAGTGTTCGTTCTCTTCAATTGTTCGATAATGCTATAACCAGGAGAGAATGATGAAGCCAGCTGTTTAGATTTAGCCATGGTTGTATCAATTTTTTTGTTTGAATAAGTTGGTAGGTTTGATGTTGTTTGAGTAGGATTTGAAGAACTAGCTCCTTGGAGAGTAACCTTTCTTTGAGTGTGGGTCACAACATTTGCAGTTTGTGATTCATTTTGTTTATTTTTTATTATGATCACATTAAAATATTCAAGTTGGGAAGACTCAATCATGTTGATCACATTGTCATTGTTGGTATAGGTGTAATTGACTTTGGCACCTCCTTTTGATTTTGAGGGATCTTTAAAAGCTTTGTGATCAACATTAGTTGTGTGATTTCCAATGACTATTTTGCCAACTTCGATGAGATCTTGAATCTCATGTTTGAGCTTCATGCAGTTGTTTGTCTTATGACCTTTGTTTCGATGGTATTCATAGTATTCATTTTCTCTCCACCATTTTGGTTTGACTTCTGAATCATATGGCCTAGAATTATCTGGTAATGTTATCAGATCATTTTCCAATAAAGTTTTAAAAGTGGATTCATATGATTCTTCCAGAGGAGTGAAATCATGTTTAGGTTTTGGGGGCCAAGGTTTCCCTTTAAACCACTCTTTTGATTTCTTTGGAGGATTTTCCATTGTAGTTTCAGCTACTTTGAGTGCTTGCATACCAATAGCCAAGTTAAATATCATGGATTTTGATTTTTCTTTAACAGTGTCTACCACTTCATCATTAACAATGTTTCTGTTGTTGTCTTTGTCATATTTCCAATATTTATATTTTTCTTTGGAACTAGAACCTTGTTGAGTTTCTTTCCAAAGTGAGATATCTCCTTTCTTTATAAGCACATCTTCCATTGTGAGGGCACTATCTACCATTTTGTTGAATGAAGGGTACACTTACATTTGGATACTATATTTCAAATGAGGGATCAAGTTGTTGATGAAGATATCCATCTTCTCAGAATCTGGAATGGGCCGTGAATATCTAGAGAACATCTTTATCCAATGTTGGAGGAAAGTGAGAAAGGGCTCTCCTGTTTTCCATTTGGTATTGCAAAGCTCAATCATAGTGACTGGATGATGAATTTTATAGGAGTATTATTGGAGAAATAATTGGATTAATTCTTCAAAAGTTTTAATCCCCATAGGTAGAATTGAGAACCATTCCATAGCTTGCCCTCCTAAACTTCTTGGGAAAAGGCGCACAAGATATGTTTGTTCATGCATGAACTCCATACATAAAGCACAAAATTCTCTAACATGGTCTTGAGGATCCGAGTCGCCATCATATTTGTCAAATTTTAGAATCTCCACCCGTGAAGGAAATGGAGGTATGTAAAGGTCTTTGTCAAATGGAAATGGGCATGTCGTGTTGAGAGAATATTGTTTTGATGATTTATCCTTGTTTTTCAGTTATGTGATCTCAATCTGTAATGCTTGTAATGGTTTGTAACAAACCATTTCTATGGGTGTCTCTTCCTCTTTAGTGATGAGGGTCTCAATGTTATAACTGATAGTTCTGATACTTAATGTAAGTACAGATTTAATATCCAACAAGATGAGAGGGGGGGGGGGTGAATCATACAAACTTAATCTTCCATAAAAATATCATATTCAACCTCGGTAACATATACTTCAGTAATATAACCAAAACTGCTAAACATGCAAACTCAAAAGCATATAAACATCATAAACCTCATAACACTAGATTTAATGTGGAAACACAAATAAGGAAAAACCACTATGGGATTTCGGACCCACTAAGACATATACTCTTCTAGAGTATGCTCGGTTAAAAGCAAATCTTGTTAAAGATTACAAACCACATTGCTAGATGTGACCCGATTAAGGGAGTTCCCTCAGATTTGTTAGGATCTTCACCTTGTTAGAAGTGACCTTGTTAAAGGATTTCAAACACTCAATCAGAATGTCACCTTGCTAGAGGGTTTTACAAATAAGACTATTAAGTCCACTCGGTTAAGATATTTTCTGTCACTTCACAAAATAATAGTAATAAAAATCTATCTACAACTTCACATCTAAAATGCTAAAGCAGATTCTTATTTGCTCAATACAATCTAGACATAGAACTAATCTTGTCCATCTGCTGGGCTTCTATACTCTGTTATTCAAACAAGTCTTCAAGCTTCTGTGCTCGGTAATCACTATGTAGCATCGCTATGCATACATTTGCTCGCATGCATTATTTATCAATAGTTCCCTATTTATAAACAATTAGCTAACCGCTTAATCTCCTTGATCACATTTCCCATGATCAATCATAGCCATAAGATCTTCAAAATTTGACCAGGTTCAATGTATCCTTCGATCTGAAAATGTTTTACCCCATCTTGGAACTTGCATACATTTCTTGGAACTTGTGCTAGGGTATTGCAATTCAATCTGAGCTGTAGATCTTCATGCTAATTTTCCTTTGCCATAGATTCATTAACAAACTTCATGCATGGCATACCAATCATCTAATCAGTTCTAGCTCATCAGCTTCCTTTATTAAATAACACATGTAACCATTTAATGTATTCTATTACAGCTCGGTTACAACTCGGTAATAACTCAGTGAATACTAAACTTCACTCAGTAGACATTCTGCCTTCATTAACCGATAGTGATAACCTTAGGGTTTACCGACTAGGTTCTTTGCTCGGTAACATAGTATAGTATTAACCTTACAATTTACAACATATGTATGATGTTAAAACAATCTAAACATCATGATCTCATCATTGTCTAACTCGGTAATAGTTGCCCATTGAATACCTTATTCATCCCCTTATTCATCATATTCTTTCCGTGTCTTTTACTGACATCTTTATACTCTTTAAATCATACTTCTCAAGATATGGAAACATCATACTGAATTAGAAAATCATTTTCTTGACATCAATGACAAAATAATAATATCAAGACAGTAAACATCCTTAATCAGTTATATCCATAATCATCAACAACCTTCTCAATATCCTTATTGAAATGCCAACAATCTCCCATTGTCTGTTATAATGCCAAATGCTAACAATATCCCCCTTTGGCATTGATGGCAAAACCAATTGATTTGACCTTAAAAAGATTCAGATTGCTGTGATTCTGAAGTGCTGAAATGCTCTCTTGCTGTCAATAGACTTCTCCTATTTTCTTCAGTCTTCTCCCCCTTTGACAACAATGCCAAAAATTAAAGAACTAAAACATAATTTCTATTTGTATGAAGTGATTTCCTGCTGTTGTGTATCAACTGAGTCTTAGTCAGAGCATTTTGTCTTCAATCCCTGTTCCTTGTATTGTGTCCTGCATTATTTCTTGTACACCTTTAGAAAACATCCTAAAGTGTGTAAATCAGCATCAACTCTAAAAAGATATTCAATAGAGTCATTGAATTGATGCTTTCACCGAACTCGGTCAGTGAGTAGAAGATAGGGGTAGGACCCCTAACTTCTGAGATATTCAAAAGTGTCGCTTGGTAGTGGCTTGGTAAAGATATCTCCTATTTGTTCCTTTGTGCTAACATACTCCAACACCACTTTCTTCTCTTGAGCTTCTTCTCTAAGATAATGATATTTGATAGAGATGTGCTTTGTCTTAGAGTGGATAACAGGTTTCTTTGAAATGTTAATGGCACTAGTATTATCACAGAATATAGTTACTGGCTCGGTAACTTTCTCATTTATACCTTCCAACAGTTGTTTGATCCATGCTATGTTGGTACAATTCAATGCTTCAACAACGTATTCAGCTTCTGCTGTTGACTGTGAAACAAATCCTTGTTTCTTGCTAAGCCAACTCACTAGTCTTTCTCCTAAGAAGAAAGCTCCTCTACTTGTGCTTTTTCTATCATTAATGTTGCCTGCCCAATCAACATCCGTATAAAATTTTAAATCAAAATCATTTCCTTTCTGATATACTAAGCCATAATCCTCTGTGCCTTTCAAGTATCTAAAAATTCTTTTGATTTCTGTCATGTGTGTTTCCTTAGGATCTGCAGAGAATCTTGCAACTATACCTACTACATGTGCTATGTCTGGTCTGCTGTGAACAACATATTATAGCTTTCCAATCATGGATCGGTAAAGTGTCTCATCAACAGATGCAGATTCATCATTCTTTGATAGTTTACAGCTGGTAGTCATAGGAGTACTTACTAGTTTTGAATCCTCCATTCCAAATTTCTTCAAGATTTCCTTTATGTACTCGAATTGAGTGATGGAAATCTCATTTTTCATTTGCAGTATCTATAAACCTATAAAATACTTTATCTCACCGATTAATGACATCTCAAATTCTTTGCTCATTTCATTTCTAAAGTTCTTACATAGAGAGTCATTTCCACAAAATATAATATCATCAACAAATATGGCTGAGATCAGTATTCCATTTTCATCATTCTTCATGTACATATTTCTATTCTCACTTGTCCTTATAAAACCAATCTTAATCAAATAAGAGTGCAATCTTTCATACCATGCTCTAGGTGCTTGTTTCAGACCATATAATGCTTTATTCAATTTACATACCTGATCTTTATTATTGTCTTCAACAAATCCTTCAGGTTGTTCAATAAAAACTTCTTCTTCTAATATTCCATTCAGAAATGTAGATTTGACATCCATTTGATATACCTTGAAGTTTTTAAAAGCAGCATATGCCAACAATGTTCTTACTCCTTCAAGTCTAGCCACAGGTGCAAAAGTTTCACCATAATCAATTCCTTCTTCTTGAGCATAACCTTTGCAAACTAGTCTCGCTTGATTTCGAATGACCTCACCTTTTTCATTTAGCTTGTTTCTGAAAATCCACTTTGTACTGATTAGATTTCTGTCCTTTGGTCTTGGGATTAGTGTCCATGTTTCATTCTTCTTGATTTGATCAATCTCTTCTATCATAGCATTTATCCAATCTTCACTGTTAAATGCCTCTTTCGCTATTCTCAGTTCAAATTCAAATATCAGACATGTGTTCTATCTCAGTTTGTTCCTTGTCATCACTGGATCATCCTTATCTCCTATAATCTGACTTGGTGCATGATGTCTTCTAACATACTTGGCTAATATAGGCTCGGTAGGCTCTATATGATCTTCTTCATCACTCGGTAACTGGATATTCTCTTCATTTTCTTCAACAATTTTCTCGGTAAAACTTGTCGGTTGAACATAGACAAATTCATAATAATTTTATGGTTCTTTGGAATTTCCTTCATCATTTTTTTCTACAAATTCATGAATTTTCATATTTGCACTTTCTACTATTTTGTTAGATGATTTGATCGGACATTTAAATGCTTTGCTTCTAGAAGAATAACCTAGAAATGTTCCTTCTTCACTTTTCTGATCAAACTTGCCATTTCTATCATCTTTGTGTACATATCATCTACTTCCAAAGATTTAAAAATAACTTACATTAGATTTCCTATCATACTAGATTTTATATGGTGTCTTCAAAGTACCTTTCTTCAGTTGTACTCGGTTCAGGGTGTAAACTACTATGCTTATTGCTTCTCTCCAAAATGTTTGTGGCACTTTCTTTTCAATCATCAGGGTTCTAGCACAATCCACAATAGATCTGTTTCTTCTCTCAGCTATTCCATTCTGCTGTGGAGTTCTCAGTGCAAAGACTTGTCTTTTAATACCATGATCATTGTAGAATAAGTTGAACTCATCAGATGTGAACTCTCCTCCTCTATCTAATCTAAGACATTTCAGTTGTCTTCCTATTTCATTTTCAACTCTTTCCTTTTACCATTTAAACATTTCAAAAGCTTCTGATTTTTCTTTTAAAAACATAACTGACATCATCCTTGAATAGTCATCCACAAATAATATGAAATATTTATCACCATAATAACTTTGAACTTTCATAGGACCACAAAGATCAGTGTGCACAAGATCTAAAATTACCTTAGAAGTGTAAGGCTTACTTGTAAAGCTTGATCTTGTCATCTTACCCTTCTGGCATCCTCGGCACATAGCATTCATAGGTTTTTCAGGACTCGGTAGACCTCTTACTTATTTTGATCAGATTATCAAAATTTATATGACAAAACCTTTTATGCCATAACCAGGTATCATCTATCTTTGCATACAGACACTTGTTCTAAGTTGAGTCAAGGTGAAATGTGTTACCTTTTGTTTGTGTCCTGGTAGCAGCTAACTTTCCATTCTTGTCATGAACTTTGACAATTCCTTTCTGAAATTCTATTCGGTAACCTGTATTGTTTAGTTGTGCTACACTCAACAAATTGTATTTCAAACCTTCAACCCAATAAACATCATTGCATCTTGCATTGTCAAGAAGTGTTATAGATCCTTTACCTTTCACTGGACATGGTGCATCAATACCAAATCTAACATAGCCTCCATCATAATCTTCTAACATAACAAACTTGTGTTTATCACCTGTCATATGATGTGAGCATCCACTATCTATGATCCAAGAATCATTAGTGTTTATGTGAGATATTAGGGATTTTTCTTCATACCTTTCTTCATCTAAACCATCTTTGATAGCCACATAAACTACTTCCTCTGTATCAGTTTCATCTGATTTATCATCATTGGATTCCTCATCAACTAGTAAGCATGTCTTTCTATCTCTTCTTCTGAAGTCTCGGTGTCCTCTGTAATGATTGTCTTTCTATTTGTCATCTCAGTAATGTCTCTTTTCAGTATAATCTTTGCTAGGATAGTTAGAAGCCATATGTCCTATCTTATCACAATTGAAACATTTTAGAGGTATTTTTCCTTTATACTTACCTTTGCCTCTCAGTAACCTTCTGGCTAATAGTGATTCAAACTCTTCCTGCTTTCTGATTTCCTCATACAGTTTGTGTACTTCTTCCATGTTCTTATGAAATATTTCACTTGCTCCACTGTGATCTCCTTCAGAGTACTTGTACTTTCTTTCATTGTAATCATTAGATTCATCAAGATGAAAAGAACTAAATGCAGATTCAACTTTATTTACCGAAGATCCACTGTTATCAAAGTTACTTAACTCAAATGCATGTAGCTTACCAATAGTAACATCTAAAGAAACACTCACATTAGGTACAAACCTCAATTCATTGATTGCAGAGACTCGGATTGCATAAGCCAATAGAAGGGTTCTTAACAACTTACTTGTTATATCCTTTTCTTCAATAGTTCCACCTGCTCATTTGATTTGATTGACAATCTCCTTTAGTCTTGTATTTTACTGAGTTATGTTCTCACCTTCATTCATCCTCACAGATTCAAGTTGTTCTCTTAGAATATCTACTTTTGCTCTTTGAACATGTTCATCTCCTCCATATACTGATATGAGCTTGTCCCACATTGCCTTTGCATCATTGCAGCCTTCTAGATCATTAAACTCTGAGTCGGTCAATGCAGATGTTATTTCAATTATTGCTTGGATATGTTCTTGCTTTGCCTTTATCTCTTCCATTGTCAATGGATAGGTTCTCAGTGTGATGAAATCATTCTCCAGATAATATACAACATATTCTCCAACTCCTGATAGGTGCAACTTCATCCTTTTCTGCCATGTAGAGAAACTTGACTTGTTCAGCTTCGGTGCATCCCTCTTATACATCTTCGGATCTTTGCCTCAAGTACCTTTAAACTTTTCTTCCAGAGTCCAAAGCTCTGATACCAATTGATAGTTCTGATACTTCATGTAAGTACAGATCCAATATCCAACAAGATGAGACGGGGGGTGCGAATCATACAAACTTAATCTTCCATAAAAACATCAGATTCAACCTCAATAATATATACTTCATTAATATAACCAAAACTGCTAAACATGCAAACTCAAAAGCATATAAACATCATAAATCTCATAACACCAAATTTAACGTGGAAACCCAAATAGGGAAAAACCACTGTGGGATTTCGGACCCGCTAAGAAATATACTCTTCTAGAGTATGCTCGGTTAAAAGCAAATCCTGTTAAAGATTACAAACCACATTGCTAGATGTGACCTGGTTAAGGGATTTCCCTTAGATCTGTTAGGATCTTCACCTTGTTAGAAGTGACCTTGTTAAAGGATTTCAAACACTCAATCAGAATGTCACCTTGCTAGAGGGTTTTACAAATAAGACTATTAAGTCCACTTGGTTAAGAGATTTTCTATCACTTCACAAAATAATAGTAATAAAAATCTATCTGCAACTTCACATTTAAAATGCTAAAGTAGATTCTTATTTGCTCAATACAATCTAGACATAGAACTAATCTTGTCCATCTGCTAGGCTTCTATACTCTGTTATTCAAATAGGTCTTCAAGCTTTTGTGCTCGGTAATCACTATGTAGCTTCCCTATGCATACATTTGCCCGCATGCATTGTTTATCAATAGTTCCCTATTTATAAACAATTAGCTAATCGCTTAATCTCCTTGATCACATTTCCCATGATCAATCATAGCCATCAGATCTACAAACTTTGACCAAGTTCAATGTATCCTTCGATCTGAAAACATTTTACCCCAACTTGGAACTTGCATACATTTCTTGGAACTTGTGCTAGGGTATTGTGGTTCAATCTAAGTTGTAGATCTTCATGCCAATTTTCCTTTGCCATAGATTCATTAACAAACTTCATGCATGGCATACCAATCATCTAATCATTTCCAGCTCATCAGCTTCCTTTATTAAATAACGCATGTAACCATTTAATGTATTCTGTTATAGCTCGGTTACAACTCAGTAATAACTCGGTGAATACTAAACTTCACTCAGTAGACATTCTTCCTTCATCAACCGATAGCGATAACCTTAGGGTTTATCGACTAGGTTCTTTGCTTGGTAACATAGTATAGTATTAACCTTACAATTTACAACATATGTATAATGTTAAAACAATCTAAACATCATGATCTCATCATTGTCTGACTCGGTAATAGTTGCCCATTGAATACCTTATTCATCCCCTTATTCATCATATTCTTTCTGTGTCTTTTACTGACATCTTTATACTCTTTAAATCATACTTCTCAAGATATGGCAACATCATACTGAATTAGAAAATCAATTTCTTGACATCAATGACAAAATAATATTATCAAGACATTAAGCATCCTTAATTAGTTATATCCATAGTCATCAACAACCTTCTCAATATCCTTATTGAAATGCCAAAAATCTCCCATTGTCTGTTATAATGCCAAATGCTAACAATAACCAGTAGGAAGTTTAGCACCTTGTTTTGCTAGTTCTAAAAAATAGTCTTCTTTTTCTCTAGCCATGATAACCTTCATCATTTTTCGAAAATCTTTATTCTTTTGACATTTTTGTATATTAGTTTCCATAGGTTCAGAGGCTTCATATTCGCTTGATGATGAATCACTGTTAGTAGCATGGATATTGAGATCGCCATAAGTATTGTGTTTAGCAACTCATCTTTCTTGTTTTGTTCCATATATGGTGGGAGACAAGGGTTGATAAAAAACTGGTATATCTAATGATGAAGGTTCTTTAGTGATAGGGTCCTCTACGTAAAATGGGTTATCCTAATATGAAAAGGATGGTCCTTTGCCTCTGTCAGCTTTCTTGTGAGTACTTCTAGTTTGAGTAGGCATTTTTGTTGACTGATGAGACCTAGAGTTGTTTGTGATGCAGAAGTAAAAATCAAATTTGAAGCTAGTTTATTTGTTTAATGTATTGATTGAGAGAAGCAACTAAGATTTAGTCTAGTTTTAGGAAAGATCTATCCTATATAAGACGTGATCTAAGTTACCTAGTTTGATTTGACATAAGTGACTAAGACTCAGTCTGGTTTCAGGAATGATCTATCCTCTATAAGATGTCATCTAAGTGATTTATGTTTGATAAGTAGTTGATTGAACTAGCTGAAAGATGATCGACAAAATCATGCAACACAACGATAGAGATACATTATTTAAATTTGTTTATGCTTTGGATGATGATAACCAGTTTTATACTCGTTGTAGACTATTTTGGACTGACAAAATCAGGGATTCGTACGACAGGGTTTACAGAACCAGATGATAGTATGATAGCTTTGGGACAATGAAAACAATATTTTGTACGAGTTGCTACCTAGGGTCATACGATAGGTGGGTAGACCTTAGATGATAAACTGATGGATATGAAGATTTTTCATATGACATAGAATAGAGGATCAGGCGACACTTCCCTAACCAGGGTGACAATTTATCAGATCTTGTACGACAACTAAAATAGGGTCAAACGACAAACTCTAAGGATTGATGAAACCTTGTATGACAAATTGTAAGCAGTAGGATGATATTTCAGAAGACTCGTATGACAATTTACTAGACAGAGACAAGATTCTGATAGATAGAGTTTTCAATGAGTGATGATGACCAGTTTTGGACACAGATAGAGTTTTGATGACTAAAGTAGACCAGTTTTTGATACAGACAAAGTTTTTGATCACTGAGTTGTTTATTGTTTTCTTGAGTTTTTGGTATTCCAGTTTCAGTTTCAGGGATGAAAACACAATAAACACGCAATATGTATAATGAATTCAATCACAACATGCTAACCCTATGGAAGTTGGAGAGAGAAGAAAACCTTTGCTTGCAAACTTAGGTACACACCCAATAGCTAATCAGAATACAATTGTTGAGTCTCACGCAATGGATTCTCAACACCATATTAGCCGACTTCAAATGCTAATGGGTAAATGAAATGGCAAGTATCTTGGGAGAGTTACTATCTCTCTTGTACAAAGATTATCCCCCCTTTCAGAGGTGAATCAGGTAGCCTCTATCTTATAGTTCTTAGTCAAGAATTTCATTTGAAATTACCCCTTGAAATCACGCAAGCATGATTGAGGCCTATAGCTTGATAAGGTACCGAAACAAGTTTTAATCACATAAACATAATTGAGACCGCGAGGCCCTACAAAATGCTCACTATGAGAGATCTCAAAGAGAAAACTCAAATAATCCTGTCTCCTAAGACTTTAATCACCAGAGGCCTATTTATTATAGTGAGTTGGAATGCCCACGTCCGACTGTACTCACTTGGGTCATTCTCATAGGGTGATTACTTTTTCCCACTGTGACAGGCCCACTAAAGGTACACAAATCTCAAATTTAGAAAAACCCTCAAGGGTCTAGATTTTTTATTGTCTGTGCAGACAAGAGCATACTCTGCTACCTCTTAGAATTTTTTTAAAACACAAAAGACAGATTTGTTCATTAACTAGATAGCAATTTAGGTGTGTACAAAAAATTAATTTAAATAATACATGATGTTTACTCGAATCTCCTCAGGCAACCTGCAAAGACAATGAATTAGTAGTCATATTATCTTTTTTCAACAAGTGTTCTGCAAAAATTGATTAGGCTGTCAAAATTCCTCAGACAAATAGACAACAAGCCAGGGTTAGCGTTAGTATGATCAAAATTCAATGAAGAACCTGAAGAATGCAATCTGTTTATAATACAAAAATATGGAATACCGTACGACAATTCTCCCTGAGTCATACGATAATTCGTACGAGACCATATGATACCTGCAGTTTGTTGTTTAGGCCTATGGGAAAACTCATACGAAATTTTGCAGTAATTGTATGGACCAAAATCAAAAAAATAAGAAAAAGTTAGTCTTTGAGGATGAAAGATGTAGTCTTCTGCCCCATGGTGGGCGCCAAAAATGTGTGTGTGAAAAGTGGATAAGGATCTGCAAGTTGTAAGACACAACACTTCAATTAAGTCATTACATGTATGGTTAGACAAATATAAGCATGAATATGAAAACCATAACAAATCGACCAATTGCCTTCTAAAAGATGCGAGTATAGACTTGCTCTCAGATTTGTATAAGCAATACTAGTGACTAGACTACACCAAGAAGAAGGATTTAATCTATATTAGCATGAGAATAAACGAAATGGATGCAAGATTATGCTAGATGGATGAATATTAAGCTATATGAATTCAAGCAATCATAATTGAACTAAATATGCATAAAGGATAAACTAAGATGCAATAATATCAAAAAGCACAATATCTTCAATGACTCTAGAGCAAAAACCATATAATAACAATAAATATACAGGGTGTTTTGAATGAGAGATGAAGGCTGAATTTATAGAGAATCAAAAGAGAGACCCACAGTCAAGATTGATTAGCAATGACTGGTTGAGATTCCTCAAGAAAAAACACAATTTAGGATAAATGAAATAATTGAGAGATCAGATTCAGTTAACCATGAGATAGATTCCAATTATAGCTTGATTGAAATGCATTTAGATTATAAGTTTGAGTTTGCATTGGAGATAAAGTTCAATTAATTCCATGCACTTGAGATAAAAATAGGCGATTCCATGCGATATCTTTGATTTATTCATGAAAAAGGTCTTTTCAATGCAACTAAACTTCTTTTCTCAAAAGCTTTGATTTCCAATTTTAGAGAATGATTAATAAATCATTTTAATTGCTTTTCTGATTTCAAGTTATCTCAATTTAGAAGAACAAATAATATCTCAAGTTTGATTTCTCTTCAATTCAATTCTTATTCTATTTTCAATTTAACTCTTTCTTTGCATATTGATTCCTTTTTTGTAATAAATTAATTCTTTTCTTATGATTAAATGGTAAATTTATTAATTAATTAAATAGGATAATTGATCAGAATCATTTACTTGGAATGAATGAATTAATTAAATAAATATTTAATTAATATAGAATAATTAATTTTCCACGTGACATTTGATGATTAAAGAATTAATTATTTGTGTGCTCAAGATTAATTTAAATGCCTTTGGTTAGGACCTTGGTGATGTTGTCGAGATTAGGGGCCCATGGTTTAGATGACCATTTTTTAGGGTATTACAACCCTTACTTGTAATTGAGTAGTGAGATCTAGGTAGTGTGCCTGAATACATGTGCAACCCCCTTATGTAATATTTTTATACTTATAACAAAGTATATTAATATTGTGGGTTTGAATCCCATCGTGGTTTTTCCCTTAACCAGGTTTCCACATAAAAATATTGGTGTTGTGATGTTGGTGATCTTGTTTTTGTGTTTCTACACTTTATTTTTCTTCATTTGCATCAAGCGGCTAAAAGATCAGGTTATTAAAGTTAAAAATTGGTGAACACTACTTCAACCCCCCCTCTTAGTGTTCTCTTGGTTCCAACAATTGGTATTAGAGCCAAGTTCCTCAGAAGTAGCCTAATAGCTTGAGGAATATCCGAGAAGGTGTCTTAATGGATTCCAATGGTGTTAGATAATAGCTACTTGTTGCACTTGATGATCTTGTTCAGTCCAAAGCCAAAGTCTGGGAATTGAAAATAAATCTCAAGGATGCTGAAAATTTCACTCAAACATTAAAGGAGCATCTGATTAAGTCCAAGGAAAAGAGAAAGGAGCTTGTTGATCAGCTTCAAGAGAAAGAAAGTCAAAGCATTGATGAAGAAGCCTTGGAGGAAAAGATAGAAGAATGCGACAAACTTACTAGAGATAATGCATTTCAGAAGAATGAAGTGCAAGCCATTATGATGAAATTGACAAGGGAGATTGAAGAAAGGAAGAATAATGAGGAAAAGCTTGCTTAGTCCTTGAAAGAAAGAATCTAAATAATTTTGTAGACTTGACAATGAGAATGGAAAGTTGATGAGTGACCTTCAAGATGCTAAAGAACATGAGGAAGATCTTGGAAAGTAGGTCCTACTTCTTAAGTTTGATCTTAAAGCTGCAAATGAGTACAAGGAGAAGTTCCAGATCAGTTCAGCTAGGCTAGATGAGATGCTTGTAAGTCAGAAGAATCGTAATGATACACAAAGTCTTGGCTATGAGAAGGGTTAAAGCTCCAAGTCAGCTCAACAGAAGAACAATTCAAGAAAGCCTCTGGTAAGGCAACCTAATGCTCATAAAATCAATGGTAACTATTTTGTTTGCAATAAATTTGGTCATATGGCTAGTTAGTGCAGAAATAGGATGATTAATAATGGTCCATATTTTATCAGTCAATGTTTAAAATGCAATGAGTATGGTTATAAGGCGAATGTATGCAAAAGTGTGATGAATAACTTTCAAAATAGGAGAAATATCAGATGTTATGCATGTGGTAGGTTTGGACATGTTGCTAATCAATGTAGATCAAGGGGAAACTAGATGAACTTCAAACCTATGCAAGGAAATGTTGTTTGCTATGCTTGCAACAAATCCAATCACATTGCTAAGTATTGCAAAAGAAGAAATATGAATAGGAGAGGTGCGAAAGACCAAAATAACAATGAGAAGGCAGCTGATAAGGGAAAAGAAAAAGTTGAGGAGATCAAAGATCAGATGAAGAAGACTTGGGTGAAGAAAAGTGATGATAATGTAGGAAATGGGTCCACACCTGATTCCGATGTTGGAACCTCATCCAACAACTAAGCTAAGGCATCCATCCTTGGGGGAAGCTTTCATAAAAATCTTTCAAACCCTCTGTTTGAGATCTATGTTTGATTCCAGTAGGTTGTAGAGGTATATGTGTTGATAACAGATATCTATAATTGATTTTTAGAAGAATTCAAGCCAATATGAAGGTCCATAGAACATCTTTGTGTAATGAAGAGTATCCAGAAGTATTAGAGTTAAGAGAATTTATTGTAGTGAAAAGATAGGTATGCGAAGGATAAAAGGCAAATTAACCATTCATTTCTCACTTTGCATTTGAAGCAGAAGAGCAAAAGAGCACAATAAAGGAGAATTTGCAAAGATTCTGAAGTAATATCCATATTTGGTGTGCGATCTTGCATCCGATTGAAAAGTATTTAACAGTGAAACCCCTTTTTGGTTGAAGTTTGAAATTTGAATTCAATAATATGGCTAGATTTGATACTGCAATTCTTTTGGTTGTTGAAATCATGGAGCGTGCACATCCAAGCTTAAAGAATCATCCATTCAATTCAATGGAAGACAACCCCAAGAGTGTGTTTTCATTGGTGCCCTATGAAGTACTACATATTGAAGATAAGAGGGTATATATGCATTTCCCCATTGAGGAATTGGGTAGCTCACAAATACTGAATCTATACAACCAGCTAGCAAAACAAGAGTTTGGTATTGAAACCAAAATTTCAAGAATTGGGAAACAAGGGTTTTGTGTAGTTTGTTAGGTTTTCGATGCTATATGAAAAGGAATGGATTTGGTACATCTTGAGTCGAGTTCATGATGAATTTATATGGCTGGATAAGCCTCACAAAATCACCAAGACAATCATTCAAGTCGTAACATGATTATGTGCAATCAGAGAACTGTCATCCCTAAAGGTTGTGATGAATGACATTGTGACCAATGCGATGGATCAAAATTTGACAAATGGGTGATGGCAATCAATGATATCCTGGAGCACAATATCAGGTTTGCATCAATGGTCATTGGGTACAAAATCTATTATTCTAGTAGAGAAAATTCTATTTCCAGTACTACTATTTATGCCACATATGAGATGATGAGAGAGAACAAGAAATATGATCTTTGCAAGTTTCTCCAGATTGAGCTTATCAAGAATATTTAAAAGATCAAATAGAATAAGAAACATCCTTTCAAATTTGAAAAAATGCTTCTATGTCTATTTTTCTACTTTGTGCAAGAGGTTCCGGGTGTTGGTCTAGTGTAATGGACATTTGATAAACCTGTAGGAGTTCAAATCCGAGAACACCTATACAATTATATTGACTCCAAGGTCCAAAACAAAAATCTATGGAGTTATTTCAATAACTTCCACAAGGAAATGCATGAAAGGGAAAGGATCCCTAAGTCCATTCTAGAGAAATACCAAAACACCATTTTCTTCATGGTAGATACTGATCAGTGTTTAATGGAAGCTATAGAGCCCTGGATGGTATGGATTATGCCTATGGGATATGAGGTCGAAGAAATTTTTTTGGAATTGTATGCACAACATATGTTGAGAAAACCAGTGGACCCCAATGAGGAGAGGTTCATAGCATACAAGGAGAAGATCTTAAAACATCATCAATTGCTCAAGAAACCTGTGATCCAGAAGAAGGTCTGCAAAGAGGTTGAGGCTCTTGCAAAAAGTATGGGGATATCTAAGGAAGCTATCTATTAAGCTAGAGAGGAAAACATTCTCTAAGGAGAAGACTGTGAAGAAGGAAGCTAAAACAAAAGTGCCCAATCCTAAACCAAGACAATCCAGATGCACAACTCCATCCTCCAGTCTTGCAAAACTAGCAAGCAAGCCTAAATCTTTAATTCGGCCATTCGATGGTGAAAAGAAGAGGAAGATAGTCAGATTTGTGACTGTGGATGATGAAGAAACTCAATTTGATGAGGCAGTGAAGGAGGTGGGCAAAACTTCCTAGAGCCACTAAATTTGCAAAAGAAAGGCCTTCTAGTAGAACAAGATCTGGTAAGAAATATAAGGCATCTAAGTTTGATGAAGTATTGAAACAAGGAAAATTTACTATTGTTCCTCCTGTAACATTCGATGAGATTGTTAATGAAGTTGTTAAGAACGGTAACCTAAAGCCACTATCTAAGTGGTATGACAATTTTGATGAATCCAGTAAGAGAATACTAGAAGAGGCTACTGTAAAATACCTAAATATGTATAGTAAAGCATTGATAGAACTAATGAGAGTCATACCCAAGAGCTTGTATGACATTTTAGATTGTATAAGACAAACAACTTTTAAGAAATATGTGAGACTAAAGGAATATTTGTTGGTCAACTTATGTTTAATTATTACTACAGAAGAGATAGATAGATTTCTTAAACTAGCAAAGAACGAATTTAGGAGTAAGCAAAGGGTAAATAAAATCATTTTAGGAAAGATAGATGAAGTTGCAAAGGAGACTAAAAAGATTTTGAAAAAAGTTTTGTTAAATAATTGGTATGAGGTAAATGAGGCTAAAGGGCAAGAAGAACTTCATCCAGGAGGACATGACATGACATCACAAGACAATTTGGAAGCTGAATAGATAATGGATGACACTTATGTTCTAGAAGTTCAGATTGATGAGTAGGTAGAGGTTAGTGTGCAAGAAGAAGTTAAAGAAGATGATGGAGAGGACAAGGTTGATAATCCTCTGGTTGTTGTAGTTGACCCTCCAGTTCTTGAGAAGAATGCAAAAAAAGAAAAAGTGGAGGTCAAGGTTGAAGTCAAGTCTGAGGCAAAAGACACTGTAGATATAGTAAAGGGAAAGAAATTCATTGATGATCCAAAGTTCATTCAAGGTCTGATTAACCTTTGTTCTCTATCTCCAATTCAAAAGCTTCAACTTGCATCATTTACACAAGCCAAAGCCAGTGAGGATCTTTTGAAATCTCATACTAAGGATAATACGTTGGTAAACCTTGCAACCATTTTTTTTGAAAAGTTTATGCCCTTGTTTCAAAAGGATACTTTAGATACTCCATCAAATTAATTAAAAAGATTGATTAATTCTGTAGATAAACATTTCAAGTCTTTTGCAAAGTTTGCCAAAGAAAAAGTCTAAAATGAATTTAATGCAAGGAGGCTTCAAAATTTGAAAAGGATGATTGCCAAAGATAGATTCACTTTAGATGACTATGTGAAGAGCATGGAAGGTGCACTGTCCCAAGGTGGAAACTTGTACAAATCATGCTTATCTTAGTCTAAGTTCACCCAGGACATTGAGAAGAAGTCCAAGGAACATGAGGATAAGTTGGAGTGTATATATCAGTTAGTTAATTCCCTATAAATATCATTGAGTAGTCATGAGAATCAGGTAACATTACTACTTGAGAAAATTAGAAGCCTGAACCATGACAGGGAGAGAATAATTGAGAGAATTGGAGAATTTAGGAGTCTCATTACTCCCAAGTTGGACATTATGTTGACTGCTCTCAAAGATACTCAAGATGCTCTGGCCATTTGTGATCTATAAAATGTAAAGACAATAGAGGCACACATTTATTTTCTTAGTGGGTTCATAACCATGTTGAAGAATCTATAGAAAGGCTAGGAAAACCACTTGGATTCATTGAAGAATTCTTATGCTGATATCTTCAAATTTTTGTAAGTGTTTAAGGAATGTGTTTGCATATGTAAATAATTTTTTTGATTTCTAGAACCATACCTTTTTCATTGATTTCAAAGGGGGAGAATAGATGAGTGAAAAATGTTGATGTTAGGGGGAGATATTTGATTGTTTGATTCTTTGGAGTTTGACAGTTAGATCTTTGGTTGCAGTGTATATATCTTGGTTTTGGTCCAAC
This sequence comes from Cryptomeria japonica, assembly GCF_030272615.1. NCBI lineage: Eukaryota > Viridiplantae > Streptophyta > Pinopsida > Cupressales > Cupressaceae > Cryptomeria > Cryptomeria japonica. The sequence continues at coordinate 316,578,370 of NC_081410.1, forward strand.
ACTTAGTCATTTTTCACTAAGTGTTTCCATCAATGCCAAAGGGGGAGATTATTGGCAAGAGACACTGCATTGATGATTAGATGTTGTCATTGATGACAACTTGAGTCAAATATCTAGTCCATAGTTCATGATTCATTCATTCCAGAAGATTGATTGAGGTCCAGTGAGGTTTGGCAAGAAGAAAAGGTTATCCAACAAAATGTAGAGTGTTTTGGTTGGTAGATCAATTGTGTTGAGTATTTGGTGTGGCGGATCTTAGAGATACATTGTGGACGTGTATTGTTCCTTATTTCAGGGTTATTGTCTTTGATTTTGTGAATTGAGTGAGTTGGAAGATCTGGTAGATGGTTTTCTAGTAGAACAATGTTTTGTGGTAGTAATGTGTGAAGAGTCATTGTGCGGATTGTGCAGAGTAATTTTGGTGATTTTTTGCATGTTTGAGGTTGTTGAGCGACATACGGGAAGTGTATGGACATCTTGTTTTGGTCTAATTAGTTGTTTTTGGATTAGATTGAACCGACTTGGGTAGCACATTTCATTTGTGTGTTATGCAGGTTTTTGGCCGACATGGAATTAATCTAATTTGATGTTCCAGATATATTAGACTAATTGATTTGATAATTTGGGAGATCAATAGTTGTGTGAAGTGTGTATGAGAGATTGTGCACAGTTTCACATGCACAATTTGAATTTTGGTGCTCTGGTATAATGCAAAATAACAAAACAGAGCAGAGTAGCAGAGTAGAGTGTGATCGTGTGTTTTGTGCTTAAGTGGAACTATGCTCAAACATTTGTTGATGCTATTAAATAGTTAAAACCCTCTTGCATCTTTTATAATCATTTTGTAAGGTAGTGAGCCTTCTGGGTTGTATCCCTTACTTGTAATTGAGTAGTGAGCTTTGGGTAGTGTGCCTAAATGCATGTGCATTCCCCTTATGTAATATTTTTATACTTCTAATAGAGTATATTAAAATTGTGGGTTTGAATCCCACCATGGTTTTTCCCTTAATCAGGTTTCCATGTAAAAATATTGGTGTTGTGGTGTTGTTGATCTTGTTTTTGTATTTCTACACTTTACTTTTCTTCATTTACATTAAGTGGTTGAAAGATCATGTTATTAAAGTTAAAAACCATTGAACACCGATTCACCCCCCTCTAATTGTTCTCTTGATTCCAAAAAAAGTATCCCTTCATTGCCCTATCATAATCCTCCATGTCCTCCACAAGATGCCATTTCCTAAGATGAACCTATCATCCTCCTATTTTTCCTAAACATCCTATCACACCTCCATAACCACCTAAGGATACCATCATTTCTCTAGGTAGTCCCCCTCATGACCCCAACATCTCTATGCAAGTTGTTAATGAACTTGTTATAGGTCAAATGAGTTCCTCCACTTGCATTAGGTTTGCTCTACTTTTTGACCCTATCATTTCTTCCATTCCATATTCATCTCAAAATGGACTTACGTCTTCCTCCAAAAGTAGCAAGTATCCCAGTAGTCAAAAGATTGATCAAGGCAAGCAATCAAGCCTCCATTGAACAAGATACATCATAATCCATCCACATTAAAGTAAATTATGATGGTTAGGGTCCCAACAACAAATCTTAATTTCAAGATTCTGGTATCCCTACTAAACCTCACATCCTTCCATCTAAGTCCAAATATACACCTACCCCTTCATCCCTCCCATCCTTTTTAGGTCCTTATATCCCTCCAACCCTTATTCAGGATCGACCAAGGTACATATATTTGAGAACCTTCCCACCGTCTACCTACATCACTCCATCTATCAACCTTCCATATAATCCCCATCCACCCATAAATCACATTCCTCTTCCAAGCAATCTAGATGCTAAGCATCCAGTCCACAAGTCTAAAAATCCACATGCATATAAGGATCAACACGTCTTGTCTAATTGACATGTAAAAACAAAGAAAAACATGATCTAGAAAGAAAAATAAGTATTTCAAAGGCCACAAAGGCCCATTGAGAAAGAAAAGTCAAAATCCATCTGGGTTCCTAAGTCCATTAGATAATAAATGCACTCCAAGGAACAACAAAATAAAGAAAAAGAAAAAGCCATGTGAGTCTATAAGGTACTTGTGGAAGCAATGTGTTCCAAGGAACTACAAAGATAGAAAAATAAAAAAACATGTGGATTCCCAAGCATCTCTTCGAAGCACAACATCCTAAGAAAAAATCAGAGTTGGCATTCAATATTTCTATCCATACTTCTAAACCTATGCAACCTTTCAAATTCATTTTGGGTCCCCATGTTCCAAAATCTATTTACATTCCTCCATCAAAATCTTACAATCCAAAATATAGTTTTCCTCTATCACTCCACTACCCCTCAAGGTGTGTGCCAATGTTGATCCTGCCCGCATTTACATTCACTCATGCACCAACCTTTCAATATCCAATCTATTATCAACCACATTTTTTTCCATCCTTTCATTCCTCTTATCCAATCCTTTACATAAATCCTTACCCTAGTTTCATTTCATTATCCTATCAACATCTTTGAGAACAACTTCATAGCCATGGTCTATTGCAATAGATACTTCAAGGGTACCATCCAAAGAAGTGAGATGCTTGATTCCTTCTTCTGTCTCTTATCATGCACCCATTATCTTCAAAAAAGTGAAAAAAAAAAAGAAAAAATGAAAAATATAAAGAGAAGGAAAAATGTGAAAAATAAAAAAAAAAGAAAAAAGAAAAAAATTTGTCCACTAGTGAAAACCTGGCAAATAGGCACCTTGGGAAAGTACTATGGTGAAAACATGGGAAATCGATGTCATGCATAATCCATTATTTTCTTGCACTATTCATTGGGGGCAAGTTCCATCCATCTATTATCCCTCATCCTCCATTATCCTTCATCTTCCATTATCCCTCATTCACTCTATATTCATATATCCCTTTTCCACCTTTGATCTTGACAAGGTTAAGGATCTTTGCAAGCATTGTGTGTCCTATCTATTGCACTTGATCCATGCCCTTCAGCTCCTATCCTTTTTTTTAAATCCTTTTCTTTCTTTCATCCTGCATTGCCACCTTTTATCTTGCTTATCCTATCTTCATCCTATCTATATCTATTCTTTAATCTTGATAAAAAATTAAGAAAATAAAATGCAAAAAACAACAACCTCTTGACATGTCCATTCCTTCGAAATACATGACATTTGTTACATTGTATCATTTCTTTATATTTTATATCCAGTTCCTGTGGTTGGATTATCATGTTATCTTATTATGAAATAGTCCTTGAAAATTGCACATCCTTGACATTCATTACACTATATCCTTTCTTTATATTGCTATATATGGTCCCTATACTTGGATTAACATGTTATCCTATTGTGAACTAGTCCTTCATCATTCACTTATCCATTTCTATCCCATTTGTTCATTCATCCACTCAAAATTACTTTACCTTGCTAGACACTAGGGGAAAACATTCAAAAAATCTTAAAAATCATAAAAAGTCCTAAAAAAATCCTAAAAAATCATAAAATGTCCTAAAAAATCCTAAAAATCATAAAATGTCCTGAAAAAATCCTAAAAATCATAAATGTCCTTCAAAAAATCATAAAAGTCATAAAATGTCCCTAAAAAATAATAAAAACATAAAATATTCTTAAAAAATCCTAAAAATCATAAATTGTCTAGAAAAAAACCCTAAAAATCATAAAACCCTCATCAAAATCCAAAAACATTTCATAAACATTGTGAAGAAACAAATACTTCGAAGAAGCATGCAACTTTGAACTTTAACAAAATCTTGACGTGACAACACCTTATTGACTTATCAAAACCAAACACATTAACTGTGAACAAAAATCATTCGACATGAAACATATTATCTATTTGTTTGCTTATTTCTTTTGATTATTTATGATTTTATCTTTGGTGACATGTCTTTTAGCTTTTTTGGGATGTCTCTAACTAGAGATTTTATCTCCAGGATTTGTTTGACTAGAAAGGTGAGGATAGGGCATGTTCACCTACTTGCTACTTGTGGATTGTTCCTTAGTAATATGATGACTCATCTTAAGACATGATTGTCTAAGATGATCAAGGACATATGGGTATCATGTGATCTAGATCATTCCTTGACTGTCGTCCTGGTATCAAGCATCTGAAGAAAGCACACTAAGAATCTGACTCCTCAAATCCATGTTGAGAGTCAACAATGAAACCTCATGACTCCTATGGTTCAAAGCATCTGCTACCACATTGTCCTTACCTTGGATATACTTCACCTCAAAATCATACTCACAAAGAAACTCCATCCAATGTCTCTGCCTAGCATTCAAGTTTGGCTATGTGAAGATATTGTTGGAATCAGGGATCACTGAGGGGGTGGGGGTGAATCAATAATGTGATAGTTAACAAATTTTCTATCTTCTTTAAACCACTAGAAGCATACACATGAAACTGAAATACATAAACACAAAATAACCAGCCACAAAATCATAACACCAAGATTTTTACGTGGAAACCCAAATGGGAAAAACCACAGTGGGATTTGAACCCACAATATTATTCCACTATGGCCAGTAGCAAAACAATATTATGATATGGGGAATGCACTTGCATTTAGGCACATTGCCTAGAGCTTACAACTCAATTACAATAAGGTCTACAACCCCCAGAAGGCTCACTACCTTACAGATCAATTACAGAGCTGGATTACAATGGATGAAATCCAAAATAGCATCTACAGTTCTTGGATGAGTTCCGGTTAAGTGTCAAATACACTGACTATATCACCTGTACTCTTCTACTCCGTTCTGCCCTGTTCTTTGTCTCAGTCAACTACCATATCAAGAAAGTGCACGTGAAACTGCACTACAAAGGATTCTCAATAACCACTCACTCACATATGATCATATCATACACTAAAAAGATCTTCCACACTGGTCTTATATATCCGCAATTCCAAAATAGATCATTCATCAAGTCGGGCTACTAATGTGACGTGTAGTCATATGTCAGCTTCACCAGATTACCAAAGATAAATGCAGATCACCAAAATTATGATAAAATGGCCTCTATGTTGGCCCAATCATCCCATACATGATTCATAACACCGCAATCATCAAAAAGCTTCTGGACCAAAACTGCTTTGTTCAACCTGAAATATCGGTTAACTGGCTACTGGTTGACATCCTCTTCCAGAAATCAAGACCCATGATTACCAGATAGGAATCTCAAGAACAATTTACATCAATGAGAAGCCTAAACCAATAATCAAGCATCAATAGCCACCAAATGAGTCTATAATTACACTCTTCTACTTTACATTTTTCACCTTTACTCTCCCCCTTTGACATCAATGCCAAAGATGGGGTGCTATCCAAAACTTATATACAGAGATGCCTACCGAAGACTTTACAAGTACTTGAATATGTCAGCAAAAATTGTCTTCAAAAGTCCTAGGTTAGTGTCCCACCCACTCTTCAAGTTATCCAAAACTGTAATGAATGCACTAAAAAACATATGCATGAATCTCTACATCTTTCAACTCAGACGGAATAGGTCGGGCCATTGCCTTCATACAATCTACCTTATTTCTCAACATGGTGTCCAAACGGGGGGAAATCAAATTCCGGAGTTCACTAGCTCTCCTCAAAATTATATCCTTATCCGCATTAAGGCTCGAGATCCGATCATTGAGAGCCATTAACTTCCCTTCAACACTGTTGGTCAGAGCTATATTATGATCAAAAGACTGTGAAATACCAACAAGTCTACCTTGGCAAACACTTATTTGCTTGTCTATGTCTACTGTGAACTTGGGCAAAATTAGACAAGACTTATATAATTTACCACCTTCTGCTAATGAATTTGAAATAGTCTGTAGACCTTTATTCAATCTTATTCTATAATCTTCTATCATTTTCCAGAATGTTTACATTCTTACATCCTTGAATCTATCTAATACTCTCTTAGTAGTAGACTTCTCTAAAGGATCAAGTTGTACATCTGGAGCCACCTTCTACAAAACATCAATCAACATCAAAATAAGCTTTTTATCTTTAGATTTTGATTTGACCAAATCTTGACTGGCCTAAGCCTGAACAGCTACTGCGAGCATCAACTTCTTTCAAGGTGAAATTTGTCCAAGATTTAGAGGACCATCTATATTGATAGAGATTTGAGGTGGGGTCCTTGTAATTGGAGGAGTGTTAATTGCCAAATCAACAACTCTTTTTCCCTTGTCTACCTCAACATCCTTTACCTTTTCTTTCTTAGGTTCCTTTTCCTCAGTTCCATCCCCTTTATCTTGTGCACCTGTGTTGTCGCTTGGTGTAGTATCATCCTTTTGAATCTCAAGAACTACTTCAGTACTGTCCACCACCAGAGGATTTGCACTATTCTCAGCATCAAGGATTTTGTTGCCTTGGTCTTCTAGATGTCCCTCAGTCTAAGTTTCTTCCTTTTGATAACTAGAAACACCTTCCTTTATTTCCGGATGAGAAGAATTAACTGCATCTTTATACAAAGGATCATTCTTCATTATTCTTCTCCAGATATCTTCAACTTCCTTTCTCACTTCTTCCACCTTCCCAATCATCAACCCATTCACCCTATTTTTGCTTTTGAATTTTTTCTTGTTAGCTTCCTCAATGAGCCTTTTGGATTCATCTTGGGATACATAGACCTACAAACATTTATCAATTCTCTTTCCTTCATTTCTTTATCAATTTTACTAGTTGTTAGGCTCCTTGCATAAATAATATTGCATGGATCCTTAGGGATACTCCACTCTAGCTCAATCAAATATTTAGTAAAGCTATGTAAATACAGAACAACCACTTCTTCAACCTTTCTATGATCTACCTGATCTAAATTTTCATAATATACTCTAATATTCTTTATATTTCCATCAACAATTATCTCATTAATCAATTGATTTGTTGTCATTGGAGGAACAAATGTGTATTTACCTTTCTGATCAGTAGACTCGAGATATTTTTCAAGTTGAGTTCTAGTCTTTATTCCTCACTGGTGTCTTTCGGTAGGGGCAAGTTCAGATTTATCTTTCTTACTTTGCTTGGCTCCATAGGATTGCAACTTCCTTACCACCCTTACAAATTCACATTTCTTCTTAGCCTTTTTAGCTTCCTCATATGACTCAGTCTTAGAGGCCACAGGAGAAACAAAAACATAAGTTCACTTAGGCTTCTCCTTTTTCTTCAAAAATCCCTTTCCAGATGGGCTTTGTCCAGAAGATGGTTCTACCAGAGTAGGGACAAACTTGGTTTATTTTGGTTGAGATTTTGAGGGAACCGGGTCAGACTTAGGCTTCTTGGACTCCTCCCTAGCTTGCATCTGATCATGCTTTTCTCTATCCTACTTCACCTTCTCCAGGATGAATCCCATCACCATAAATACTTCCTTATCCATCTTAGAAACTTTTCTCTTCCTAGCAAGTGTAGTGAACTGCTTGTGCAACTCAAGATCCTTCTCCTTAAAATTTCCAAACCTTCCTTTTCATCTACTAGCTGACTCAACATATGTTGAGCATAGACATCTAGAGTAGTAGCATCAACTTCATAACCCATAGGAAGAATCCACACATTTCTTGGCTCAACTACTTCCATTCGACATTGGTCCTTATCAACCATGAAGCAAATTGTTTTATCATACTTCTCCACTATTTATTTTGGAATTCTTTCTCTTCTTTTCATTGTGGCTTGAAAAGTTTTGAAATAACCCCACAGAGTAGATATCCTCATTGTGGCATCACCAATCCCCATAATCCCTTCCTATATTTGCATACCAACTGTCCTATCATAGGCCCATTGGACCTTCCTTGAACATCGATGATCTCATTCATGAAGTAGAAAGCCAGACAGGTGATAAGGGTGCCAAACTTAAAGGTGTTCTTCTTGTCTTGTTTAATTTTCTTCAAATTACATAGAAAATCATTCAAGAGAACCATACATATGTCATGCCTCTTGTCTTCCTTCAACATCTGATAGGGAGAGTATATGGCTATACTGGAGATAGTTTTTTTTCTGCTTGACTGGTATACTTTATATCCAACCACCATTGATGCAAACTTGACGTCATGCTCCAAAATGTCATTTATTGTCATTTCTCTACTGCCAAATTGAGAACCAGTGGAAACAATCACAATGTTGTTTGATATTTTTGTCAATCTTGGAGCTTCACCAGATGCGCTTAGACAATTCATGGTCTGGATTGCTTTTGTAGTGATCTTGTGAGGCTTATCCAACTATTAGCATAATGGTAAGCATGATTAAGTATGAGGTACTTAGAGGTTGTCATTGATGGAAAATACCAGCTCTAATGTCATCACAACTGATCGAAAAAGGATTATAGTGGATTGGTGAGGAATAGGGGATTAAAGACTTCCACCAATGAGCAGAGACCGATTTATAGGAAGTAACTGGTAGTTTATTTGAGTGAAGTAGGTTTACCAATATAAATGAAGCAATCGGTAGCAGATCATAATGGTGATTGATAAGCATGCAAAGTGAAAAGGATAAGAACGCGTAGTCATCAACATGTTTGGATTGCTAACATGTGGATCCAAAAAAATTAGAAAGAGATAGTTGAAGCCGGAGTTCTTGCTAGAGAGCCAACAAGATTTGTGGCATGAATGGATAGTCTCACCGATATAATCGATGAGATTTATGGAACGAATAGATTGGCACATAGAATGAGTTTTTGAGTTTGAGTTTTGGAGGGAAAGTTAGCTCCAAAATTGAATACAACTATATACATGTTTTTCATCTTGATTTTTAAGTGTCGTGGGTGTTTTGAATGAATTGAGATTGAAAATTAGAGTAAGGTGAAGAATGAGTGAAGTGCAGAATGACTCCTGATGAATCGGTGAAGTCATCACCAAGAAGAGATTGAAGTAGATACAGAGTGGATCTATTCGACAGAAAAGTGTCATCATCAGATCAATGATTTATTGCTCTCTAATCATTGCAATAGATTAAATCCCTTAATAGGGTGAACTTTAATTGGTTCTGTTTGTAAAATCCCCTAACAGGGTCGCTCCATGACGGAAGTGTAAAATTCTTTTGCAAGGTGAATCCTAACAGATTATAAGGTATTCTTAATAGGATACCAGTCATCTTTAATAGGGTGATGTTCTCAGAAGGAACATGATTGCAAGCTCTTAACCAGACACTCTTTTTACTACAATAAAAGAGATTGTGGGTTATCCCCATCGTGGTTTTCTCCCTCTAAATTAGAGTTTTCATGTATAATTGATGGTGTTATGTGATGTTTATTTGATTCATGGAAATCTCTTTCCTTCATGATTAATACAATGTTTTAAGTTAATTTAAAAAGGGTAGTTGCAGACAGGTCAGTTTGGGATATTATTGTTTATAAACTATTTTTACTGATTCACCCCCCCTCTTAGTCACCGGTTAATATCAACAATTGGTATCAGAGCTTAGGTCCTCTAAAGAAAAGTTTAACAGCTTGAGGAAAAGATCATTGAGGAATATGGGTATCAGAAGAAGCTTGATGAATGTAATGAGATGATAGCTCAACTGAAGAATAGACTAAAAAAATCACTTGCTAAAAGGAAGGAACTTGCTCTACAACTTAATGAGAGCTAGGATATCATAGATCAACTCTCTGAAAAAAGTGGATTTACGGAAGCAGAAGAGGCAGTCTCAAAGCTGATGGAAAAGAACAAGAAGCAAACTAGAGAAATCACAAATCTAAAAAAGAGAGCATGAAAGTCAGGCCCTGAGAAAGACTGAAATACTACAATCCAGTAGGATAGGAGATGAAAGAAAGAGAAATGCAGAAGAAGCACTATCAAAATCTAAAAGAGACAAAAGGCTTACTGAAGAAGCCCTAAGAGAGAATGATGCAATCATCATTGAAAAGGATGAAGAAATTTGAATTCTTACTCAAGAGAACACAGTCATGCAAGAGCATCTGCATGACAAAGCAGAGGAAAAGGAGAAGATGATGAAGGAGATTGAACAACTCAAAAATGAGTTGAAAGCTACAAATGAGAGAAATGAAAAGCTGAGAAAATTTAATGAAAGCTCCGAGAAGATAGATGAATAATTTAAATCTTAGAGGAGAACAAAGGTGACAACTAGTCTTGGCTACTTCAGTACAGGTCCACTGGAAATAGGAGAATCATGTAAACCCAAGAGGATGAAGGATGATAAAAGGGAAAAATCAGGAATTAAAGGTATGAAGTTTTCTAAATCTTCTTGCAATTATTGTGGTAAACCGGGTCATAAGTTTGATGTCTGTATATATCAACTAATCAGTCATAAGAAGTCATTCACCTTTGATGGTTATTGCTATAAATGTCACAAATATTGACACACTGTTTGATGGTTATTTCTATAACTGTCTCAAATATGGACACACTTCTTATAAGTGTAATTCTCAATCAAGTAGCATTTCTAGTAGAAGAAGCTTTAATGGATATTGCTTTACATGCAATAAATATGGACACAAAGCTGAAGAATGCATGTTCAAGACAAATGCATCAAGATCTCCACCTAGACTAGTTACCCCTAATAGAAAGAGTAATTAGCTCAATGCCACCTGTTCCACTTGTGGAAATTTTGGTCATGTTACAGCAAATTGCAGGATGAGAATGGGTCAGAGAAACAATGCAGGACCATGGAAAACAACTAGTATGGCATGTTTCATTTGCCATAAGATCAATCATTTAGCTAGAGAGTGCAGGAACTAATCCTATATCTGGTCTGAAGATAGGAACTAGTTTGGCAAAAAAAAAGGTCCAAATGATTTGAAAGGAAATAAGACAGTTGAAGAAGTGAAGAATGAAATGAAAAAGACATGAGTTAAGATGGAATCAAGCAAAGAAGGAGAGCAACATTCTGAAACTAAGTCATCATCCACCAGTGATGAAAGTTCTTCTTCAAACTAAGCATATTGATGCTTAGGGGGAGCCTTTTAAAACAAAAAGGAAAATCATGGCTGATTCCCCAATACCAAAGTGAGGTAACTCTTATTTAGATGTAGAAAAGTTGGCATAATGTTTGTAATTATTCATTGTTGAATTACTAAGAGTATAGGTGTTAAAGGTTGTATTGTTACCGGTAGGGAAGTAGCATAGGTAAATTATAAAATATTACCATTTGAGGTCATACAACTTAACCATTGTAAAAGAACATCGAACAACTCAACAAATAAATAAGGAAATGAAAGCTCTTTTATTTATCTTGCTTTCATTTGTGCTTCCATGAGCTCCTAGTGCAATTAAAGGCTTTGTAATCCTATTAAGTGCATTTCATGCAAAGTATGTTTGGAGATCAAGCAGTGAAGTTTTGGTGATCGGAAGCCCTAGCAGAAATGGTAGAAGAAGTCAATCTATGAATTCTATTCTAATTCATCATGGCAACTTTCGTGTCAACTCATGTGTTGGTTGAGGTAGTTAAGGAACCACAACCTGAGTTCAAGTTATATCCTATGAAGGCCGGAGAGATTGATATGACTGGTGCCCTATCATCTGTGCCCTCTGATGTGTTACTAGTTGAAGATATCCATTCTTTCATCTACTGTAAGCTTGAAGAACGTGGAGCCGAATTCATTCAAGATGAATTCAAAAGGTTCTGTGATAATGATTTGTTGAAGGAAGAACATATGCATTTGAAGACCAAGGGTTTGTCATATGTTGTTGATATTCCTAACCAATTCCATGTCGATTGGATTAGGTATGTGCTAAGTAGAGTGCATGACTAGTTTCTATGGTTGGTAAATGAAGCACCAATCAAAATCACAAAGGAGGTGATCCAAATAGTAACAGGGTTCAGTGCAACAGGTGAAGCACTAACCCTAAGGACAATATCATCTGGTGATGTCACTCGGTTGAGTCAATCCCAATTTGACAAAATAGTAATGATAGTCACTCACATTGAGGATACAGAAGTGAGGTTTGCATAAGTAGTGATAGCCTATAGGGTTTATCAATTAAGATGCATGAATAGTGTGCCAAGCGGTGCTATCCATGCAACTTACCAGATCATCAAGGAGGATGCAACATATGACATTTGTGAGATGATAAGAAGTCAATTCTTGGTGAATAGGGGGCGAATCAAGAAGGACAAAAGGAAATCATTCAAGTATGGTTCAATACTGGTATGTATCTTCTTCTATGTCCAAAATTTCTTTCTTAATAAGGGAAATGTAGTGTGGTCTTGTAGATAAACCTATCACAGTTCAGATAGGTGAAATGATTAGAGACTTAGGTGATAAGTTTGGAGAGACAATGTGGGGTTATTTTAAATATTTCCAAACTAGAATGCATCAACAAGAGAGAATCCCAACCGGTATAGTCCAAAAGTTCAAGGACACCATATATTTTCTTGTTGATACTGATTGTTACATTATTCAAGCAGTTCAACCTAGAACCTTCTAGGTACCTGCTATGGGTTATGAGATCGGGGCAGACACTGCCAAATTATATGCAAACATGTTACTATCTAAACTAGTATACAAAAATGCAAAAATATTTGGAACTTATAAGGAGGCAATCTCCAAAATAAAGAGGGAACTCAAGGAGCCTATCATACAAAAGAAAGTTAGGAAAATGATTGACACCCTAGATAAGAACTATGGAGGTCAAACAGCCGATGCCACTACTTCCACCGGTACAAGTGAACAAACAGGGGCTAAATCAAGCAAAGATGGAGAACAAACATATGAAAAGAATAAAATGCCCAAGACAAAACCCAAGGGTGCTGCATCCAGCAAACTGGCAACATACATGAAATAAAAGGCCTCAGATACTCCTACATCTTCCCAAGGTATAGGTAGATCGATAGGAGTCACATATGCAAGAAAGAAAAGGAATGAAATGACAATTGACACAAACACCAAAAAGAAGCCAAAAAGGATGAAAAGGAGAGTGATAAATATAACACCCAATCTAATAAGATAGTAAAAGAAGTTAGAATAAGTGGTAGGTATGTAGCTCCAACCGTTTATGAATTGGTCCATGAGATCAAAGAGTATGGTGGTTTAGCCGGTGTTGGGAAAAAGTGTCCCCTTTGCAACAAGGAAGACAAAAGAAAAATTGGAGATGCACTTATCTAGAACTTACATAATTTTTGCAGAACTCCCAGTGAACTACATGAAATTATTCCATTAGATATACAAAAATATCATTGAAGTGAGATGGAAAACTACCCTAGCAATTGAGAAGGAACACAAAATTAAGGCACTCATGGAAGTGAAATATGAATTAGATTATGATCAAGCATCTGTAGTGGTTGAAGCATGTGTACAACGTTTCAAAATAAGGAACATAATAGCGAGAGAGGACATAGGAGATATTAAAGGTGTGCATGATGAGGGCATTGCGATGTGGAAAACAATTTTGAGCTAGCAAAAGGAAGTTGAGGAGGAAATAGAAAAAGAAGTAAAACAAGGACAAGATGTAGCTGCTCATGAAAAGGGCAAAATAAAAGATGAGGACACCACTGATGAGTTTGATGTATTTACAGTTGAAGATATAATAGGTGATGTTGTGTTAGATATTTCTAATCTGACAAAGGATGCAGAGCCACCAGTTGAACAAAAATCAATTGTTGATATTGATGATACATCGACAAAGGGAACCAATCAAACTGAGCATCTTGGAGAAAATGAAGTCATAATTGAGGAGATCCCTTATGAGGAAAGACCTCAAAGAAATTTGGTGACAATAAATAGTCCCTCAGCAAATCCTACTGACAGCGAATGTCATTTGCCAGAAAAAGGTGCAGAGGAAGAAACCCTAAAGGTGATAGATTCATCAATACCTTCTATTGATGAAGCAGAAAAGAAGGAAGTAGAAGAGAAGGAAGAAGAGAAGAAGGAAATCGAGGAAAATAAAATAGAAAGGAAGGAAATAGAAACAACCAATATTGGTCTAGAGGAAACCAAGGTACCAGAATAGGACAAGAAGAAAGAGAATTCCCCATCCAGTCAACCTGAAGGCAGGAAGAAAACACACACTCCTCCAGTGAAAAGGAAGTTAGATTTAGAAAATGAAAGTGAGAAGAAGAAAGATAAATTCTCTATCTTAGCCAGCTCTAAGGTAGAGGTTGAAGAAGAAAAATAATAAAAAGAGGAGGAAGAATAGGAAGACTTAGTAATAGATACGAAGAAGATGACCCCCAAATAGTTAATGAAAGTTTCAAAAAAACAAAGAATTCAAGCTGAAAAGGCCAAAGTTAGAGCAAAGAAAAAGAAGGAAATAATTCTTAATACTACAAAGACAATTCTATTTGATCTCATTCTTGACATTGTTGTTGATGAGAATGCATCCATAATTGATCAATTGGGTACTCTTGTCAAAGAAATTGGTTCAGAGGAAACCGATCTGGAGAAGGTTGTAGCTAGGCAGAATGAAACTAGAAGAGGTGAGAATTTAATGAAACAAATATTAGTTGACAAAGTTACTCTTTCTAACTGCATTGAAGAGGTGAAATCTATCTTAAAGGAAGTTATCTAATTATTGGTCAAATTATCAAACTTCACTGATTTCATCAAAGATCTTAAGGATAAAAGAGTATAGACTCAAAAGAAAATCCAAGATCTGATAGGTAATTTTGATCCTCTTACAAGCTCTGCAGTGACCTTCAGTGGAAAAGTCAAACAATTGACTCATAAAATCAACAAGCAAAAAGGGAACAGGACAAAAGAGCTCTCAACCTATTAGAGTTGTAGTGTTACCTTGCACCCATCAATGATTTAATGCAAGGGAATGTGAAAGAAGTAGAAAGCCTCATCAGCTCACCTGACTATAAGACAATAGATGATATGGAGGATTTTATCATAGATCTACATGGACAAATCCACACTATGAAATAGGTGAAGCCTTCATGGGAATCTACTTTGAAGGCTGCTAAGGTCAATTTCAAAGACATTTTTGATTCACTCTCATCTTTATGAATTCTTTTGTGTACTGTGATTCTTTTATCCTTTGTCATTGTTGTAAAAAGGGGGAGAATAAATGTAAACCATATTGTACATATGAGGAGGAAGGACTATGTGTACAAAGAAAAAGAATGTATATAGTTAGAATTGTTGGGATCCAAGAACACTAAGAGGGGGGGGGCATGAATCAGTGTTCTACCAGAATGGACAATTTAAACCTTATTAATACAACAAATCAACAACCGGTAAACATAAAAGCATATAATAATAAGCAACAATGCAACCACAAAGATGAAGACCATAATACCACAGATTTATATGTGGAAAACCTTAAAGAGGAAAAACCATGGTCGGATTCCAGACCGACAATATCTATCCATTGATCAGAGGAATAAATATTACAATAAGGGGCCTACACATGTAGGAAGGCCAACAACCTAGAGCACATTTCTCATCACAAAAGGAGTCTCACTAACTATAGAAAACATCGGACAACAATCCAGAATGAAGATTGAACTACAAGAATAGTATAGTTCCAGTTAAGCTCAATACCAGAGGCCTAAAACCTCTTGCATAAATCCAACTTGATCACCTATGATCGACCAAATCCTCTACATGAATGATTATTATATTGTTCTCTTGCATACCATGATCTCATGATCTACAAAGAGATCTTACATCATATTTATACAAACCCGGGACGTAAACAATTAGGTTGACCACCTAAAAGATAATACAGTAAATTCATAACTTAAACCCGTAATCTAATGATCAACCAACTCATCCTAAGATTGAAACAACATAATCCAATCAATGAATCCAACTGATAAAGCATCAAGAGCATCAACCCACACATTACATAAACCGGTCCATAACCTAGCAGAATAACATCAAACCTATAATAGGTCACCATAAGCCAAATAAAACACCATGAACAATTGGAACATGAACATGATAACCATTAGCATCTGGATAACCTTCTTGAAGCCGCACCAACACTACTTATCTGATTCATCAAAAGATCTTCAACAAAGCTCTGTCGGTGAAACCCTTACCGATAACCAAAAGGCGTACTAGAATAAGTGATAGCTTCCAGATCATCAAATACTGAACCAATTGAATGTGATACACATAAGGAACACATGAATAACCAATCCAAACCAATTCCACAAACCAAAGCATATCAGAGCATATTGGATCAACATGATCTTACCAACCAGAAACCAATCATCCTACCGGAACCAACCAGATACTAGTAAACAACCAAAGCAGCTAGTGTTGACATCAATCACAAACATCATTGTAACACATAATTAGTTCCTCCAAATTACCAACAATCTCCCCCTTTGGTATTGGTGGCAACACTAGATGTGAAAAACATCCAAGTGCCAAGAACTGCCAAACAAGTCTTCCCCAATGGAATGTTGGCAATATTGCATTATAACAGACAATGAAAGATTGTTGGCATTTCATAAGGATATTGAGAAGGTTGTTGATGATTATGGATATAATTGTTTAAAGATGTTTTACTGTCTTGATATTATTATTTTGTCATTGATGTCAAGAAATTGATTTTCTAATTTAGTATGATGTTGCCATATCTTGAGAAGTATGATATGAAGATTATAAAGATGTCGATAAAAGACATAGGAAAGAATATGATGAATAAGGTATTCAAATGGGCAACTACTACCGAGTCAAACAATGATGAGATCATGATGTTTTAGATTATTTTAACATCATACATATGTTGTAAATTGTAAAGGTTAATACTATACTATGTTATCAAGCAAAGAACCTAGTCGGTAAACCCTAAGGAACCTAGTCAGTAAACCCTAAGGTTATCACTATCGGTTAATGAAGGCGGAATGTCTACCGAGTGAAGTTTAGTATTCACCAAGTTGTTATCGAGTTGTAACCGAGCTATAACAGAATGCATTAAATGTTTACATGCGATATTTAATGAAGGAAGCTGATGAGCTGGAGCGGATTAAATGATTGGTGAGCTGTGAATGAAGTTTGTTAACGAATCTAAGGCAATGAAAACTCAGCATGAAGATCTACAGCTCAGATTGAACCGCAATACCCTAGCACAAGTTCCAAGACTATTATGCAAGTTCAAGGGTGGGGTAAAACATTTTTAGATCGAAAGATGCATTGAACC
Source organism: Cryptomeria japonica (assembly GCF_030272615.1). NCBI lineage: Eukaryota > Viridiplantae > Streptophyta > Pinopsida > Cupressales > Cupressaceae > Cryptomeria > Cryptomeria japonica. Next base: position 316,595,459 of record NC_081410.1, read on the forward strand.
TAGACAAGATTGAAGATCTGATGGCTATGATTGATCATGGAAAATGTGATCAAGGAGATTAAGTAGTTACCTAATTGTTTATAAATAGTAAATTGTTGATAAACAATGTATGCGGGCAAGTGTATACATAGGGATGCTACATAGTGATTACCGAGCACAAAAGCTTGAAGACCTATTAGAATAACAGAGTATAGAAGCCCAGCAGATAGACAAGATTAGTTCTATGTCTAGATTGTATGGAACAAATAGGAATCTACTTTAGCATTTTAGATGTGAAGTTGCAGATAGATTTTTATTACTGTTATTTTGTGAAAGTGACAGAAAATCTCTTAATCGAGTGGACTTAACAGTCTTATATGTAAACCCTCTAGCAAGGTGACATTCTGATTGAGTGTTTGAAATCCTTTAACAAGGTCACTTCTAACAAAGTGAAGATCCTAACAGATCTGAGGGAAATCTCTTAACCGGGTCACATCTAGCAATGTGTTTGTAATATTTAACAGGATTTTCTTTTAACCGAGCATACTCTAGAAGAGTATATTTCTTAGTGGGTTCAAAATCCCACAGTGGTTTTTCCCTATTTGGGTTTCCATGTTAAATCTGGTGTTATGAGGTTTATATTGTTCATATGCTTTTGAGTTTGCATGTTTAATAGTTTTGGTTATATTACTAATATATATGTTACCGAGGTTGAATCTAATGTTTTTATGGATGATTAAGTTTGTATGATTCACCCCCCCCTCTCATCTTGTTGGCTATTAGATATGTACTTATATTAAGTATCAAAACTATCAATTGGTATTAGAGCTTTGGACTCTGGAAGGAAAGTTTAAAGGCACTTGAGTTTAAAGATCCAAAGATGTATAAGAGGGATGCACCGAAGCTAAACAAGTCAAGTTTCTCTACATGGCAGAAAAGGATGAAGCTACATCTATCAGGAGTTGGAGAATATGATGTATACTATCTGGAGAATGATTTTGTTGCACTGAGCACCTATCCATTGACTATGGAAGAGATAAAGGCAAAGCAAGAACATATTCAAGCAATGATTGAAATAACATCTGCATTTACCGATTCAGAGTTTAATGATCTAGAAGGCTGCAATGATGCAAAGGCAATGTGGGATAAGCTCATATCAGTATATGGAGGAGATGAACATGTTCAAAGAGAAAAAGTAGATAGTCTAACAGGACAACTTGAATCTATGAGGATGAATGAAGGTGAGAACATAACTCAGTACAGTACAAGACTAAAGGAGATTGTCAATCAAATCAAAGGAGCAGGTGGAACTATTGAAGAAAAGGATATAACAAGTAAGTTGTTGAGAACCCTTCTACCAGCTTATGCAATCCGAGTCTCTGGAATCAATGAATTGAGGTCTGTACCTAATATGCCAGTCTATTTAGATGCTACTATTGGTAAGCTACATGTATTTGAGTTAAGTAATTTTGATAATAGTGGATCTTTGGTAAATAAAGTTGAATCAGAATTTAGTTCTTTTCATCTTGATGAATCTAATGATTACAATGAAAGAAAGTATAAGTACTCTAAAGGAGATCACAGTGGAGCAAGTGAAAGATTTCAGAAGAACATGGAAGAAGTACACAAACTATATGAAGAAATCAAAAAGCAAGAATAGTTTGAAGCACTAATAGCCAAAAGGTTACCGAGAGGCAAAGGTAAGTATAAAGGAAAACTACCTTTGAAATGTTTCAATTGTGATAAAATAGGACATATGGCTTCTAACTGTCCTAACAAAGATTCTACTGAAAGAAGAGATTACCGAGATGATAAACAGAAAGATAATCATTATAGAGGACACCGAGACTTCAGAAGAAGAGATAGAAAGACATGCTTAATAGCTGATGAGGAATCTAACGATGATAAATCAGTTGAGACTAATACAGAGGAAGTAGTTTATGTGGCTATCAAGGATGGCTCAGATGAAGAAAGGTATGAAGAAAAAGCCCTAATATCTCACATAAACACTAATGATTCTTAGATTATAGATAGTGGATGCTCACATCATATGACAGGAGATAAACACAAGTTTGTTATATTAGAAGATTATGATGGAGGCTATGTTAGATTTGGTAATGATGCACCATGTCCGGTAAAAGGTAAAGGATCTATAAAACTTCTTGATAATGCAAGATGCAATGATGTCTATTAGGTTGAAGGTTTGAAATACAATTTGTTGAGTGTAGCACAGCTAAACAACACAGGTTACCGAATAGAATTTCAGAAAGGAATTGTCAAAGTTCATGACAAAAATGGAAAGTTAGTTGGTATCGGGACACAAACAAAAGGTAATACATTTCACCTTGACTCAACTCGGAGAAGTGTTTGAATGCAAAGTTTGATGATACTTGGTAATGACATAAAAGGTTTTGTCATGTCAATTTTAATAATCCGATCAAAATAAGCAAGAAGCACAGAGTAAGAGGTCTACTGAGTCTTGAAAAACCTGAGAATGCTATGTGCTGAGGATGCCAGATGGGTAAGATGAAAAGATCAAGCTTTACAAGTAAGTCTTACACTTCTAAGGGAATTTTAGATCTAGTGCACACTGATCTTTGTGGTCTTATGAAAGTTCAAAGTTATTATGATGATAAATATTTCATATTATTTGTGGATGACTATTCAAGGATGATGTCAGTAATGTTTTTAAAGGAAAAATCAGAAGCTTTTCAAATGTTTAAATGGTACAAGGCAAGAGTTGAAAATGAAACAGGAAGACAACTAAAATGTCTTGGATCAGATAGAGGAGGAGAGTTCACATCTGATGAGTTCAACTTATTTTGCAATGATCATGGTATTAAAAGACAAGTCTATGCACTGAGAACTCCACAACAGAATGGAATAGCTAAAAGAAGAAACAGATCTATTGTGGATTGTGCTAGAACACTGATGATTGAAAAGAAGGTGCCACAAACATTTTGGAGAGAAGAAATAAGCACAACTGTTTACACCTTGAACTAAGTTCAATTGAAGAAAGGTACTTTGAAGACACCATATGAAATCTAGTATGATAAGAAACCTAATGTTAGTTATTTTAAAATCCCTGGAAGTAGATGCCATGCTCATAAAGATGATAGAAATGGCAAATTTGATTAGAAAAGTGAGGAAGGAAAGTTTCTAGGTTATTCTTCTAGAAGCAAAGCATTTAAATGTCTGATCAAATCATCTAACAAAATAGTAGAAAGTGCAAATGTGAAAATTGATGAATTTGCAGAAAGAAATGATGAAGGAAATTCCAAGGAACCAGAAGGCTATGATGAATTTGTCTATGTTCAACTGAGAAGACTGTTGAAGAAAATGAAGAGAATATCCAATTACCGAGTGATGAAGAAGAACATATAGAGCCTACCGAGCCTGTATTAGCCAAGTATGTTAGAAGACATCATGCACCAAGTCAGATTATAGGAGATAAGGATGATCCAGTGATGACAAGGAACAAATTGAGATAGAACACATGTTTGATATCTGAATTTGAACTGAGAATAGTGAAAGAGGCATTTAACAGTGAAGATTGGGTAAATGCTATGACAGAAGAGATTGATCAAATCAAGAAGAATGACACATGGACACTAATCCCAAGACTAAAGGACAAAAATGTAATCGATACAAAGTGGATTTTCAGAAACAAGCTAAATGAAAAAGGTGAAGTCATTCGAAACAAAGCAAGACTAGTTTGCAAAGGTTATGCTCAAGAAGAAGGAATTGATTATGGTGAAACTTTTGCACCTGTTGTTAGACTTGAAGGAGTAAGAACATTGTTGGCCTATGCTGCTCTCAAAAATTTCAAGATATATCAAATGGATGTCAAATCTGCATTTCTGAATGGAATATTAGAAGAAGAAGTTTTCATTGAACAACCTGAAGGATTTGTTGAAGACAAGAATAAAGATCAGGTATGTAAATTGAACAAAGCTTTATATGGTTTAAAACAAGCACTAAGAGCATGGTATGAAAGATTGCACTCTTATTTGATTAAGATTGGTTTTATAAGGACAAGTGAGAATAGCAACATGTACATGAAGAATGATGAAAATGGAATACTGATCTCAGCCATATTTGTTGATGATACTATATTTTGTGGAAATGACTCTTTATGCAAGAACTTTGGAAATGAAATGAGCAAAGAATTTGAGATGTCATTAATCAGTGAGATAAAGTATTTTATAGGTTTATAAATATTGCAAATGAAAAATGAGATTTTCATTACTCAATCCAAATACATAAAGGAAATCTTGAAGAAATTTGGAATGGATGATTCAAAACTAGTAAGTACTCCTATGACTACCAACTGCAAATTATCAAAGAATGATGAATCTGCATCTATTGATGAGACACTCTACCGATCCATGAGTGGAAAACTACAATATGTTGTTCACAGCAGACCAGACATAGCACATGTAGTAGGTATAGTTGCAAGATTCTCTGTAGATCCTAAGGAAACACACATGACAACAATCAAAAGAATTTTTAGATACTTGAAAGGCACAGAGGATTATGGCTTAGTATATCAGAAAGGAAATGATTTTGATTTAAAAGTTTATACTGATGCTGATCGGGCAGACAACATTGATGACAGAAAAAGAACAAGTGGAGGAGCTTTCTTTTTAGGAGAAAGACTAGTGAGTTGGCTTAGCAAGAAACAAGGATGTGTTTCACAGTCAACAACAGAAGCTGAATATGTTGTTGCAACATTGAATTGTACAAACATTTCATGGATCAAATAACTATTGGAAGGTATAAATGAGAAAGTTACCGAGCCAATGACTATATTTTGTGACAATACTAGTGCCATTAATATTTCAAAGAATCCTGTTATGCACTCTAAGACAAAGTACATATCTATCAAATATCATTATCTTAGAGAAGAAGCTCAAGAGAAGAAAATGGTGTTGGAGTATGTTAGCACAAAGGAGAAAATAGTACATATCTTCACCAAGCCACTACCAAAGGACACTTTTGAATATCTTAGAAGTAAGTTAGGGGTCCTACCCCTATCTTCTACTCACTGACCGAGTTCGGTGAAAGCATCAATCCAATGACTCTAATGAATATCTTTTGGGAGTTGATGTTGATTTATACACTTTAGGATGTTTTCTAAAAGTGTACAAGAAATAATACAGGAAATATTACAGGGAACAGGAATTAAAGACAAATTCTCTAACCGAGACTCAGTTGATACACAACAATAGGAAATAACTTCTTATAGAAAGAAATTATATTTTAGTTCTTTACTTTTTGGCATTGTTGTCAAAGGGGGAGAAGACCTACAAAGGGGGAGAAAACTACTATAAAGGAGAGACGATTGAGAGAAGACCTATCAGGGGAGAAGACTAAGAGCAAACTGAGAAGACTATAGATTGGAAAGAAGACCGAAATGAGGAGAAGTCTAATGTATGGGGGAGAGCATTTCAGCATTTCAGAATCACAACAATCCAAATCTTTTAAGGTCAAATCAATTGGTTTTGCCATCAATGCCAAAGGGGGAGATTGTTGGAAATATTGCATTATAATAGACAATGAAAGATTGTTGGCATTTCATAAGGATATTGAGAAGGTTGTTGATGATTATGGATATAACTGATTAAAGATGTTTTACTGTCTTGATATTATTATTTTGTCATTGATGTCAAGAAATTGATTTTCTAATTCAGTATGATGTTGCCATATTTTGAGAAGTATGATATGAAGATTATAAAGATGTCGGTAAAAGACACAGGAAAGAATATGATGAATAAGGTATTCAAATGGGCACCTACTATCGAGTCAGACAATGATGAGATCATGATGTTTTAGATTGTTTTAACATCATACATATGTTTTAAATTGTAAAGGTTAATACTATACTATGTTATCAAGCAAAGAACCTAGTCGGCAAACCCTAAGGAACCTAGTCAGTAAACCCTAAGGTTATCGCTATTGGTTATTGAAGGCGGAATGTCTACCGAGTGAAGTTTAGTATTCACCGAGTTGTTACCAAGTTGTAACCGAGCTATAACAAAATGCATTAGATTTTACATGTGGTATTTAATGAAGGAAGCTGATGAGCTAGAGCAGATTAAATGATTGGTGAGCCGTGAATGAAGTTTGTTAACGAATCTAAGGCAATGAAAACTCGGCATGAAGATCTACAGCTCAGATTGAACTGCAATACCCTAGCACAAGTTCCAAGACTATTATGCAAGTTCCAAGGTAGGGTAAAATGTTTTCAGATCGAAAGATGCATTGAACCTAGACAAGATTGAAGATCTGATGGCTATGATTGATCATGAGAAATGTGATCAAGGAGATTAAGTGGTTACCTAATTGTTTATAAATAGGAAACTGTCGATAAACAATGTATGCGGGCAAGTGTATGCACATGGATGCTACATAGTGATTACTGAGCACAAAAGCTTGAAGACCTATTAGAATAATAGAGTATAGAAGCCCAGCAGATAGACAAGATTAGTTCTATGTCTAGATTGTATGGAACAAATAGGAATCTACTTTAGCATTTTAGATGTGAAGTTGCAGATAGATTTTTATTACTGTTATTTTGTGAAAGTGACATAAAATCTCTTAACCGAGTGGACTTAATAGTCTTATATGTAAACCCTCTAGCAAGGTGACATTTTGATTGAGTGTTTGAAATCCTTTAACAAGGTCACTTCTAACAAAGTGAAGATCCTAACAGATTTGAGGGAAATCCCTTAATCGGGTCACATCTAGCAATGTGTTTGTAATCTTTAATAGGATTTCCTTTTAATCGAGCATACTCGAGAAGAGTATATTTCTTAGTGGGTCTAAAATCCCACAGTGGTTTTTCCCTATTTGGGTTTCCATGTTAAATCTGGTGTTATGAGGTTTATATTTTTCATATGCTTTTGAGTTTGCATGTTTAATAGTTTTGGTTATATTACTGATATATATGTTACCGAGGTTGAATCTGATGTTTTTATGGATGATTAAGTTTGTATGATTCACCCCCCCCCCTCTCATCTTGTTGGCTATTGGATCTGTACTTATATTAAGTATCAGAATTATCATGGAAGACAACCAACAATCTCCCCAAGATGATATGACAATAAGGTTTTGAATCAAATATCTCTATACCAATTAACCATGCATAGACTTGAACCAAACTCCCCCAATGGGATACAACCAATCTGAAATTCAATTGCTCCTCCTTGTTCCAATAATCTCCCCTTAGACTGATATCTCTGTTAATCTTTGTATTTCACATAAATATCTCCCCCCTTAATGTATATAACTCCTTAATTTTTTCACATGAATATATTTCCCCCTTTGATATCAATGCCATAAATGTGACATAAACATCAAAGAAAAATCATAAATCCTCTGAACCATATGGTTGACTACTCCCTCTGAGTAGTAGTATCACCACATAAATCTAGAATGAATGATAGCTCTGATAATACATACCAGACTGATGTCAAATAGCATCAATCAGTTCTCTACCAAAGGTGCAAAAAACCTCAACCTGTCTCTCAAATGCTCAAATGATTCCTCAAACCAATCTGACTTCATTTGCTTCCACCTACTCCTTCAGAAAATTATACTTGATAGAAATATTGGACTCATTGATATGTCAATAGCAGCAGAGTTATTACAATGAATAACTATCAGTACATCACAATCCAGCTTTATATCCTTCAACATACGCTTCATCCATAGAGCTTGTGTTCAGTTAGTAGCAACAACATACTCAGCTTCAATAGTAGATAAGGAAGTACATTACTACTTCTAGCTGATCCATGAAATAAGTTTCTTTCCAAGAAAGAAGGCTTCACCAAATGAGCCTAATTAGTTACCTATATCTCTGGCCCAATCTGCATCTGAACATGCTCAAAGTGTAAAGTCATCATAAAACAAAAACCATACCAAAAAATCCTTGAAAATATCTAAAAAATCCTAGCTACCAGAGCAAGGATTCAACATAATCAATTCCTTCCTTCTGAGAAATCCATTGAAAACTAATCAAGCCTAGTTCCAATAACATCCAAGTCCATGTGCTTTCCTTTTCTAACTGATCCAATTCCTTTTCCATAGATTTCATCCAACATTCATCCTTACAAGCTTCAATAACTGATGTCGGTACAATTAAAGAAATTAAGTATACCTCATCAGTTGCCAACCTTCTTCTTGTCCAATTATCTGATCTTCTAAATGATTCAACCTTACATACCTAGGAGTCTTCTAACTTTCAGTTCTTCTTCCCTGATCTTCAATTACTGTTGAATTTTTTGATACTGTTGGAGTAACTAGTTCTGCATTTTGTTCTGGTAAAGGTGTTACCGGTTCAGTTAAGACCATTTCCACTATCGGTTCTCACTCTGATTTGAGCTTTATTATACTCAGCCATCTTGACATTAGTACTCTCCACAATTCTCTTCAATCTCTTGTTATATTATCTATATGCTTTTCTTTCATTAGAATGACCAAGAAATATTCCTTCATTACATCTAGGATCAAACTTCCAATTCACTACCAGAGATTCTGAAATACTTAACTGTAGATGTAGCACCAAACCATAATTCATAAAGTGACTTACCGGTAAACCAAACTAGATCCAAGATCCAACAAATATTTGTCGGTTAACCTTCAAACTGACTTCTCCAAAGATCTGAAACAAGCTTTTAGACCACTACCAGGGGCAATGCAAGACCTGTCATCAATTTGCCTCCCCCTAAGGTGAATGCCTTAGTTACCGGATGAGTTTCCTACTGGTGCAAGAACATTTTGCTTTGTCAGTTGAGTAACCGAGATATATATTTCAGCCAACTAAACATCTGGGGCAATTGATTCTGTCGGTTGAGCCTTAGACTTGATAACCCACTTCTTCTCATGCTCCTTCCGAATATCATCAACCTTCTACTTTACCTTCTCATTAGATTTATCACTTCCTGCTAGTAGGATCTTGCTTCTGCAAAATTTACCAATATGTCCCACTTTGTTGCATGCATAACAAGTGACATTATTCTTCTGAATTTCCTTACTATAACCTTGACCATTCTTTGACTTGCATTGATTAGCCATATGTCCAAACTTTCCACATGCATGAAATTTCACATTCATTCTACAATCTTCTATCTTATGACCATACTTCTTACAATTTGAACACTGATCGGGAACTGCATTATCATTCTGATTTTCTCTATTTATACAATGCCTAGCCATATGACAAAATTTATTACAAACAAAACATCTACCATAAAATTTATATTCATTAGGTTGCCTTACTGGTGACCTTTTGACCGGATGTGTTATCCTGATTTGCAGTACTAGATCTTTCTCCATGCTCAAGTCCAAGACCTCTAGTGTCTCCAATATCCCTTTGATCCTTCAATAATTCATCAAGCTTAGCAGAACTAACCTTGAACTTATCTTTGTATTCATTTACAATAGTCAGATCATCTCTTAGGATTGTTACCATTCTTCCCAATTCTTGCTCAATATTCTGTAATTGCATCAATTCAATTCTCAACACATCATTCTCATGAACCAACTAGATGCATTCCTCAGATCTGTCTTTCAAAGACATAGCAAGATTTTCTTCATTACTCTTCTAGTCTTCAATCTCCTTGGACATCCTCATAGTTAGGGCTTTTATTTCATTATTCATGAAAATATTCTCCTGATTGAGCTTCTGACATTGTTCCTTAAGGGAATCCTTCTCTTCATCATCCTAATTTTGTAAAATTTCCTTCCTTTTAGCTTGGGAAGATGACAACCTCTACTATAGAGTAAAAATGAATTCCTTCGTAGATCTCAACTCATCTTGCATCTTCATGTTCCTCAATCTTTCATCATCATAGTCTTCAAGTGCTACTTAAAGTTCCTTCCTAAAACTTATCTCCATAAATTTTGGATACAGGATCTTCCTCAAGTTGTTAGACTTCCTTCGAGGCACAAGGATTTGATACCAATTGTTGGGATCCAAGAACACTGAGAGGGGGGGTGAATCAGTGTTCTATCAGAATGGAGAATTTTAAACTTATTAATACAACAACTCAACAACTGGTAAACATAAAAAAATATAACAATAAGAAACAATGCAACCACAAAGATGAACACCATAATACCACAAATTTATATGTGGAAAACCTCAAATAGGAAAAATCATGGTGGGATTGGAGACCCACAATATCTATCCACTGATCAGATGAATTAATATTACAATAAGGGGCCTGCACATGCAGGAAGGCCAACAACCTAGAGCACACAGCTCATCACAAAAGGAGTCTCACTGACTACAAAAAACATCAGACAACAATCCAGAATGAAGATTGAATTGCAAGAATAACATCTCCCATGCTTGAGTACAATTTTGCTTAAGCTCAATACCAGAGGCCTAAAAACTCTTGCATAAACCCAACTCAATCACCTATGAGCAACCAAATCCTCTACATGAATGATTATTACATTATTCATTTGCATGCCATCATCTCATGATCTACAAAGAGATCTTACATCATATTTATACGAACCCGGGACCTAAACAATTAGGTTGACCACCTAAAAGATAATACAATAAATTTATAACTTAAACCCACAATCTAATGATCAACCAAGTAGTCCTAAGATTGAAACAACATAATCCAACTGGTAATGCATCAGGAGCAGCAACCAACATGTTACATAAACCAGTCCATACCCTAGCATAATAACATCAGACCTATAATAGGTCACCATAAGCCAAATGAAACACCATGAACAACTAGAACACAAAATGATAAACATCAACATCTGGATAACCTTCTAGAAGCTGCACCAACACCACTTATCTGATTCATCAAAAGATATTCAACAAAGCTTTGTCGGTGATACCCTTACTGATAACCAAAAGGCTTACTAGATCAAGTGATAGCATCGAATCATCAAATCCCAAACCAACTGAATGTGTTACACATCAAGAACACATGAATAACCAATCTAAACCAATTCCACAAACCAAAACACATCGGAGCATACCAGATCAACATGATCTTACCAACCAGAAACCAATCATCCTACCAAGACCAACCAAATACCGGTAAACAACCAAAGCAGCTAGTGTTGAGAACAATGACAAACATCATTGCAACACATAATCAATTCCTCCAAATTGCCAACAAGAATACCACTGATAGAGGTAGAGTAGAAGCAGTAGAGGCAGAGAAAGCAGAGAATAGGGGAAGAACTGAAACAGGGGGAGAACCAGTCCAGTAGAGGCAGAGAAGGCAGTGAATGAGGGGAGAACCAGAACAGGGGGAGAACCAGTTCAATCCAGCTAGATGTTTTGCCAACAAAGCCAAAGGGGGAGATTGTTGGCATCATGGTAAACATGATTAATTATGAGGTACTTAGAGGTTGTCATTCATGGAAAATACTGGCTCTAATGTCATCACAACTGATCGAAAAGGGATTATAGTGGATTGGTGAGGAACAGGGGACTAAAGACTTCCACCGATGAGTAGAGACCGGTTGACAGGAAGTAACTGATAGTTTAGCTGAGTTAAGAAGCTTTACTAATATAAAGGAAGCAACTGGTAGTAGATCATAACGGTGATTGATAAGCATGCAAAGTGAAAAGGATAAGCACACGTATTCATCAACATGTTTGGCTTGCTAACATGTGGATCCGATAAATTTAGAAAGAGCTAGTTGAAGCTGTAGTGCTTGCTAGAGAATCCGCAAGATTTATTGCATGAATGGATAGTCTCATCAATATAATCGACGAGATTTTTGGAATGAATAGATTGGCGCATAAAATGATTTGTTGAGTTTGAATTTTGGAGGGAAAGTTAGCTCCAAGATTGAATATAGCTATATACATTTTTTTCATTTTGATTTTTAAATGTTATGGGTGTTGTGAATGAATTGAGATTGAAAATAAAAGTAATGTGAAGAATGAGTGAAGTGCAAAAGGGTTCCTGATGAATCAGCGAAGTCATTACTAAGCAGAGATTGAAGAAGATACAGAGCGGATCTATTCGATAGAAAAGTGTCATTATCAGATCAATGATTTGTTGCTTTGTAATCATTGTAGCAAATTAAATCCCTTAACAGGGTGTGTTGGCATTTTGATGATGTTGTGATTGTCATTGATGGACACACACTTTCTTTGTGTACACTTTCTTCATGTATGAGTTATGCTCAACCAGTATTTGTTCCAACCGGTATTATGTATTATAGTCTTTAGACTATCGATGTTTTGTAGAAGATGTTTACCAGTCACAAATTGACTGAAGAACTCAAGTGGTATGAATACCTCAAGCGGCTCGAGGATCTCAAGCGGTATGAAGGAACAAAGTGGTAGTTAACATTTTTCCAGTCTTCATTTTTGACAATCGATAATCGATAATTGTATGAACCAGTATTACTCTATGATGAGTTATCATCCATCGATACTTTGGCGGTGATTTTGTGTCATGTTACCAAATGTGTCTAGATGCACTGAACCCAGAAACTTGTAATTTAATCCTATTGGACCAACATGAAATCAGACTCCTTTATAAGGACATCATGTCTAGGGTTTTAAAAAAAGATGAGGGTTTGTATGTGCGATCATAGAAGAGAAGATTAGGTCTATGTGAAGAGTAAGAGTGTGGAGATATTGAAGACTGAAGTAATGCTGAAATGCATTAACAATGAGCTATCAAGGATCTAACCAAGCATATTGTGCTAGTATCTAGATCACTCACTTGTTGATTACTCGCATCTTTGACAAGTCAGAAACCCTTAACTGGGTAGGCCTAACAAAGCCTTTGTAAATCCTCTAACAAGGTGGGTCACAACTATAAATCTGAAATCCTCTCACAAGGTAGTCTTGAACAGGACTTATCTCCTAATAGAGATCTAGATTCCTAACAGGATCTGTTCTGGTGACCTTAACCGGTCTGACCTTAACCGGTCTGACCTTAACCGGTCTAGTTTCTATTCTGCAGATAGTTACTTGTGAGTTTTTGCTCACTGTGGTTTTTTCCATTTGGTTTTCCACCTCAAAACATCTTGTGTTATGGTGATTGTGCTCTTGTGGGTGAATTCTTTGTTTTCTATTTGGTTTGCATTTATCTTAACTGGTTTATTAGTGAATCTGTTGTACCAGTTATCTGCTAAACTGCTTAGAAGTTTGAGTTCAGTATTTTTTGGTATACTAATTCATCCCCCCCTCTTAGTATCCATCAATTGGTATCAGAGCCAACCTTTCTATAAGTCTAATCACTTGGAAGGAGATATGGGGGAATACACTGTGAGGGAACTTACTCATCGTCTCACTCAGACTGAGAGAGCCTATGATGAACTCAAAGTCAAGTATAAAGCCTCTTTAGCCAAAAGAAGAGAGCATGCTGAGAAACTAATGGAGCTTTTTGAAAATAGTTCTTCTGATGAAGCAGACATGGATACCCTAGTTGAAGAAGTTGAAAAACTGAATGAATCCAATGCCAACCTGAGAAGGGAACTAGAAGGACTGACTATCAGAATGTGTCAGGAGCTTGAGAACTAAAGGAAAGCTGAAGATCTGGTAAAAGACAAAGATCATGAGATCTCCAAGCTGAAGCAAGAAATCAGTACCCTTACTGCTCATCTCCAAGAGTAAAGTGGAAAAAAAAGAAATGCAAGGTGAACTAAACATGGCTATTTTTGAGAATGCAACCTTGAAGGAATCTATTGCTGCTATTTCCAAAGAACTCACTGAGTCAAAAGAGATATTTGCCAAATCCAATCAGAGTACTGCTAAGCTAGAGAAAAAGCTTGAATCAGCAAAACCAGTAAATAATACCACTGGACTTGGTTTCTCTGGGTATGAGGAAGGTGAGACCTTTGGAACAAAAGATGTAGCACCAAAAAAGAAACCAACATCTAAGGATAAAGGTAAGCAAAAGTTTGAACCTGTTTGCTTCAATTGTCTCAAGGAAGAACATACTACTAATGTGTGTAGAAATAAGGCCTACAATAATTTTCCTTATTTTCTAAACAATAAGCCTAGATCCAATAGATTCAATGAAACTGTTATGCATGCAACAAGTTTGGGCATAGAGCATTTGAATGCAGGTTTGTTTTGTACAACACTGGGAGATATCCTCCAAGAACTCAAGGAGTTGTTCTGGATCCCTCTATGAACGGAATCCCAACTGGTATAATGCCTATGACCATTGGTCAGGTGGCTATCAAGCGGCAACTGGTTGGAGAGAAACTTGTTTGATCTGTCATGGTAGCAGTCACACTGCTACAACATGCAGAAGGAAGAATGGTAGTATGAACAATGGAAAATGGAGAACACCTGGAATGGTATGCTATCATTGCAACAAATCGGGACACACTGCCAGAACCTACAGAATGAGAGAGAACCTATTGGATGATATACCGATCACTCTAGAAGGGACAATTGATGTTGAAACCGTTCAAATGGTAATGAATAAAACATGGAAAAATAAATCTAAAGAAGTGTCACAAGATGAACTGGTTTCTGTACCTATTGTGGAAGTCTTTGAACTAGCAAATTGAGCTTCAGAAAAGATTAGGGGGAGCATATCGGTGAAATATTTGAACCCTCAGTTTATATTGGTAAAGAAATTAACTAGTATACGTTACCTATCAATTGAGAGAAGATTTTGAAGTGGTAAAAGGCAAAATTAGGGTTTGTACCCTAGCGGTGGAGCATTTATTATGGTAGGTGAAAGATTGTTTAAAAGGGATTTTTGAGCAAATAATTTTCAAGTGTAGAGAGACAAGAGCAATTTGTCTAACGATTCAAAGTGAATTCAAAATCTTGCAGAAGAATCCAGAGACCGTTTTCAATCAATCAAGTGAAGAACACCAAGCGGTAATCCAGCAACCGAAGTGGTGTGTTGTGAGAAACATTGCAAAACCCTAAATTTTGAAGTGTGAAGGTATTTCTTGAAATTTTTTATCTATCATTTAATCATGGCTTTTGCATCACACTCCAGTTCTAGTGCACCTGTAGACTCAGGGGATTTTATTCAAAAGAAGATGAAATACAATGCCCTATCCCAGATACCCGCTGGAGTTATAGTTGAGGAAGATATTTTAGGATATATTTATTGCTAATTGGAAGACCTAGGATCCCTAGTGATCCATTCTTAGCTAGGTCTATTCTGTGGGGATGATAAGAAAATCAAACGAGAATATAGCATCCTAGAGAGGAAGAAACTACACAATGTAGTTTATTTTCTTGAAGAGTTCACTGAAGATCACATCTGCATCATCCTGAGCAGAGTACATGGTGACAAAATGTATCTTGAGAGGTTGCATGATATTACACCAGAAGCAATTCATGTCATCACCAGTTTCTGTAACATTAGAGAGGTGCCAGCTCTAAGGAAAGTCATTAAAACTAAAATGAAAAAACTCACTGGTTCTCTGAGCGACCAACAAGGAATGACTGTCAACACCATCAAAGATGATTTGGTTAAGTATGCTTGCATGGTGATTGGCTACCGGGTTTTTAATGCTAGCAGAATAAACTTTGTCCCCGCTACTGTAGTGAATGCCGCCTACAGAATGATTTAGGAAGACACCTCATTTTATTTGTGTACCTGTTTGCAGAAGCAACTGCTATTGAACTTGAAGTCCATTAAATAGGATAATGCTTTAAGGTTAAGGTTTGGACAACTTTTGGTAGGCCTATTTTTCTACTTTCAAGGCTATTTTCCTAGAGTAGGTGATATTCAATGGTCTGTTGACCAACCGGTCACTAAGAAAATTAGGGAAAGTCTCCAAGCAGTGGGAACCAAATATCCTGAGGTTTTGAATAAATATTTTGATGAATTCAAGTAGAAAATGAGCTAGAGGATGAGGATTTATGGAGATATTGTAAAGAAATATAAAGATGACATCTGCTTTATCATAAAGGTAGATGAATGCATAATGGAAGTGGTAGAGCCAAGAAAGGAAGCAGTAGAACCTATGGGGTATGAAGTGATGTATGACATGTTGGATGGGTATGCCTCTACCCAAATTGCCTCACCTCTAGATGCTAAGAAAAAATTAACCAGCACCTACTTGGAGAGAGTAACACCGATTGAAGATCCTACAGTGAAAAAGGGCAAGGCAGTGCCATCGGTATCGGCACCGGTTACCTTAGCAAGTCCAAAAGTGACCAAGCGGTCACCTGCCAAGAAGAAACTGGAAGTTTCTCCTGCTAAAGTATTTGAGAGGAAGCAGAAGACCAAAAACAACTCACCAGAGATAGAGGATACTGAACCGGAAGTACAGCCTAAGAAAACCAGGCAATCAAGCAAGAAGGCAAAATCTACCGGTAATGCACCTGCATCATTAGCACCAGTAATTATAGACATCTCTTCTTATAAGCCTATGACACATTGTCAAAGGAATTTAAAGAATATTAAGAGAAAGGTGCTTGATGACTTCAAAGAATATTTTGATGATTTTTTTGATAATGAGAAAGAAGAAGTAGAACAAGCAGTTATTAGATATTTGTGTGTCAATGACCCGTCGCCATCTGAAATTAGATCGGTCACACCTGATTCTTTATACAATTCTTTGGATAATAAATGGCGCATTACCATTGAGAAAGAACAGGAAATAAGGGAAAAAGTCTTTTCTCAATACTTTCCTGATGCCTCTAATTCTGAATTTTTTGAGATAATGGACAAGAATAAAGGTCTCTTCTTCATGAGAAGAAGAAGACTTAGGCTTCTTGAAGGCAGAACTTCAAAAGTGGAGAAGGACACCCATCTACATGCAAAAGTTGTTGTTAGATTACATCAAGTGTCTGAGGTTAATATGAAGGCTGAACAAGGACCTGACCTATCCTCAGCCAAACTGGATGAGGTATTTGATGGTGAAGGAGAAAGAGTTACAGAACATGTTGACACCATTGATGTGGATGCATTGGATGTTGAAGATGTCACTCCAGACACAGGGAAGGAGAAATAGGACAAGGAAAAAATGGAGAAGGAGAAATAGGACAAGGAAAAAGTAGAGAAGGAAAAATAGGACAAGGAAAAGGCTGATAAAGAGAAAGCGGGGAAAGAGGAAGAGAAAAAGAAAGAGGAAGACAAGAGGAAACAAGAAGAAGAGAAGAGGAAAGAAGAGGATAAAAAGAAAGAAGAGGAGAAAAAGAAAGAAGAGGAGAAAAAGGAGGAAGAAAAGAAAAAGTAGGAAGAAGATAAGAAGAAGGAAGAACTAAAGAAGAAACAAGAAGAGGAACAAAAGAAGAAAGAAGAAGAAAATAAAAGAGCAGCAGAGGAGAAGGAAGTAGAGAAAGCCAAAGAAGAAGAGACTCCCAAGGCAACTAGTGGTCAAACCAAACCAGTTGACATCACTAGTCCTATTGATCTCCAATTTGTAGATGAATCAGAGCTGCTTCAAAGCATAAAGCTTGCACAAGAAAGATTGGAAGCATTGAGGAGGAAGAAGTAACGAGATGTCATTCAAACTATGATTGACACCCTTACCAGTTTGATTCTTGGTACTAACCTCCCCAGTATCGATTCCTCTCTATCTAAACTTAAACTTTTGTGTACCATTGTAGAGGATCAGGTACAATGCCTGGAAGAAGTATCTAAATAAAATGAAAAGAAGAAGCATGAAAAGGAACTCAACACTGCCTAAGTTAAGAAATTGAATGAGCCTTGGTCACAACTTCTGAAACAACATAAGGATATAAGTGTTGCTATGGATGAAGACAAACTATTGTTGAGCAAAATCAGCCAACCCCATCTATTTTGCGACGATGTTCTCACACAAAAAGATAAACTCCAATCGGATTTGCTAGCATACATAAGCAGCTTCAAGATGCCATATAATTCCTTTACAACATATGGGTAAACAGTTCATCGTTATCAGCTTCAGACTGCTAGGATAGAATTGGAGATCAGCAATTGGTCAAGAGATTTGTAGGAGCTCCAACTAGTCTTATTACCCAGACTACAAATTCTTCAGAAGTGCTTTCTCAATCTGGAAGCCTTAATGGTAACTCAAGAGATGAGTACCATTGATTCCATGGAAGAACAGGTAACTCAGATTCATACTGAAAGTGAGGTTGCTACCTCATTACTTGAGTCATAGTCATTAGCCATGAAGACTTTTATGCAGGATTTTAAATCTGTTTTTGACAAGTTTCATTCCTTATTGTCATAAAAATTTACTCAATTTTAATGATAATGAGAAATAGGGGTTATTTTGCAGTACTTTGTCATTGTTGGCAAAGGGGGAGTAGTATTTAAAATTTTGGTGAATGTTACCATTTCATGTATACTTTGATGTTACCTTTTTAAGGGAGTAGTATACATTGTAATTTCTACAAAAGGGATAGTGTATATGCTTAGGGGGAGTAATTTTGAATATGGCATATTTTTGTTGTAAAAACACTTAGATTTCAAAATTTTCCTAAGTGTTGCCATCAATGCCAAAGGGGGAGATTGTTGGCATTTTGATGATGTTGTGATTGTCATTGATGGACACACACTTTCTTTGTGTACACTTTCTTGATGTATGAATTACTCTCAACCGATATATGTTCCAACCAAAATTATGTATTATAGTCTTTAGACTAGCAGTGTTTTTGCAGAAGATGTTTACCGGTTACAAATTGACTGAAGACCTCAAGCAGTTCGAGGATCTCAAGCGGTATGAAAGAACAAAGTGATAGTTAAAATTTTTCCAGTCTTCATTTTTGACAACCGGTAATCAGTAAATTATATGAACTGGTATTACTCTATGATGAGTTACCAACCGGTATTTCTGTGATGAGTTATCATCCACCGACACTTTGGTAGTGATTTTGTGCCATGTTACCAAATGTGTCTAGATGCACTGAACCTAGGAAATTGTAATTTAATCCTATTGGACTGACATGAAATCAAACTCCTTTATAAGGCCATCATGTCTAGGGTTTTAAAAAAAGATGAGGGTTTGTATGTGTGATCATAAAAGAGAAGATTAGGTTGGTGTGAAGAGTAAGAGTGTGGAGATATTGAAGACTAAAGTAATACTAAAATGCATTAACAATGAGCTATCAAGGATCTAACCAAGCATACTGTGCTAGTATCTAGATCACTCACTTGTTGATTACTCACATCTTCGACAAGTCAGAAACCCTTAATCAGGTAGGCCTTGCAAAGACTTTGTAAATCCTCTAACAAGGTGGTTCACAACTATGAATATGAAATCCTCTCACAAGGTAGTCTTTAACAGGACTTATCTCCTAACAAAGATCTAGATTCTTAACAGGATCTATTTTGGTGAAGAACATTGTATGACCTTAACCGGTCTGACCTTAACCAATCTGGTTTCTATTCTGCAGATAGTTACTTATGAGTTTCTGCTCACCGTGGTTTTTCCCATTTGGGTTTCCACATCAAAATATCTTGTGTTATGGTGATTGTGCTCTTGTGGGTGAATGCTTTTTTTGCTATTTGGTTTGCATTTATCTTAACTGTTTTATTAGTGAATCTGTTGTACCGGTTATTTGCTAAACTACTTAGAAGTTTGAGTTTAGTGTTTTTTGGTATACTAATTCACCCCCCCTCTTAGTATTCATCAGGGTGAACCTTAATCGATTCTATTTGTAAAATCCCCTAACAGGGTCGCTCCATGATGGAAGTATAAAATCCTTTTGCAAGGTGAATCCTAAAATATTCTAAGGTATTCTTAACAAGATACCAGTCATATTTAATAGGGTGGTGTTCTCAAAAGGAACATGATTGCAAGCTCTTAACTGGGCAGTCTTTTTACTGCAGTAAAAGATATTGTGAGTTATCCCCACCGTGGTTTTCTCCCTCTAACCGAGGGTTTCCATTTATAATTGCTGGTGTTATGTGATGTTTATTTGATGCATGTAAATATCTTTCCTTCAATGTTCTTTCCTTCATGATTAATACAATGTTTTAAGTTAATTTAAAAAGGGTAGTTGCAGACCAATCAGTTTGGGATGTTATTGTTTATAAATTGTTTTTAATCATTCACCCTCCCCCTCTTAGTCACTAGTTAATACCAACACCAACCACACAAATTCATCATGAATTCTGCTGAGTATGAACCAGATCCATTCTTTCTCATCAAATGTTAGAAAATGCACAAACTAAGAGAAAGCCTTGTTCTGCAAATGTTGATATTTCGGCTTGTGATTTCCCTAGTTGTCCGCTAGATGCTTGTTGTATAGGGTCAACATATCAGTTCTCTCAAGTTCATCAAGATATAGTGGATATATGCCTTTATGTCCTCATTATCAAGAACATTGTAGGGTACAAAGGAAAACACTCCTTCGAGATCATCCTCAATTGATTTGAAATGATGTTTCTTAAAAATAGGTCAAGCTCTATCCTTGATCTCCACAACCAATTGGGTAGCAATTCCAAAAGCTGAAGCCATTTAAAACTTAGGGTTTCCAGAAACTGATAGCTTGAAACAAATAAATACCTTAATTCACAATGAAGCACTGGAATTCTCTTTAGGATCATTGTAATCGATGTTTAGATCACCAAATCAATTTTCTCTTCTGCTCTGCACTATTCTCTTCATTGCATTGTGATGAATAAATCTTTGAAATTCCCTTTTAACTTTTGAAAACCTAATTCTGCATTGTAATAAAAGCTACAACCGATTACCTTGATTTTCATGGAGTAGCTTATCAGAGCATCAAATCTTCACTGAAACATTTGGATAACATCTACATATGTGATTTATGTTGGCAATTGACACTCATTTAATCGGTTTAATATGTTGTCATTGATGGCAACATGGTCCAGCTTCGTTCTTTGGTTTGGTACTGCATTGACACCAAAATGTATCTTCACCGGTAGGAAGGATTCTATGGGTACCAACATTGAAGGCCAACATGATTTGTAGATCGAGCAAGGATAATAACAGGAAAACAGGGTACCGGTATAGGAGGCCGACATCATTGCTGGATTCGACAATCAAAAATTCATTTTGTTATTTATGTATATATGTAATGAGACGACATGTATAATCATTTTGTATTATCTATGTAAGCCGACATGAGTCATGAAGGACTGTAAGGGTATATAAGTCAGCTATCAGAACATTTTGATATATGTTGTTGTAGATAGGAATCTGGAAATCATCAAAGCAATATAAACATTAGCCTAGCTCAATCACAAAACCAGATTGCAATGATAACAAAACCTACAAACATTCAATAGAGACATGGAAATAAAACATTCAATTCAAACACAAACCATCACAAATGTGGATGTCTCCTCCATGATTCTCCATTGTCCTTCTTTCTCCTTCAAATTGCTTTGTTTTGTGGATCTCACCTTCAAGTGCATAAGCATAATGTGAAAGCAAGATTGACAAGATGATAGCGCAAGAATACTAGAAGCGTGATTGATTTGAGGGATCTTAATTCGAAAATGTGATTAATTGGGATCCTTTGATTGAAGAAATTCATCCAATTTATAGACAAATTGGAGAGATGACAAGATTAGCATGAAGAGATTTGAAAGGAAATTTCAAATCAAGAATGACAAATATGACAAATTATGACAAAATTGACACTTTCTATGCAAGATTGATTGATTGACAAATTATGACAAAAATTGACAAGGTTGCTATACAAAATTGATTGATTGACAAATTATGACAAATTATGACAAATCTGCTATGTCATTCCCATGAATTTAGGAGAAATAAAAAAAAGGAGAAAATAGAAAATTAGATGAATTAGAAATGATGAATTGGAAATTAGGAAATTAGAAAATTAGGTAAATTAATTAATAATTTTTCATTCATTAATTAATTCACAAAAGAGGGAGAATTAATTAGCCAATTAAATAAATATTTAATTATGACAAGAAGACTTAGGATAAATAAATAAATTATTTAATCTAGAGGGAAAATGACAAACAAGGTTAAATGAATAAATCATAAAACCCTAGAAGATGAATTAGAAATGCAAGGACGACAATTAGGTCTTGATGTAGGATCGATTTGATCATGATTCTGACTTGATAACAGACCAATGCTGATAAATGATTTGATTGATAAACAATTGAGATTGGTTGACAAATTGACCAAGATTGATAAAGAGACCAAATTGATAGGCACTAATTGATGAGGAACAATGACTGATTGATCCAAATTCATGTTTGAGAAGGACGACGATCGATGACAAACCGATTGCAAAATGACAAGATCGACAAGGACAAGGATCGATGACGAATCGATCGCAAGATGACAAGATTGACAAGGATAATGATCGATGACAAATCAATTGCAAAATTGACAAGATTGACAAGAGGACAAAACCCTAATTCTATCATCGATTAGGATTGACGATGTCCAAAATGAAATCGAATTGACGATGTCAAAATATGCCAAATGAGCATGCACATTGATGCGCTAGGATAAGATCGACCAAAATCATGACTGAAGATTGTTATCGACAAGACCAAATTCGAAAGTGAGACAGATGAAGAATGTAGAAGAAGGACTTGATACTTGCAAATGATAAAGACCAAGTGCGCAACATAGGAGAAATGTTAATGCGATGCAAAAACCCTAAAATAAGGCAATGCACACATGTTAAAGTATGACTCCGCAAGCGTTGACCATTTTTAGATGTCTACATTTTGCCCCTCTTTGAGACAATGTGATTCTAAGCATTGTTTCAAAGAACAATAATGAAAATGACCTAGATACTGACAATGAAATATGCATGCCTCCTCGAGGAATTGTTCGGAAACATCCAGAAAAGAGGCCAATTGATCGATAAGAATGATAGAAAATGATAGGAGCCAACAGACTAAAAATTGGGGATTGGATACACAAATGACAAGCGATTGAAGGTGCAAAAGACCATGACCAGCATAAAATGGAGAGGGTGCATGTCCATCTATGCACTGACAAAGATCTATAAATGAGACAAGGAGAAGGAAAATAGCTCATTTGCACTAGCCAATGTGGAGGATTTGTTGCTCTGGAAAAGGACCCTTGCAGAGAGATGGAAAACATTCCAATGGCAGATCACCTTGGGGAACATATACGCACCTACAGATGACCGAATGATGTGGGAGAAGCGGTATGTATCTCAAAGACCCATATTGTCAATTTCATGAATTTGGCTTGCTTGCGGGACATTGTGGGGCCCACAGGGAATAAAAAAGTGACTTCTGTGCCTGTGTGGGTGCATCCTGTGCTTATGTGAGATGTCCTGTGCTTGTGTAGGGTACACAGGCACAAGTTGATGCTACACAGGCGCAGAATAGGGTACACAGGTGCATTTGTGCACTGGGAACCCTAATTTGACCAAAAAATAGCATGCGAATGATCCTGAAAAGGGGAATAAGAGTAGGATAGGTTAAAATAGATAAAGAACACCCTAATTTGTGGATGAAACAAGGAAATGCAACCCATAGGAGCAAACCCTAAAACTGACAAAGTGTGCCCCAATTGTGATGCAGAGTCGACAGTATCCACTGATTACGTGGGAGAATCACCCTGACTGCTTCATGTTATGACATAGACTCAGGAGCATGGACAGAGATACATTAGCAGGGATTGGATTATACTATATTACATTCATGCTCAAGATTAGGGCAAACACAGGACTACTTACCGCATTGGAAGAGCGATGGTATTCAGAGACTTCCTCTTTCCATCTGGCGACTGGAGAGGCGACTGTGACACTAGAGGATGTATGGCGCATCCTCCGCATTCTGATTCATGGGGAGATGATAGAGTATGACCCAGTGACAGGGAGAGATGCATTGTGCAGATTATTCGAGTGCAACATAGATGATCTAGATATTGTAGAGAGGGAGATTGGCTGGGAGACCATGGCATCAGAGTATGATCAGTGATATGTGGTGATAGCTGTGGTTATAGCATGCCTACTAGCAGGGGACAGACGAGGACATGGATTCCCTATTGGATGGGGAAGAGTGCTAGAGCAGATGGCGACAGAGGGGACTGTGTATGCATGGGGACCATGCGTGCTTGCTATGCTATATTTTTAGTTGCATCAGATAACATATCAGGGAGTGTAGACTTTGAGCTGTGGAGTCACACTGTTACAGGTATGGGCATTTGAGCACATAGCCATATGTCGACCGATTGTAGAGAGATAGGTATTACCACACTGACCATATGTGTACTGCTATGGGGGAGCACTGAGACAAGGTCCTTTTGGATACATATTGTATTGGCGACATGAGCTAGATAGATTGAGAGAGTTCACATGGAGCGCATATCTTGATTGCCCTGGATGGTCAGATGATAGTGATGAGCTACCATATTGCAAATAGGAGAGATACCTAATTGGGTGACCAGTGAATTGCCAGAGAGTGATTGAGATGTACCTACCAGAGAGAGTCAGACGATAGTTTGGAGAGATACAGGATGTACCTAGAGGGACTGCACACTTTGCCTGATCTCACAGAGAGACGAGTCAGTGGGGGAGGATGATTCAGCCACACATAGTATATGTTTACTTCACATAGCTACAACAAAGATAATGGGACTGGAGATTAGATGTGGTGGACGTTAGGACAATAGAGGAGTATGAGCGATGGTTTGCACGACGACGGCCAGTGCCATTGACAGATCCTAATATTCTAGTACCGAGGAGATAGGAGGACTTCCCACTCGCTGGAGAGGATGAGGACAGAGATGAGGATGAGGAGGATGAGGGCGATGATGAGGATGAGGGGGATGACAAGGATGGAGATGATGAGGATGAAGATTATGAGCCAGATTCGGCTGATCAGGAGTCATTGCAGGATATACCCATAGAGCCGGAGACAGTTACCATAGAGGAGATGGAGATATGCAGGGCTACCATAGCGAGTCAGCATGATCACATTGCAACATTAGAGAGACAGAATGCCATCTTGCAGATAGAGCAGGATCAGTTCAGAGCAAAGATAGCTAGATTGACAGCGGCTTGAGATACAACGATAGCCCAGGCATAGCAAGAAGAGCAGAGAGTCACTGAGTATATTGGGTCGATTAGGGATGCCAGTGCACGTGAGATGGCATAGATGTTGGTGGAGACCGGAGAGGAGATATTCCATTGGAGGAAACTATATGAGAGTGCAGTTCCACCAGAGTAGAGAGCAGCATCATATTGGGCACGATCGAGGACAGAGAGCAGGCCACGTTCTCGGAGGTCAGTGAGTAGCATGGGGGTGAGTGGACCTATGAGACCACCACAGCCAGGACCTAGGGCAGGAGGGACATCATCCTTGAGACATTGCAGGGATGAGGAGGACAGAGGGAGCACCCAGTGATAGAGGCACATACTCCTTATGACAGATAGTTGACATTATGTAGTGTGACATTATGTAGTTAGCCTGTAGGCCATACTTAGGACAGATAGTCCAATTTTGTACTCCGATATTATTTTGATATATGATATGATATGCATCGATATGATGGGATGCAATGTGTTATGACTTATAGTTATTTTCCATGTATGGATGTCTTATGCACTGTTTATGTACTAATGATGGAACATGTATGGATATATTGTGATGTGAAATGGATAAAATGCTTGATGTGATGCTTGATATAATGCAAATGTACTAATCAATGAATGCAGGATGCCGCTTATATTTTTGGAGATCGGAGCACTAGATTGAACTGACTACCCAAACTGATGGAAGAAATGTTAGTAAGAAGAAACGAGATAGAGGACAGTTAGAGACGAAGAAAAACTTGCTTTCACTAATGCACTTTGTAGGTGAGAACCTTTATTTAATGTAGCAAAACGGATGCATAGCATCATGGCATTGAAGGCCAGAGCTGAAATGCAACCCCTTTTGCAAAATATAGACACATCGCACACAAGGAATGAGTGAAGCATCCTAGGGTGCATACATCAAGGGTCGAGGTATGTACGACATTCACAAAGCGAACATACTTATCACAGACACCCAATGATATAGTTGCCCCAGTATGTGACAAACATTCCACAAACAAAAAACACAACAAAAAAGGAAAGGGACATGAACCATCCCGGTCACTCTAAATCACTTAGTGACATCCTCGAGCAACATAGGAACATGATCGAAGCCAAAGATAAATCAGAAAAAAAAAGATAAGACGCACAAATTCAACCAAGTCAAACAAACAGTCTGATCGTCATTGTCAAAAGTGGAAAACAAGAATGATCATGCTGTCTGGTTCCAGGGAATGCGGTACCCCGTCTAAGACAGGACACAGTCTGGTTTTGAGTACACCACACCTTGTATAAGACCCATGATAGTAGTGACAAGGACAAATGATATTGATATTGATGTTTGATTGATAAGACAATTGTGATCAGTTTGAATGTCTAGTTTGATTGAAAAAGTTCATCTGTTAATGCGTGATTTATAGTAAAGCGCAGTGTGTGATTGAGAGTTGTTGGAGGTATGTTTTTTGATTTTTTTGGATTTTTTCAAGACATTATTTGATTTTTAGGGATTTTTTCAGGACATTATTTGATTTTTTTGGATTTTTCAAGACATTTTAGCTGAAAATGAACACATGATTTTTTTGATGTTTTTGAATGTTTTCAGGATTTTTTTTTTTTTTTTTAATTTCAGGACATTATTTGATTTTTTTGGATTTTTTCATTTTAGCTGAAAATGAACACATGATTTTTTTTTTTTGATGTTTTTGGATTATTTCAAGACATTTTTCAATTTTTAGGGATTTTGCCCCCAGTGTCTAGCAAGGCAAGGAATATGACAGGTGAATAAATAGGCTTTCTGAAATGTTGGTGGATAGAGGGAAGACAAAGGCCTTTTATCATGGAGACAATACAGATGCAATTTTCAAGGGCTATGGTGTGATGGGACAAAAGATTGGATATGACAATGTAAAGCAATGACATGGCATGAGGGACATGTCAAGAGGTGTTTGAAACCATGTTTAAATTTTGCGTCCTTATGTCAGATCAAGATCAAGGAATGAAAAAGAGTGTATGGATAGTGATAAGATATGGATAGGATAAGCAAGACCAAGAATGGATAAGGGACATGGACTGAAGGTCAGGATAGGATACGGGATAGTGGCAGAAAATTGCAATAAGATAGGGAATATGGATGAAAAGTTATAATAAGCAAATGGATAAATACCAAAAGATATGATGGACTAAAAGCTGCAAACAAGATGCATGATGCTCATGAATATCCTCAGCCTTGTCAAGATCAAAGGTGGAAAGAGGAAATGGATAGGAGAGACAATAGGATATGAAGGGTAATGACATGGTATGATAGGATAATGGAACAATGAAGGACAATAGGATATGAAGGAGGAAACCTGCCCCCAAGTGCGGTGTGCAAGAAGTTCATAGATTATGCATGATGCCTGTTTGCCAAGTTTTCGTCACGGTACTTGCCCAAGGCACCTGTTTGCCAGGTTTTCACCAGTGGACGAATTATTTTTGCTTTACTTTTTTCTTTTTTCTTTTTTCTTTTTTTTTTTTTGGATTTTGACTTTTTCAATAGAAGATAGACACATGATAGGGGATGGAAGAAGGAGTCAAGTGTCTTTTTTTGTTTGGATAGTAGCCTTGAGAAAAATGGACCATAACCTTTAAAAGTATGCTCAAGACGTTGGTAGGATAAGGACATGGAAAAAGAAATGAAATTAAGGCAAGGATTTATGCAAAGGATGGGATCAAAGGGATTGAAGGATGGAAAATATGCATTGGATAATGGATAGGGTATTGGAAGAATTGGGCTTCACTGGACGGAAATGTTGACAAGATCAACATTGGCACATACCTTGAGGGGTGATGGACTGATGGAGGAAGTGTGGGTTTTGGATATAGAGATTTTGATGAAGGAAAGGATATGGATTTTGGGACATAAGGGCCCAAAATGGATGAAGAAGGTGGTGGAGGAATAGACTTGGAAGGTTTAGATGGAGGAATAGCAATTTTGGATGCCAAGTTGGATGTTTCTTTAGGATTTTGTGCTTCAAGGAGTCGCTTAGGGATCCACATGGTTTTTGATTTTTCATGCTTTTGTGGTTCCTTGGAGTGCATTGCTTGCATAAGGGATTTAGGAACCCATATATATTTTGACTTTGCTTTATTTTTCTCAGTGGGCCTTTGTGGCCTTTTGGATATTTCTTTTTCTTTATAGATCATATTGTTCTTTGTTTTGACATGTCGATTATATTGGACATGTTGATCCTTGAATACATGTGGATTTCTAGACTTATGACTTTTATACTTGGCATCCAAATTGCTTGGAGGGGGAAAGGAATGCATGGATGGATATGAATGAAATGGAATTCTTTTGGATTGATGAAATTTACTCAAGGATGTGTGCCGTTGCTGACCTTGCATAGAGGATGAAGAGATATAAGGACCTAAGATGGATGGAAAGTATGATGGAGAAGGTGTATGTTTTGATTTTGATGGAGGGATACCAACGTATTGAGAGTGAGTTGTGTAAACATGACCCTTAAGATCTTCTTTAACATGAAGGGATTCTTGCTTATGGAGATCTACTCCTTTGCCTTTATGAATATCTTGACTTGTAGGATACTCTTTTCTTTGGGAAGAAGACACGAGTCCGTTTTGAGGTGGATACGATATGAGAGAAATAATGAGATCTTGAGGTGGATCAGATTGGACCAAAGTGGAAGAATCCATTATGCATGTCGAGGGTTCATGAACATCTTGCACTGACATGTTAGAATCATGAGGGGGATTAGGATCATGAGGGGGACTAGGATTGTGTACTGGACATGGTTCAATGATAGGCTCTTCAAGAGATGGAATGGGAGAAATAATGGGATCACCAAAAGAAATGCGATCCTAGAGTGTATATGGAGCATTAAGACAAGGCGATGGAGGAACAAAAGGATCTTGTGGAGGATCTAAAGGAATAATTTGATCTTAACAAGGAGGAAGATCATTGGAATCCTCTTTAAAGGTGCTTTGCTCTTGACTTTTAATGGGATCATCGGAAAGGATGGAAGGGATATCTTGATCTTTCTTAGGAAGTGGAATGTTAATGGGAGTTGAAAGGACATTGTGTTCTTGGAATGGAAGGGGATCATTTAGGATTGGATGGACTGGGATATCTTGATCTTGCTTGGGGAATGGAGTGTCAATAGGACTTTGGATAGGATGGAAAAGAATAGGGGAATCATCATGAGTGTTTGGGAAGATGGGGTCCTAGTCAACAATTGGATGGGATGATAAGGTTTCAGGATCTTGATCTTGATTTTCTTTAGGACTCGTTTCTTCGTGCTCCAAATTATCCTCTTGACATGGGGTTGGACTTTGGATATGCATGGGGGATTTTGACAAGGGATCAATGTTTTGGTATGAAGGAAATGCACTTTGAACATTTGTGATGGATTTTGGTAGGGAATCAATGCTTGAACATGAGGAAGAGGGACTTCGAATGGGGTCCTCTAAAATAGGTAATGGCAATAACGTGCATGGTGGCATTGGGTCTTGTATTTTTGAAACATGACAAGGATGTGCATCATGAATTGGATTATCTTGGCAATCAATTATGGATATCTCTTGGATAATTTCATCCTTAGGTGTATTGTTTGATGAGGACAATATGGAAGGTTCTTGGGAAACTTCTAAAGGTGTAGGGATAGATGCCACTGGAGAGTCAATTTGTTTGTGGGGGGGTGAGGCATTGCTAGACATAAGTGTATTATCTTGATCTTCTTCAAAGAACTCACTTGGTAGGTTCCTTAAGAGCCTTGAAGTAAAGCCACCTTTCTTTCGAGGTTTTGATATGGTTGTATCTATAATTTGAACTTGTTTGGAAAGGAGTTGGTTCTGGTTTGATGTCATGTTTTGATAGTGGACTTGGTTCAATTGTTCTAACATGTTTGAAACTTGGGTTGCTGTGTGCTGCAACCTTTGTTTTTTAATGTTTGGTTGTAGTTGTTGACATTGATATTCCACCATTGGTTGAACTATTTGTTGACATTGTATAGTTGGTTGGACATATTATTGAAATTGGACCATTGGTTGTGTTGGTTGTATATGTTGGACCATTGGTTGTGTTTGTTGGAAATGTTCGAACTGTTGAACAATTGGTTGTGATGGTTGAAAATCTGATTGATAGTAAACACCTTCTTGTTCTTGTTGTGGAGGCACATAATGTTGAAATTGATGTTGTCTCTTTTCTTGAAATTGTTTCATCATCTCTATTTGTGAGAGGAGAGCTGGTATGTATGATCGTTCAAGAAGAGATCTTACATCAATTGGCTCAATCTTTGGATTTTGACTTGGAAATTTTTGAAACATTTTGGACATTTGTGATCTATTCTTCTCAATGTTTTTCACTCTTTGTTCCAAAATCTCATTTTCTTGAGCTAGTTTCTCCTCTAGTTTTTGTATTTGGAGACTTGTTTCATCATAAAAAGTTTGATCCAAGTTCTGAGACATGTAGAGATTTGATTGAAATGATTGATTTCTCAATTGTGATGACATGGCTTTGTAAGAAGGTTGATACCTCATTTCAACAAACATGTCACTATGCAATGCAACTAATGGGATTGACAAATGCAACCTAAAGGATGACAATGCAACTTAATGTTTTTGTTGTTTTTCAAGATTTTGACAAACTCATGAATGCAATTCTAAAAATGAGACCATTAGGAAATTGAAATGATGTCTAGACCTCAAAGGACAAAAGGACCAAGTGACAATAGGACAAATTGACAATGTCTCATCTATATGCTTGGATACTAAGCTAGGTTTGACCAAATGACATTGATGACAAAAAGACAAAAGTTTGATAAGGTCAAGACTTCCTAACAATAACTTAGGGTTTATCAAAGATTTGCATTACTCAAGTATGACAAAACCTAGTTTTGACACTATATGCAAAGGGACAATTACTATGCAAATGACCGTAATATGATATGATAATGACCTAAACTTAATGAAGAGGCCTAGGGTATGCAAATGTGACCTAATGTTATGAGGACAAGGATGCAAATGCAAATGTATGACAATGTCAACCTAAGACAAAACCTAAGGTTGAATTACGAAATGGTATTACTCTAATGCAAGAAGACACATGCAAAGGAGTATGACCTAGGTGAAACCTAACCTTGGTAGTTGACAATGAATTTGCAAAATGCAAACCTAGGATGAACCTAACGTTGGACATGCAATATGACACCTAAGTGAAGACCTAATAATGACATGCAAGGGGACACCTAAATGAGAACCTAATAAGGACATGCAAATGGATACCTAAATGAAATGGACCAAGTGGAATGCAAGAATGATGATCTAAGCCCTAAGTATGGAAAATGGAGGACCTAAATATAAGTGACATGAATGTTGAGACAAGATTTTGAAAAATGTTTGAAAACCATGTTTGAAGGTGTTTTGAACTTTGTTGAATGAAATACTCTTGTGTTTAACCTTGCTTTGAATCAATTTGTCTTGTTTTTGAAATGAGACACAACTCAACTTTTGACAAGTAGAGAAGACAAGATATTTTAACTTAGACTCAAGACAATCATGCTCATTCACACATTTCTTATGGTAGGTAAGGATAGTAGGTACTTGAGAGGTAGACTCTTTATGAGATTCAAGGAGAATACATAGATGCTTGACCCCATGGGCTCCCCTCCATGACACTCACTAGCCAAGCATCAGTCCCCATGGAAATCTCCCCATGGTGAACTTAGTATCTCTTCCAAGTATCCAAACTCCTCCTTCTCAAGCAACTAGAAGGATTTTTGGCCTCTAAATACAAGGTGTTTAATAAGGATTTCTGTTAAGTGCTACTCCTTGGTGTCACGCAAGCATGATTGAGACATAGGCCCACCAAGATACCAAACAAATGTAGTCGCGCAAGCATGATTTAGACCATAAGGCCCTACTTAGATGCTGATATGAGAAAGAGTCCAAGGGTCATCACTTCCCAAGTAACTATAATTCCCACGTAACCCTTCCTTCAAAGCTTTCACCCATCAGGTATTTATTTATAGTGAGTTAGAATGCCAAGGTACTCTAGCTTTGCTCACTTTGGGTCATTCCCTTCTCATGATTGTCACTTGCTTGCAAAAGAAAGCAGATGGTTGGGAAGGAAGGCCCTCTAAAGGTAACAAACAGTCCAAAACATGAGAATGGTATCAAAGATCTAGATTTCTGATCACCCTAAGAAGGATGAGAGCATACTCTCCTACTCCAATGTCAAACTCGACAAACAAAGCGAACACATGTTCATTCCATCCTACTTAGCAAACATACTAGGTGCCTAACTATGAATTACAAACACAAAGTTTGGTTGGAATATAAGGCAACCTGCAAAATCACTAAGTTAGAAGTTTGATTTGTTTGGTCTTTGACTAGCGAACCTGCATAAGATTTGTTAGTAGTTTCATTCTTTTTTTGTCTTCGTCACACGTAACACCAAGGTGCTGCATAGAGAATCAATACCAAAAAAAAGCAGAATGCAAGAAAGAGAATGAATTTTTTTTTTTTACACAAGAGCAAATTGCCTTAACACAGGCGTAGAACCCATCAAGTTGCACCTGTGCAACATCAAGCTGCACTTGTGTACCTTACACAAGCACAAAAGGCACCCACATAGGCACATAATGCTTTGACACAGGCGCAGAACTATCCAGAAAGCTCTGAGTCGCCCTGTTTCTTGATTTTTCACCTGCAAATTAGCTCAAAAGCACTCAAAAACATGGTGAGGGGAGTTAGTTCACATCGGGTTCACCAAGAAATGTATATAGGAATCTAGAAATCATCAAAGCAATATAAACATAAGCCTAGCTCAATCACAAAACCAGATTGTAATGATAACAAAACCTACAAACATTCAATAGAGACATGGAAATAAAACATTCAATCCAAACGCAAACCATCACAAATGTGGATGTCTCCTCCATGATTCTCCATTGTGCTTCTTTCTCCTTCAAATTGCTTTGTTTTGTGGATCTCACCTTCAAGTGCATAAGCATAATGTGAAAGCAAGTTTGATAAGGCAATAGCACAAGAATACTAGAAGCGTGATTGATACAGGGGATCTTGATTCTAAAATGTGATTAATTGGGATCCTTTGATTGAAGAAATTCATCCAATTTATAGAAAAATTGGAGAGATGACAAGATTAGCATGAAGAGATTTGAAAGGAAATTTCAAATCAAGAATGACAAATATGACAAATTATGACAAAATTGACACTTTCTATGCAAGATTGATTGATTGACAAATTATGAAAAAAATTGACAAGGTTGCTATGCAAAATTGATTGATTCACAAATTATGACAAATTATGACAAATTTGCTATGTCATTCCCATGAATTTAGGAGAAATAAAAAAAAGGAGAAAATAGAAAATTAGATGAATTAGAAATGATGAATTGGAAATTAGGAAATTAGAAAATTAGAAAATTAGAAAATTAGAAAATTAGAAAATTAGAAAATTAGGTAAATTAATTAATAATTTTTCATTCATTAATTAATTCACAAAAAGAGGGAGAATTAATTAGCCAATTAAATAAATATTTAATTGTGACAAGAAGACTTAGGATAAATAAATAAATTATTTAACCTAAAGGGAAAATGACAAACACGGTTAAATGAATAAATCATAAAACCCTAGAAGATGAATTAGAAATGCAAGGACGACAATTAGGTCTTGATGTAGGATCGATTTCATCATGATTCTGACTTGATAAAAGACCAATGCTGATAAATGATTTGATTGATAAACAATTGAGATTGGTTGACAAATTGACCAAGATTGATAAAGAGACCAAATTGATAGGTGCCAATTGATGAGGAACAATGACTGATTGATCCAAATTGACATGATTGAGAAGGACGATGATCGATGACAAACCGATCGCAAAATGACAAGATCGACAAGGACAAGGATCGATGACGAATCGATCGTAAGATGACAAGATTGACAAGGACAATGATCGACGACAAATCAATCGCAAAATTGACGAGATTGACAAGAGGACAAAACCCTAATTCTATCGTCGATTAGGATTGATGATGTCCAAAATGAAATCAAATTGATCATGTCAAAATATGCCAAATGAGCATGCACATTGATGCGCCAGGATAAGATCGACCGAAATCATGAATGAAGCTTGTTATCGACAAGACCAAATTTGAAAGAGAGATAGATGAAGAATGCAGAAGAAGGACTCGATGCTCGCAAATGATAAAGACCAAGTGCGCAACATAGGAGAAATGTTAATGCGATGCAAAAACCCTAAAATAAGGCAATGCACAAATGTTAAAGTATGACTCCGCAAGCGTTGACCATATTTAGACGTCTACAGTTGTTGTTAGATTAGATAAGTAATGTGAAGATCATGTATATGAGGTTAGTTGTGTAAGAGATCAATACTCTGTAATGATATGTAGATGAGTTTGGATGCACTCATAGAGCGAAGGTTCTTCTGGTAAGGGTTTAGGGTTTTAGAACTAGAATAGTCAGAGCTTGACAAGAAACTCGATTAGGCATAGCATGCATTAAATGAGTTTAGTTTTATGTTTCTTTATTCAAAGTGACTATAGTCAGTGCAACTTCTTTGTGTTGAGCAGTGTGCTCTAGGCTGTAAGACTTCCTACATGTGCAGGGCCCCATATTATGTAATATCTATTCATATGGTCAGTGGATTGATATTGTGGGTCACAAATCCCACCATGGTTTTTCCTCTTTGATGTTTTCCACATATAAACTCTCTATGTTATGGTATTCATTTATGTGATTGGTTCATTGATTTCTTTACTTCTTTCAATTATATATGTATCATTTTACCGGTTGGTGAATGCATGTTATAATAAGGTTAAAACTAAACAATCTAGCAGAACACTGATTCACCCCTCCCTCTCAGTGTTCTTGGATTCCAAAAATTGGCATCAGAGCTTTGTGCCTTAGAGGAAGCCTAATAGATTGAGGGAGACCGTGAATCCATAATCCATGGAAATGAGTATGGAGAAGCAACTTGAGGTATCACTTGAAGATTATGATGCTGAAAGGATGGAGAACTTGAAGTTATAAGATGAATTACATTTTTCTAAGGAATTCATTCTTATCCTACAAGAGAGGTTGCCATCTATTCAAGCTAGGAGGAAGGAACTTCTGCAAAATCAGGATAATGAAGAGAAAGATGCCCTTAAAGAAAAATGTCAGAAGCTAAGTCAGGAGAATATTGTCTTGAAGAATGAAATGCAAGCCCTAACTATGAGGATGTCAAAGGAGATTGAAGATTGGAAGATGAATTAAGAAAACCTTGGGAGATCTCTGATAGATAGATCTAAAGAATGCATCCTGTTGGCTCATGAAAATGATTTGTTGAGAACAGAATTAGTACAATCCCAAAGCAATGAACAAGAACTTGAAAGACAGATGATAATCCTAAAAGATGATCTGACTATTGTAAATGAGTACAATGATAAATTCAAGGTTAGTTCAGCACAACTTAATGAACTATTGGAAAGCCAAAGACAGAATGAAGATTCCAAAGGATTTGGATTTGAACAAGGTCAAAGCTTCGGTATTGCAAATGAAGATCAAAACAATTGGAACTAGAGGACACCAGTAAGGCAACTCAATGCTTAAAAAATCAATGGTAGATATCTTGTTTGTAATAAATTTGGTCATATGGCTAGGCAATGTAGAAATAGAGCAAATCAGAACTATAACTCTACTCTGAGTCAATATTCCAAATGCAATAACTATGGTCAAAAGACAAAAGATTGCAAAATGAATGTAAAATGTCATGCATGTCAAAAATTTGAACATATGGCTATTAGGATAACTAGTGAACAAATCAGAGGGGGGGTGAAATAGTTGTTAACAAATTATAACTTTTAATCCACTTAATAACCTTTAAACAGATCAAGTATCGGTAAAGCACATACAAATGTCGGTAGGAACAAATGTTGGTAAACAATACAACTTAACAATTAAATAGATAATCAATGCAAAGAAATCATACCACATAACACCATGATTTGTACATGGAAAACCTAGAAAGGGAAAAACCATGGTGGGAAGCCTACCCACAGTCAGATGATACTTCTATAGAAAGTATGTGTTACAATGAGGGGCCTACACATGTAGGAAGGCACACTGCCTAGAGCATACTGATCATTACAAAAGAGTCTCACTAACTTCAGAGAGGCTATAACCATCTCAGGATAAATGGACAACAATCCAATAGAGTGAACTACCAAAAATAGCATCTACCATGCCTGATTATAGTCTTGGTTAAGCTCAATAGCGGAGGCCTTTGACCTCTTCCTTAATCCCAATTCGATCACCTATGATCGACCAAATCTTCTTCACATATGATATTGCATTCCATGACCATGAACACTTATTTCATTCCCATGCCACACATGCCATGATCTACAATGAGATCTTACATAATTTTATACAAACCCTAAGGTCTAAACCAATTAGGTCAGCCACCTAAAAGATATTACAATGAGATCATTACATAAATTCATATTACATTCATATGCCATGTTGGCTTAAGACTAAAATAACAATAATAAATCCATAGATCATCTCGAAACATCCTAGTAACGTGTAGAGTACATGTTATCATGATATCGGTCGATAACCTAGATAGGTACCAAACCTATTCTGGGTCCACCATGCCAAAGCTATGTCTTCAAGCAGTTAAAGAATGATCAAATAATATCTTCAACATCCTAAAATCCATCTAGAAGCCGCACCAACACCAATTATGCATCTTGTCAAGATTCCTTAGTGATAGCTCTGCCGGTAGAGCCACAAACTAATGTCGGTAAGGGTTTTCCAGAGTGTATGATAGCATCTGATTACCAAGTCAATACCAACTAACCAAAACATGCTCCACTAGCACGTAGCACATGTAACCAAATATATTCCATAGATCCAAACATGTCAGAAGTGTCCAACACATAGTCTCTTCTGCCGATAACATTAGATCTTCTATCGGTAACCAAAACATGTCTGTTGGTAACCAACCATAACAAGTAGTGTTGACATCAATGATAAAACATCAATGCAACACATGATAAATTCATCCAATGATGCCAACAATCTCCCCCTTTGGCATTGATGGCAACACTAGATGTGAAAAACATCTAAGTACCAAGAAAATTCCAAACAAGTCTCCCCCTATGGAAGACAACCAAAAATCTCTTGAGTATCAATAACTCTCTCCCTAATGTATACAACTCCTTTTCTTATTTTTCACATCAATATCTCTCCCCCTTTGACATCAATGCCAAAAATCTAACAAAAATATCAAAGCACGAATATAAACCTCTGAATCTCAAAGCTGACTACTCCCCCTGAGTAGTAGCACCACTCATCAGTGTCGAAATGAATAATATCTTTGATAATGCATGTCAGACTGATGGCAAATTGCATCAATCAAGTCTCTATCAGAGGGGCAAAAATGCTAGCCTATCTCTCAAATACTCAAATGATTTCTTAGACAATGGTTTAGTGAATATATCTGCAATCTGTTCTTTAGTGTTCACATAAACCAATTTGACTTCCTTTTCTTCTACCTTGTCCTTTAGAAAGTTATACTTTATTGATATATGCTTAGTCTTAGAGTGAAATACCAGATTCTTAGACATGTCAATAGCTTCAGAGTTATCACAATAGATAACTAGCGGTTCACTGCATTACCTTGATATCATTCAACATTTGTTTCATCCACAAGACTTGAGTGCAATTAGTTGTTGCTTCAACATACTCAGCTTCTACAGTAGATAAAGAAATGCATGACTATTTTTTGCTGATCCATGAAATCAGTTTCTTTCCAAGAAAGAAATCTCCACCAGAAGTGCTCTTCCTGTCATCAGTATCTCCTGCCCAATCTGAGTTAGTATATGCACATAAAGTGAAATCATCATTTTTAGAATACCATAAACCATATTCTATTGTTCCTTGCAAATACCAGAATATCCTCTTTACTGGACATTCATGATTTTCTTTAGGATTAGTTTGATATCTTGAAACAATACTTATTGCATTCATAATAGCCAGTCTAGTCTGAGTTAGATATAACAGACCACCAATCATAGACTTATACCTTGTCATATTTACTAGTGTAGAAGTATCCTTGATAGATAACTTCTCACTTGTCACCATAGGAGTACTTACCGGTTTGGAATTATCCACACCAAACTTCTTCAACAATTCCCTCAGATACTTAGTTTGACAATAAAAGTGCCTTTGTCAGTGATTAATCTGCAAACCTAAGAAAATTCTCATCTCACCAATCATGGACATTTCAAATTCATTCTTCATATTGTTAGAAAATTCCATGCACAATTTATCTTCTCCTCCAAAAATGATATCATCAACAAATACTTCAATAATCAGAATATCATTTTCAAATTCATTCTTCATATTGTTAGCAAATTCCATGCACAATTTATCTTCTCCTCCAAAAATGATATCATCAACAAATACTTCAATAGTTAGAATATCATTTTCAAATTCATTCTTCATATTGTTAGCAAATTCCATGCACAATTTATCTTCTCCTCCAAAAATGATATCATCAAAAAATAATTCAATAATTAGAATATCATTATCAGTGATCTTATAATATAAATTACTATCAACACCACCTTTAGTAAAACCAAGCTTCAAAAGATATTTATCCAATCTTGCATACCAAGCACTAGGAGCCTATTTCAGCCCATATAAAGCTTTTTGCAAACCATATCTTTATCATCTTTCAGTGAAAATCCATTAGGTTGCTCAATGTAAACTTCTTCAAGTTCACCATTCAAAAATGCACATTTAACATCCATTTGATAAATCTTATAGTTCTTATAAGCTGCATAGGCAAGAAATAGTCTAACAACTTCAATTCTAGCTACAGGTGCAAATGTCTTACCATAATCAATTACTTCCATTTGAGAATATCCTTTACAAACCAATCTAGCCTTGTTTCTTACAACTTGACCATCCTTATTCTGTTTATTTCTAAAAACCCATTTAGTTCCAATAACATTCTTATTTTTAGGTTGGGGAACTAAAGACCAAGTCTCATTTTTCTCTATCTGATCTAATTCATCTTCCATAGCCTTTAACCAATGTTTATCCTTACAAGCTTCAATAACAGTTGCTGGTTCAACTTGAGAAATAAGACATACCTCTTCATTTGCCTATTTTCTTCTTGTCATTACTCCCTTGTTCCTATCTCCAATAATTTGATCTTCAGAATGATTTAATCTTGCATACCTTGGTGTCTTCTGAACTTCAGGTTCACTACTCTGATCATCAGTCATAGTTGAATTTTTTGATTGTGTCAGTGTAACTGTCTCAGTTTCCTGTACTGGTTGAGGCATTGCTTGTTCAATTATGATCATTTCCACGGTCGGTTCCCTGTCATATGATATAGAATGATTTTTGTACTACTCCTCCACTTTCGCATTAGCACTCTCCACAATTCTCTGCAATATTTTGTTATAACATCTATATGCTTTTATTTGAATTGAATAACCAAGAAATATCCCTTCATCACATCTAGGATCAAACTTTCCAATTGAATCATCTCTTTTGATATAGCATTTACTTCCAAAAATTTTGAAATACTTAATAGTAGGTGTATGTCCAAACCATAATTCATAAGGGGTCTTACCGGTTTCACCTTTGATGTGAACTCTATTGAATGTGTAGATTGTTGTACTCACTGCTTCTCTCCAGTAGATATGAGGAAATTTGGCTTCCATCATCATAGATCTTGCTGCATCCAAAATGGTTTTGTTCTTTCTTTCCAATACTCCATTCTGCTGAGGAGTCTGAGGTGCAGATAACTATCTCTTGATTCCATTTGTCTCACAATAACTATTAAATTCATGAGATGTGAACTCACCTTATCTGATCTTAGACATTTGATTTTCAATCCTGTTTCTATTTCAACCTTTTCTTTAAAGATCTTGAATTTCTCAAAAGCTTCAGACTTCTCCCTTAGAAAAGTCACCCACATCATCCTAGAATAGTCATCAATAATCAACATGAAATACCTATCTCCTTCAAATCTTCTAGTCCTTGCTGGACCACATAAGTCAGTGTGAATCAAATCAAGTACATCATTAGATTTATCATGTATGCTCTTAAAAGAACTTCTAACTTGCTTTCCCAATTGACATTCCTTACATACCGGATTATGAGGCCTCATAATCTAAGGTATATCTCTAACTACCTTAGTTGAACTGATCTTAACAATACAATCAAAATTAACATGACACAACCTCTTATGCCATAACCAACTCTCATCAATATGAGAAATCAAATATGTCTTATTACCAGTGTTCAAGTGAAAGATATTACCTCCAGTCTAAATACCCATTGCAATCTCCAAACCAGTCTTGTTAATGATTTTGCATTTTCTATCTGTAAACTGAAGTTGGAAACCCTTGTCCACCAATTGACCAACACTCAAAAGATTATGCTTTAAACCTTCTACATAATATACATTATTAGTGTTATGCTTACCATCCAAAGAAATAATACCTCTACCTCTGATCATACATGCTTTGTCATCTCCAAATCTAACTTGACCACCATTGTATTCTTGCAGGGACAAAAATTTCCCTTTATCTCTAGTCATATGATGTGAGCATCCACTATAAACTACCCATTCATCCTTATCTTCAAATTTTTCTGCCATGGCCTTTTCTTCATTTTTGATCATCGGTTCCAGTTCATCTTCCTTTAAAACATAGAACACCCATTCTTTTCCATTGTCAGATCCACTAGCAGAGTCTTATGTCGGTTCATCTCTAGAGTCATTAGTTACTCCTTCCTCACAAGCTATGTAGCATTGTTTACTTTTCTTGAATCTATATATGTTTTGGTTAGGCTTAAATGATTTCTTAACTCTTTCCTCAAACCTTTCATTCCTTTCAGGACATCTAGATGCAAAATGACCAATCTTATTACATGAAAAACATTTAAAAGGTTCTTTTCCTTCATACTTACTTCTTATCGGACCTTTAGGTACTCTTCTAGCAAATAAGGCTTCAAGTTGCTCAAATTATTCATCTTCTTTCCTCATGTCTTCCAATTCTTTTGCATATAAAAATTTCCAATCAGTTTTTTCGATAGATGATGATGATGATGATGCATGAAAAGCAGGTTCAGACTTTACAACTCCAGAAGATCCAAATTCTTCAAGTTCAAAAGAAGATAATTTCCCAATCAAAATGTCTTTGTTAACTGAAGAGTTAGCCATTGTTCTCAACTCATTAATTGCAATTGCCTTCATCTTGTAAGCTAGTGGAAGGGTTCTCAAGACTTTGGAAACTATTTCATCACTCAGAGATTCTCCATAGCAATCTCATTTACTCTTTCCATAAACACAACAATTCTTTCATTATCTTCCATCTTCAAGTTTTCATATCTTACCCGGTAACCATCAAGTTTAGCAATTTTGATAGGAGGATCACCTTCATTCAGAGTTTGCAATTTGTCCCACATAACCTTAGCTGATGATTTATCAGTTAATCTCATGATCTGCTTATCAGTAAGTGCACACAAGAGGGCTTCCCTAGCTCTGCAATCATTTTCAATTTCTTATCCAAGTTTGTAGGAGCAGGATTGCCAAATGTTGGATCATAAGGTGTATATCCTTTCTCAGTGATCTCCCAAATATCCTTTCCAAGACATCTAAGATGAGTCTCCATTCGAATTTTCCATATCCCATAATTTGTTCCATCAAACTTAGGGATTTCTCTTCTGAAAATAGTTGTCGGTGGATTAGAAGTGTTAGCTGCCATAGGATCTACCTCAAGTTGTTAAGCTTCTACAAAAGAGGTCCAAATATTTGATACCAATTGTTAGG
The DNA here is from genome assembly GCF_030272615.1 of Cryptomeria japonica. Classification (NCBI taxonomy): domain Eukaryota; kingdom Viridiplantae; phylum Streptophyta; class Pinopsida; order Cupressales; family Cupressaceae; genus Cryptomeria; species Cryptomeria japonica. Next base: position 316,637,252 of record NC_081410.1, read on the forward strand.
ATAACCAGTGAACAATTGGGGGGGGGGGGGGTGAATCATTTGTTAACAGATTATAACTTTTAATCCACTTAATAACCTTTAAACAAATCAAGTACTGGTAAAGCACATACAAATGCCGGTAGGAACAAATAACAGTAAATAATAAAACTTAACAATTAAACATATAATCAATGCAAAGAAATCATACCACATAACACCATGATTTGTACATGGAAAACCCAAAAAGGGAAAAACCATGGTGGGAAACCTACCCACAGTCAGATGATACTTCTGTAAAAAGTGTGTGTTACAATGAGGGGCCTACACATGCAGGAAGGCACACTGCCTAGAGCATACTGCTCATTACAAAAGAGTCTCACCAACTATAGAGAGGCTACAACCATCTCAGTATAAATGGACAACAATCCAATAGAGCGAACTTCCAGAAATAGCATCTACCATTCTTGATTACAGTCCTAGTAAAGCTCAATACCGGAAGCCTTTGACCTCTTCCTTAATCCCAATTCGATCACATATGATTGACCAAATATCCTTTGGACATGATATTGCATTCCAAGACCACGAACACTTATTCCATTCCCATGCCACACATGCCATGATCTACAATGAGATCTTACATCATTTTATACAAACCCTAAGGCCTAAACCAATTGGTCAGCCACCTAAAAGATATTACAATGAGATCATTACATAAATTTCATGTACCTTAGGGGTAGGCAAATTTCATGTAAATATTGCATAAGCCACGGGAAGGAGATCTGGAATAAGTTCCAGACATTGGAAAGTTTATCTGGGATGGAGATGTCTGACCAAGATTTGGTATATTCCATGAGAAGATATTTATATCAATTATGAATTAGGGTTTCTCAAAGGTTAAAAGGTTGAATCCACTTTATTTTTGATCACCTTGCATTCAAAGCGATTAAGAGAAATATAGACAGATTCTAAGGTGATTTAGAGCGATTATAAATCTTCATCAGTGATTCCACCAACAATTGAAAGAATTCTCTAGGGTTATTCACATGCAACCATTTCTCAAGTATTTATCACAATCATCTCTCATCATAGAAGCTGGATCATCCTTTGCACCTACTTTCATTGAAAATCCAACTATTGTTGAGGTTAAGGATCATCCTAGGCAAATTTTCAAGCCATGCCCACATATTGCCACCTTGGATGATTCGGTTGGTGCATTTTCACGTGTTCCGAAATGAGTTGTTTATGTGGAAGATGTCAGAGCATTTATTCATTGCCACATTGAGGATCTAGGTACTAGTGACATCAAAAATATGTACATGAATGAGTTGATGGGTGGCTCGGGTAAGATCAAACCCGAATAAAAGCACATTGAAGATCTAGGGTTTACTGGCATCCTTGATATCCCCAAATTCAAAGATGAGATCATTTGATATGTACTGAGAAGAGTTCATGGAGAGTTCATTTGGTTGGACAAGCCATATAATATCATGAAGGAGGTAATTAAGGCCATCACCGATTTACCACAGATTGGTTAGCATCCGGAGAAAAATATTTCAAATGATAAAGTTAAAAAACTCACCAGTGCAACTTTAGATCGACGATCCATGGGGGTCAACACCATCATTGATTGAGACATCAAATTTGGTAGCATGATCATTGGGTATAAGGTAACTCAATGCAACCATCTCAATTTTGTTTCTATCTCCTACATATATGCTGCACATAAAATTATGATGGAAAATGAGAAAATAGATCTTTGTGAGTGGATGAAAGATGAGTTGATCATTAACTTTGAAAAGTTTAAAGGAGATACAAGGGGGTATTCTTGTATGGGAACCTTATTGTCAGCCTAATGCTATTTTTCCTTAATTAAACTCCTAGTTTTAGAAAGAGATAGTGGGCATTTGACATCCTGGTAGGCAGACAATTGAAGCAATCCATTGCTAGCTTGGGAAGCCTGCGAGATGATAAGGTTTGGGGTTATTTCAAGGCATTTAAAAAAGAAATGAAATCCAAAGAGAGGGTTCCCAAACACATTGTTGACAAATACTCAATTGAGATATGCATTATGGTCAAAAAGGATGAAACCTTAATGGAAGTAGTTAAACCCTGAAAGATATGGATAGAGGAGATGGGGTATGAGGTTGATGTGATTCTAGATGCTTATGCTAAAATGTTGATTGAATCTCCAATTGATGAGGCTGAAAAGTCTTTTGGTACTGCAAACAAGAAGAAGCAAGAGGTTCAAATTGAATTCAGTCAGAAGAAGAGGGAGAAACAACAAGGTAAGGCCAACATATTTTTTGAAAAGGTATCCCAAGACATCAAGGCCTAAATGGAAGTTGTTCTAGCAAAAGGAAGGAAGAGGAAAGAGCCTGAAAACTTCATTGAGTCTATTCCATCAGACTCTAGAACTGAGGATGACACTCCTCTAGCATTCAAGAGGGTATTGAAAAAGAAAGGTGAGGAGCTTAAGGAGGAGGCAAGGAAGCAATCGATAAGAAAGGTCACAGTCAAGGTACCAACCAACAAACTTGCAAAGAAAAGAGCTCTAAAGGAAACATCTCTTACACCTTCTGCACCATCCAATACTAGTAGAAGAAAGAAGAAGGAAGACATAGACCTTTCTATTATAACTGGTAATGTATCTATAATCCCTCCTAAGACTTGTGCATAACTGATAGATGAAATCAACAAGGATGGAATTTTGAAAAATATACAATACTATTATGAACACTTAGATGATGATGAGCAGAAAGAAATTGAGAAAGCAGTCTTGTTACACCTAGATATATTTAAGAAGGCTATTACTAGAAATTAAAAAGAAAATACTAACTCAACTGTATAATAATATAGATGCTAGGAGATTATCCGCTATAGAGGAGGACCAGCACATAAAAGTTCAAGAGTTATTAACTACTTCTGGTTCAATTACTCCAAACAAATTGGATATGACCCTTGAAATTGCAAACAAAATAATTTTCTGTAGCAAGCACATGATAATTAGCCTTATGGTAGATAGGGTTAATGAAATAATTAGTGAAACTCACAAGGCATGGGTACAATTCTTTGTTGACAACCCTGGTTTCTTCTCTTCATTGAAAGCTAATACTAAGACTGACACTACTGACATCTAGACTAAAGGGAAAGGCAAAGGTGTAGTGGGTGCCTCACCTACAATTTTGAAAGACACTAAGGAATTGGATGTAGAGCTCCCAACAGAATCTAATGTATAGGACAAAGAGGAGATACCGACAAAAGTAGATAATGTACATATATTGGAAAATACATAAAATGTATAGATTGTGGACAGTAACAGATACTGCACCAAGTGGTGAAGCCACTGGCGCAAATGAGGATGTTATTAAAGGTAATAAACCATCAGAGAGAAAGGGAGAGGAATCTGATAGGGAACTGGTAGCCATCACATCTTTGTTGTCAATTGATAGCTCTCGGGTAGAGAAGAAGAGCATAACTGAGATGAGTTCTTCTGAGCTCATGATGATTGCTTCTTAGAAGATGATGAATGAAGGGTCAGTGGACAAGGGAATAATTGGTCAGTTAATTCCAATTTTGCACAAACTTGTCCTAGAGTGCCAGTTTGACAAACGAGTAAGCCCATCCGACAAGCTCAAAATAATTATTGAGCACATTTATAAGGATTTTCAATCATTGCAGAAAATATCTAACTGCCAGGTATTGGAAAGATTCACTCAAGCTAAGAAAGCCACTTTTGATCAATTGATTGAATCAGAAAACAAAGAGATTACTGAAAAACTTAAGTTAATTGATAATTCTTTAAGGCAATATACAAATATATACAGAGTATACCGTAACACCGGATTTCTAACTTAGATATTGATATAGGCATTAAAGATTCTTAGGATAAAATTGCAAGTATAGTGAATTCTTTTGATGGTTCCAATTCTTTGACTACATCTATTGATGAGCAGATTTTGTTGTTAGAAGCTCAAATTTCAGCTCTTGAAAGGGATAGAGACAAAATCATTAGGAGAGCTAAGGGCTCAAAGGATTGGTGAGTCCCCAGTCGGACTCCTTGAGTGTACATAAAAAGGAGTGCATAGATATGGTTGGAAATCCCACACCAACAGAGCTTAAGGACAAAGAGTCACATGCTCATATTCTTAATGGAATTATATAAGTATCTGACACATTCAAATCCAACTGGGACACTTATCTAGAGCTTTTGGAGAAAGCCTATCTGGAAATTTTCAAGTATATTAAGCTCTGGTAAGGTGTTCTGGGACACATTCTTTGTACAAAATTTCATTCTTCATCCTGGGTTTTGGTACTTTTTGGCATTGATGTTAAAGGGGGAGGAGTATAGGTGAAAAATAAATCCTTGACATCAAGAGATAAGGAGTATTTGTATAGATCATGATCACAGATGACATATTCAACTCAGGGGGAGTAGTCTCAGGGTGAATCTGGCAGATGGAAACCATTATCATTTTTCACATGAGTGTTGCCATCAACGCCAAAGGGGGAGATTGTTGGAAATTGACACTCATTTGATTGGTTTCATATGTTGTCATTGATGGAAAAATGTTCTAGCTTCATTCTTTGGTTTGGTACTTCACCAGCAAACACTTCATCAGCACCAATAGGTATCTTCATCGATAGGAAGGATTCTATGGGTACCGACATTGAAGACTGACATGATTTGCAATTAGGAAAGGATAATAACTGGCAAACAGGGTACCAATATAGGAGGCCAACATCTTTGGTAGATTCAGCAATTGAAAATTCATTTTTTTCTTATGTATATATGTAATGAGCCGACATGTATAATCATTTTGTATTATCTATGTATGCCAAAATGAGTCATGAAGGACTGTAAGGGTATATAGGTAAGCTATTAGATCATTTTGATATATGATATTGTTAGATTAGATAAGTAATGCGAAGATCATGTATATGAGGTCATTTGTGTAAGAGATCAATGCTTTGTAATGATCTGTAGATGATTTTTGGATGCTCTCATAGAGTGAAGTTTATTATGGTAAGGGTTTAGGGTTTCAAAACCGGAATAGTTAGAGCTTGAACCAGAACTCGATCAGACATAGAAGATGCATTAAATGAGTTTAGTTTTATGTTTCTTTATTCAAAGTGACTGTAGTTAGTGAGACTTCTTTGTGTTGAGCAGTGTGCTCTAGGTGGTAAGCCTTCCTGCATGTGGAGGCCCCAATATTATGTAATATCTATTCATATGGCCAATGGATTGATATTGTGGGTCACAAATCCCATCGCGACTTTTCCTATTTTAGGTTTTCCATGTATAAACTCTCTCTATTATGGTGTTCATTTGTGTGATTGGTTCATTGATTGCTTTACTTATTTTAATTATATATGTTTCGGTTTACCAGTTGGTGAATGCATGTTATAATAAGGTTAAGACTGAACATTCTGACAAAACACTGATTCAGCCACCCCTCTCAGTGTTCTTGGATTCCAACAATTTAAGCCTTCTACAACCTCCCAGAATCAATTGCAGATCACCGAAGAGGGGGTTCTTAGAATCTGCATGAAAAGTTCCCCCTAAAGCATAAAGCCCTAGTTACCAGATGAAGATCCTGTATGGAATTCGAGTGCAAATCCATTGTCTACTTTGAATTTATCTTATCTGACCCACATCTTCTCATTCTTGTCATTGATCTCCTCTACCTTTTCTTTCCTCTTCTCATCTAATTTGTTCTTGTCTACTGAAGCACTATTCTTACTTCTGCAATATTTTGCAATGTGACTGGTTTTATTGCATGCATGACAAAGAACATTCTGCAAAGGTCTGAAGTTCATTTGATTTGGTCTCATCATGCACTGGTTAGATAAATGTCCATAAATCCCACAAGCATAGCATCTCTTGTTTTGGAAGTTATTCATTACAACTCTACACATATTTGAATTGTGACCAAAATTATTGCATATGAAACACTGACCGATAAAGGTAGGACCATTGTTCATATTGTTTATTTCATTATTTATCCTACTTCTGCATTGATTTACCATATGACCAAATTTATTGCAAGTAAAGCATCTACCATTGAATTTATGAGTATTTGACTATCTTATCGGAGGATTCTTTCTCTTCTTCTAATTAGGTTTTGCATTGCTTTGTCCAGATTTGGAGGATTCACTTTTCTCAAATCCAATTCCTCGCATATCCTTTCCATGTCTCTGACTTTCCATCATCTCATCAAGCCTTGCAGAGCTAGAATTGAATTTGTCTTTGTATTCATTTGTAGTAGAAAGTTCATCTCGTAGGACAACAATTTGTCTTTCAAGTTCTTGACCATTATTCCTTGATTATGTCAGTTCAAGCTTCAACTGATCATTCTCATAGGTAAGCTTGAAGAATTCATCTTCTCTATCCTTCAATGATTGTGTCAACTTCTCTTCATTCTTCTTCCGGTCCTCAATCTCCTTAGTCAACCTCATCATAATGGATTGCATTTCATTCTTCAAGACAACATTCTCTCTAGCAAGTTTGTCACATTCACCAACTTTATCTTGATTTTCAATGCTTTGATCTCATTTCTCATTTAGCTTGTCCATCAATTCCTTTCTCTTGTCTCTTGAGGTGTTCACTTTATCCTTTAAGTCATTAATAAAATCTCCAGTTGCATTTAGATTCCTCTTTAAAGAGCTTATTTCATTTCTTGTTGCATCAAGATCTTCAAGAGCCACACAAAGTTGTCTCTACAAACCGAAATCCATTGATTCAATCTCCTAGACCTTCCTCAAGTGGTCAGGCTTTCTCAGAGGAACTAAGATTTGATACCATTTGTTGGAATCAGGGATCACTAAGAGGGCGGTGAGTCAGTGATCTACTAGTTAACAATTATTTTGTCTTAACTTTAAACCATCAGAAGCATACACATGAAATTAAAATGCATAAACACAAAATAACCAACCATAAAATCATAACACCAAGATTTTTATGTGGAAACCCAAATGGGAAAAACCAAGGTGGGATTTGAACCCACAATATTATTCCACTATGGCTAGTAGCAATACAATATTACAATATGCGGAATGCACTTGCATTCAGGCACATTTCCTAGAGCTTACAACTCAATTACAATAAGAGCTACAACCCCGGAAGGCTCACTACCTTAGAGATCAATAACAAAGATGGATTACAATGGATGAACTCCAAAATAGCATCTACAATTCTTGGATGAGTTCTAGTTAAGTTCCAAATACACTGACTGTATCACCCCTGATGTTCTTCTCTGTTATGCCTTGTTCTTTGTCTCAATTAGCTACTAGATCAAGAAAGAACACATGAAACTACGCTACAAAGGATTCTTGATCACCACTCGCTCGCATATGATCATATCATACACCAAAAAGATCTTCCACAATGGTCTTATATATCTGCAATCATAAGATAAATCATTCATCAAGTTGCCTAGTTGATGTGACGTGTAGTCATATGTCGGCTTGACTAGATTACCAAAGAATAATGCAGATCACAAAAACTACAACAAAATAATGTCTCTATGTGGGCCCAAACATCCCATACATGATTCATAACACTGCAATCACTGGAAAGATTCCAAAACAAAACTACTTTGTTCAACCTGAAATACTGATTAACTGTCTACCAGTTGACATCCTCTTCCTAAAATCAAGATCCATGATTACCGAATAGGAATATCAAGAAGAGTTACCATCAATGACAACCCTAAACCAATAATAAAGAATCAACATCCACCTGATGAGTGTCAATTGCCAGTAGATATGCTATAAACTACGATTATCACTATGCAACTCAAACTGATGCCCAAGAAGAAAATGCCTCCATCTCACCAAGGCATGCATAACTGCTACTAACTCTAAATCATGAGTAGGATAATTCAACTAATGATGTTTGAATTTACGTGACTCATATGTTATCACACAACCATCATACATAAGAACTGCTCCTAAAACCTCCAATACCCCCTCCTAAATAACATGGCCAAGATACTTAACCTTTGTTTGGAAGAACTCACACTTCACCATATTGGCATAAAATGGTTTCTCATGAAGACATTGCAATACCTGCCTCATATTCTCCTCATGCTCCTCCATTGTTCTCGATTAGACCAATATATCATCAAGGAACAAGAACAAGCCTATCAAGATAGGTCTTGAAAACTCCATTCATCAAACTCATGAACACACAGGGCGCATTAGTAAGCCCAAAACGTACCACTATAAACTCATAATGTCCATATTGAGTACAAAATGTTGTACGATAAATATCCATCTTAGAGAAGATGTTGGCATCCTTAATTTGATCAAAGAGGTACACAATCCTTGGCAAAGGATAACTATTCTTCATCATCACCTTATTAAGGTGTCAATAATCAATGCACAAGCAAAGAGATACATCCTTCTTCTTAACAAAAAACACAAGTTATCCCCATGGGGAAACACTAGGACAAATGAATACCTTAGCTAGAAACTCCTCCAAAAGAAACCTCAACTCACTTAACTCTTCAGTAGTCATCCGATAGGGAGCCTTAGATATAGGCTCGACATTGGGAACCGAATCTATCAGAAAATCAATATCACGTTTGGGTGGCTTACCTAGAATCTCGCTAGGGAACACATCTAAAAAATCCTAGAGGATGGGATGACAATGAAAGAGATCATCTCAATTCTCTCCATCATCCAAATCATTCACCCTCATTGCAAACAACTAACAACCCTATTGCACACAACATTTCATCCGCATAGCAGAAATCATGCAAAGCGAAATAGGTCTCTGCACACCCACTATGTCCACATTCTTTCCACTATCATCAAGACACTACACTCTCTTACCATGGCAATCAATCCAATCTCGATGAGTCTCAAGACAATCTATACCCAACACAACACCATAGGACCCCAAAGAGAGAACACGAAGATCCACTAAGGTGGTACATACTCCTATATCCAACACACAACCATGCACAAAGGAATCCATTGCCACCTTAGATCTTGTGGCCAACTCAACTTGTCGCCTATCATCTTGCTTTGCCATAGAAATTCCACATTTATCTACTACAAATGGAGAAATGAAATAATTTGAAGCACCCGAATAAAATAATACTGAGCAAGAGATACCACCTATCTCACCTGTGGTCTCAACAACTATAGCCTGATACTCAACCTGACAGTTATCAACCACCGCAAATACATGATGAGATCTCCTTGCATCACCTACTATAGGCTTTGAAGAAAATGGCCTCTATCTTGACATCTACGTAGACCTTTGAAGCTAATCAATCACAATATGGCCTGGCTGACCACAAGAGAAGCAATCTCTCCTACTGAAACCCCTGCTCACTGAAGGTACACTAGGTTGCTGAACACTACCTCTACTGGAAACTTGTTGAGAACTATATGCTGGATGAGAAGGAAATGATTGCCTATCATGCTGCTTGTTGTGACTCCTATCACCCAGTGATCTAGCACCATGCACAAAACTTTGACTCTGAGGGTACTCCTTCTGATATCACTAACCACTCCAAAAAGAAGAGGGATAACTCTTGGCAACACCTAAAGACTGTAGTTGTGCACCTCTCACAACTAATCTTGAAGTTGGAGCACTAACCATCTGCACACCTGATACACCTCCCAAAGCCAAAGTCAGGTTCTCCTCAACCAAACACACCTCCATGACTACCTCCATGGTCTTAGGCTCGAGAATTTGAACCCCACCACTGATGCAGTCACTAAGACCTCTGACAAAATGCTTAATCAACATAACCTCATCATCTGTTATCCCAATGTACTGCTTAAGTTCAAAGAACTTATATTCGTATTGTTCAATTGTCATATTTTACTATCTCAAATCATGAAACTCATCTGCCTTCCCTTTCCTCCACTTATCTGATAAGAATCAGGCATGAAACCACTTAAGAAAAAACTCCCAAGAAACTATCACAATATCCAAATGCATATCCTGCTCCTTTATATGCCACCATGTAGAAACAAAATCATGAACATGCATGATCACACACCTAGCATTGGCATTGCTTCTATATGGGTGAATAGAAAAAAACCCACCCATATCCAAAAGCCAAGTCTCTACCTCCATGTCACTACTCAATCCATAAAAAATGGAAGGATGAGACCTCAAAAGATCTCTCGTGAGACTAGCTTCATTCACATCTTGATTTGGAACAACATCAACTTTCCTTCGAGGTGAACATGAATTCTCCTTCTCTCACTCCTGATAATCAATTCTCCCCTTTCATCTAGAATGACAAGACTCCTCCTGTCTTTGTCCCAAATGACCAAGAAGCTCTTGAAGCACATTAACCAAGTGCGAAATTGCATCACCTTGGAATCCTTCTTCCTAATGGTCATGTTGCTACTCTCCATGGCGTGACTCATCAGAATCCTTGGGATGGGGATTTTGTCAAGTACCCATACAACCACCACAACCATGACATCTACCTCTAGCAGACATCTTTTATAAACAAGATGCAAAGAAACTAATGTAAGAAAACAACTAGCAGGGATAACCACATGGCTAACCTGAACTATGGTGCTAATATGCACAATGGGATCAAATGAAATTAGAGTATCTATTGTATGAACATGGGCTCTGATACCAGATGTAATGCCCACCAAAATACCCTAGAGAAATACAACTAACTAATATACAAATAGAGAATGTTTTTTAAAATATCATCTAATACAACACATGTATCCAAATACTCATATACATTAAACATCCATTAACAAGATATACATATATCCATCATGAACATAAACATAAAACCATAATCATATGAACTCTTTACGCAAGCAAAAATAAATACAAATCAACATATAACTTCCCTAGGGCATCTCAATGACACTACTTACAATACCATCATAAGCATAACATCATGATTATTACTATAATCTAGTGCATTCTATCACATCTACCATTTAATATTTCATGCATATTCATAGGATTATTTTCTATTCAACATCTATCATGAATGCAATCACTAATATGGAAAAGCCAATCAACCCCCTTAGATTCATTTTAAGAGCACCAATCCAAATGTTCCTAATCTCAATTTTTTATTCATTATCTAAACATCATTATTCCATTTCGACTATCATCTTCCACATTGCTAGTCCATTTTTCTATCACATTTAGCATCCACATAACACTAAATACACATAAATTGATCCAATACCATTATTTCTTCAATGAATCAATATTCAAGACACAACAAGATGCATCAAAATATTCTCTTACCAGATTCATACCCATATCTTAAACATCATCTATCTTTATGTATACATTATCCATTTTCATCAATGAGAATAGCTCTCATCTACAAATACAAAGACTTCATGAAATATATAAACACATATCCCATAATAATCATATACATCAATCTACTACAATACCCATCCATAAGATGAAGAGATAAGAATCCAAATCCACAAACATGAGCATCCAATGAAGAACATCCCAATGCAAGAAGGCATCAAACCACCTAACCATGTCAAACTAAAGGAACCACCTCCCATTCTAGGAGATGATGTAAGGTCCCATACACACTCTATACCTAGGTTGACACCTAACTACCAAAGTGAACTCAACAACTTAAGAACCAGAACAAAAAAAACACATAATCAATAAGCCAATCATATCACAATACTAATTATAAATCATAGAAACTTGTAGAGGTGTATCTACAACCATGGCATAAGGAACAAGGACACATGTAGGGAAATAGTGTCATCACATGCTATCCTCACATAGAAGGGAAAATTCCACACCCTGATAGACATGTCATTACATGCTATTGTCACGTAGAAGGGATAATACCAACCCTAATAGGCATGTGCAACTATCTCAACCTATGAGAGATTCCAGGGAGTTTGGTTTGCCATCTATATGGCCTTCCCAAGCTTATCCTAAAACATCCTCCCTAGGACTAAGCATTGGGGCTCAAATAAAAATATTATCTTATTTAGATAAATCCTAATTACCCAACCCATCTAATTAATTATTAAGGTTATCAATTATTTATAACAAGGAAAAATTTCAATGTGTCTTGGTGGTCTAGACTCTAAGCATCCTTACTAGGAACCTCTTAGCAAACTATCTCTCACAACCCCGGTCATCACAAGAAAGCCCACTCCCCCTAGCTATGTTCCAAGACCTTAGGGGAAACATAATCAATAACATCAAGAAGGAGGCTCATCTCATCATCATGAAAATATCCACATAAACATATGCAACAAGATCAAGGCCAATGCCACAATGCCATCAAGATAAACCAACAATATCAACAATAAACATGTTAACAATATGCAAGAGCAAGGCAACATCCACTAGCTCTGCCATGATAAATCAAATCCTCATTAGTGATGCACTAACATCTTATTGGAGCCATCAAGAATCATCTTCTACATCAAGGCTTATCAACTTGCTCGGGAATAACTATAACATTTCTCAACAACAAGGTGTGTCAACTTGCTAGAGCATAAACACTTCATAAAACCAAATCTAAACATAATACAGTACTGGAAAACATAGAGAATATCATCAAATGCCTCTGGTACAAGAACAAACTTAGAAAAACAAACTCAAAAGATCAAAATCATCAAAAATACCACAAAAAACCACTGACAGGGTAGTTTAGTGCATGCACAAAATAGCACAACGCTTTTGACTTACTATTTAGCACCTTTGTCCAACAAAGTAGCACTTTTGACACACTGCTCAATCCCTTTGTCTGATAGACTAGCGCATATGCCAGTTCCTAGAACGCTTTTGACAAATAGAGAAACACATATATGAATCAGAACGTCACATGTACTAATTGAGACAACACATTCATTATCCAGATTAACGCTTTCACTAGAAGGAACAACACTTTTACGGTTATAGTGCATTCGACAAAAGACTTAGCACATTGACTCGAAGCTCAAAAAGATACATAAGCACAAAAATCACAACAAGCTCAAATCACATAGCATACAAAAGCATGAATAGATCACCCGAGAAGGGCGCATAACATTACAAATAACCAATGCCCTTCATGAATCACGAATTAACAAATCAAGCTGATTACCAAAGTCTCTCGATGCAACATAGAGAAGAGAACAAACACTATTCAGGACATATCATATCAAATAAATTTCAGAGAAATACATATATATAAATTTATCTATCCCTGATCTTATTTTTATATGCAATTATAATCAATATTTCACAACTATTTCCCAACAACCCCACAAACTATCTTTTCTTGAAGACACGTCAAAAATAATCATTCTGGGAAACCAAAATTGTAGCAGATATGAATACGACCAACATGAAAAATAGAAGTGATGGAAAGAGAAATCGAAGAAGAGAAAATCTAAAATCCAACAAGCTCTAATCCAAATCCAAGCCTCAAGAAATGAAAATCTCCAATACGTAAAAAATAATTCCAGAAAGGCTAACCCAGCAAAAAACATAGAGAGTCCAATAAATAAACTTCATACAAAAATTTAGAATATGTTGTCCAAGGGAAAATATCATAAAATATAATATTATTTACTTACCCCCCCCCCCCCCCCCCCCTCAAATCTCAACCAATAGAAATACAGAGTAGGTAAGATTTATAAAATTTAATTACTTAAATAGTAACAAGAGAAATTTAATAATATAATTAACCAATAAATATAAATAATAAATCAAAGCCCAATAATAAAATAAATCAAGGGGAAATATAAATAAATATCACAATTAAATATAAAACCATAACAACATTAGAAATAATATTTAAACAATAAATCATTAAATCAATTAAATAAATATAAACCGATAAATCAATGCCTAATAAACATTAATCAAGCCAGCACAATAAATATTAGTAAATCACCCAATAATAATTAATTATTAAAAACTATACTTTAATTTACTTTATTTAAACTATATGAATCAATTATTAATTAATTAAATAATAAAATACTTACAATGCCACAAGACAACACACCATATGGTCCAACATCATAACATAAGGCTCCAACTGTCGACTCAAGCCACAACGCTAACTGACAATGATGACAACTTAATCCTAAAGTGTGTAGAAGGAACTTGTGCCATCTTTGATCAACTTGCCATTGGGATGAAGACATTCTTAGACCTATGAGACTAGGTGGAGTTGATGTATAGTACATGAAATCCTTCAATCACAAATATCCATAACACAACATATACAACAACATATATCATAAATGATCAGGCAAGTGAGAGAGAATCACAACGTCATATCATGCTCGCAATGAGTGATATGACATCGTCTCTATCACAAATATAGTAGTAAGACAATCATGACAATTATCACATCAACTCATCCAATACAATCCTGAAATGAGGTTAGCATAATAAAGATCCTATGCCATTATAATCTCATAAGCAATATAATCCGTCCAAGAGTAGTGAATGCATATAGATCATCTAATGTAAATCCATCATCATAATAATCAAAGATAGATATCATAATCCACATAAATCATCATACATCAAATGTCCATATGAAATGTCTAGTATCATCAATAAGCATCTGAGATTAGATAAAGTCATAAGTATCAACCAACACATCACATAAGAGTCTAGATAAGTCTATTTATGCATAATCAAAAGATAAGTTGAGGACGAACACTACAATTATTTCTCACCATATCATAATATATTATCTCAATATTCTTCATTATATCATAATATTCATATTATATTTAATCCATTAATAGATTCTATTATTAATCCATTTTTCAAATCTCCTACATATCAACTTCATCCTATATTTATCATCTCCCACTTCTGTCCATTTCATCCACCCAATGAACGTGGGACAAATATATGAACTAATCTTTTATCCCACATTCATCTTGAAACTTGGATTCCACCCCTGAGAAGATCTATAAATACCTTGCTCCTCCTCATTTCTTAGCTTGGCAAGTCAATCTATCATTTCCATACTTGCATTTTTGAATATTTCTACTGCATCTTTAATAATTTTATCTCTTATCTTTCTTTGTATTGCATCTTTCATTTTCATTTCTTTGCATCATCAATCTCCATTCACCATAGCTTCTTGTGTATGTGTGTTTCTGAAAGAACTTTCGATTAAACATGAGATCTTGGTTGATAGGAGTGCAATGGAGTTAGAAATCCATTTGCATGCATATATGTTTTAGTAGTTCATTTTATTTTGCATGTGTGTGTTTTGGGAGGAACTTCATTGTTGGATGTTGGAAGAAGCTAAATCCATGATATAGTTTTCCATTTCCTCCATCTACAGTATCCATAATAGACCATCAAGGATGGACTGTCTTTCTTGTTGCATTCTACCCACTGATTGTCTTTTCATTAACAATCTCCTTTATCAGACAAATGATTGTTCTCTTAAGCTGCTCATTGGGATTGGTCAAAGTCATTTTTTCTATTGAAATGATTATCATTTTTTTTTATAGACTTTAGACTATCTTTTCTTAGTGTCATGAACTTCAAAACTCCTAGAATTCTATCATCGAAGGTCTAAAAGTTTGTTTTAAGAACTGATTTTATATGGTTCACAATGGAAACTTAATTCTACTTTGCATTATATGAAGGGCAACCAACTATATTTAGGTTGCTCTTATTTTCATCAATAATTTTCCTTTGAGACATACAAACCTTAAATCTATCCTAAAGTCAAATAGACTGCTCTTTCTGCTACATGAAGATATTTCTTTGTGTTCATAACCCTCGTGGTTATTTTCTCATAATAGATTATGCTTTCATATCATGAAATGATTGTTTCAAAGCTTTTGACCCTCTAGTACACTATAATTTTTCTGAGTTTGATTTGACTTTTCTTTGAAGATTGCTATAACTAGAAGTTGTTTTTGACAGTCAAATATGAACTCTTCAATAATAATGATCCCTTTGTTGCTTCATGCATTGTCTTGTGTACCTCTCATGACTTTCGTTAATGGCTCTCCACATGTTCCTTGCATATGACTTGAATCATATGGTTTCTAAGATTGTTTCCTCTTGAACCTTATTACATCTCACTATGGATTGATATTTTATGGTTAATGATTTTCCTTTTAAACTTTAAGATATTTGATAGTGACAATGACCTTTCACAAAGATTTGACTAGAGTTTACACTAATGCATCACACAATGGTATCCATTGGCCTTCATATCATACAAAACCTATCACAATCCTGGAGTATTGGCTCTTGGTACAATGATAATTCCAACCACATAGTACCTGTACTTCCTACACTATCACTATACAAAGTTATCTATCTATTAACTCTTTCATCCTTCCTAAATCTCTGTTACTATCTTCATTCACTATCCACACATTTTGCCCTTGAAATAGTTTCACTATTCGATCAGTTGACAATAAACTCATGGCTACCACTATAGCTCATAAATGCAACATATAAATGACTCATGAAAGTGAATCTTAGTATATAACAATTGGTATATTTAGCCCCTCTTTCAACATAAATTCATCTAACTATTCAAACCTTGTCATCCAATCACTTCAAACTATAGGGTAAAACAATACACTACTAATACTCACTTTACTTAGAAACTAAGCATATTAGGTTGCAAATATACAAGAATGACTTCAAGATCATGATACACCATGCATCCATAGGCATTTCTAACAATGAAAAGAGAATTTAGTGAAAAACAATAGACTTGGCATAATCACACCAAGGCAACATTTTCAAGACTTCTTTAAACTTATTTCATGATGTCATTAGTGTTGTGACCTCCTTCCCTTGTCTTTAGCAATTACCATAGCCCTCCTTTAACTGCACACAGAGAAGGAGGAAAACTAGGGCTTCCTCTAGAAAATTATTTTGACTATAAGACATGACACAAATCAGGTTAAACACTTTCACAAAATGAACTCTTTCTTTTGCAAGCCAACCATAGTGTTAGGCTAAGATAAAACTTCCTTCCAAATGCTTCAATTTCAAGATGGATTTCTCATCTATTACTTTCACTAAGTGCACCTTTTGAAATTGCAAATAAAAACTAACCAACTCTTAAAGACTAGGGCTTAAGGCTATCAACATTCACTATCAAAGGTATAGCACTCATCTTTGACAAGATCAAAAACTCTATGCAATAAAAATTGATAGATAAAAACATGAATTGAAAATTTGCCAACAATAGGATAAGTGTAACCAAGAGCTTGAAGAAAACTTTTGATAAGAATAATATTGGTATCAACAATATGGGAAATGTCATGTAACACTTCTACACCTAATTTATCACTTTGAATGATTCTCTTCAACCCTTCAATCAAGGAGATTGCCTCACTATTCTGGTATTCTTGGCCCATCCATAGTTTAATATTGTAAAATTCTATGTCAAGCTTCCCAATTGAGCACTAGTAACTCTAGTTGGTGAGTTGTAATACCCCTACTCTAATCAAACCCTTTTTTACCTTGTTGACCATGGTTGACTTTTTTAGTGGTTTACATGGATGATTGACTCATTATGATTGTGATGTTTTATTTCGTTATCATGCTTTGGAGTGTGATTTGGTGAATACGATTATGAATTATTGCTTATTAAGGAGTACATGTTGATTAGGAACTATTTGTTTGAATAAGTAGTTGTTAACTGTGCTTATGCATTGTATTTTATAAATGATGAAATGTTAAGTTTATTTATGTGTTCAATAGACTAACACATTTACTTCCTATGTGAGTTGCACTATGTATATGTCGTCATGCTGTGTGGTAAGTGTATGGGGTGTGAGGAGATGATTTCCCATCACTCACTTTGGTGAGACATGGAAAGTCACGATTCTCCTTCACTGTTGTGTTTACTGTGGTTATGTATATATATGTATGTGTGGTTTGGTGATGTAGGAATTGTAGGTACAAGGTACCGACTCCACCTGGCTCCACAGGTCTGAGCATACCTAATTAACTTGATGGAAGTGGAGGAGATGGTTTTAAGGTCCTAAATGTCATCCCTAGCCTTGCTCGTTTGTGAGCATCGTCAGTCATTTGTCAATCCTATTGGATCACCAAGTAGGCCACTTTTTCGATGTTGGTATGTGGGTCATGTCTTTATTTTGTTTAAGTTGAGTTTTGTGTGTTATGCGTTTTGTGACTTTATTTATTCTTCTAGTGTTTTTTTTATGTGAGTTGCGTTTATAAATTAAATAGGGATAAATTATTATGGGTACCTTTTTATGGTTAAATTAATGAAGCAAGCATGCTAGGTTGATTGATTAAAATTATTGTTTAAAATTTATCATATAGTGGGCTTATTTTTATGCCTTGTGTATTTATAAAAGGTCATTTTTACTTTAAAAAAAGGGATTAAATAGCATGTTGACTTTGGTGTGTGAGAGGGAATTTTATTTTAAATGAAAAGTGTAAATATTTTTTTTTTAAAATTAGATTTTAAATTTTCATGAAAAAATGAATTTGTGCCCTAGAAGAGATTTTTGGGTGAAATTCCATTATAACTGGAAAATTTTCAAAAAAGACAGATTCTTTTCTCATTCTGGAGAAATTCTTCCTCTTTGCTGGTGATTGGGATTTTGGTGAAAGCTCTGGAATTTTTGGGAGGATTGGGAGCTCTTCTCAAATTTCTCTTCCAGGAAAGCAATGGAAGGTTGGAAATTAAAAAAAATAAAAATTGTTTGTTTATTTTCCTGTCAGTTGTTTGTTTTTATGTTTTTCTCTGTTTGGGAAGAAAGAATGGATGGAGAATTCTGGTTATCATCTCATATGTTGTTCTTCCTATCTTTTGTGTTCTGTTTTGTGAATTTGGCAATGAGGGTTTTAGTTTTCCCAATTTTGGGAGTAGAGGAAATGGGGGTTTGTAGTTTAATTCAGTTTGTGTTGTGAGTTTGTTTTAAAAAAAATGGTTGAAAGGCCAGATTGAAAATAAGTTTTTTAAATTTTAATAACCTCCAAGTAAACAATTCAATTTTATGAAATTATTGTTGTGGGTTTTATCCCACCATTTTATTTTGCCTGGGCAGATGATTTATCAAAAAAATTTGATGATTTTGCAGTTTTAATTATAGCTCTTGTCTGGTTTTATAAATGTCTCTGTTAAATTCACAAAGAAAAGAGTTTTTTAAAAAGATTTAAAAAAAGATTATAAAAAATATCTTTTTTAAATTTCATAGAGAAGAGTTTAAAAAAAAAATTAAATTAAAAAAAAAGGAAATTCGTGGGGGGCCGTGGAGCCAAACCTCACAACTTGGGGAGAGGCTACCCACAACAGTGGGTGCCCCTCTACCCACAAAAATGGGGAGAGGCGACCACGGATATAGGCACCCCTACCTCTCACCCCATGTTGTGGATTAGGAGGTGGACATCCCCCTCCCACAACATGGGGTATAGATGCAGGCCACCAACAAACATTCAATTTTTTTTTTTTAATTTGCCAGTTAGCGTGGTTTTTGATATATATTTTAAATAAGATATATATATATATGTATATATATGTATATGTATATACATATATATACATATATATACATATACATATATATATATATATATACATATATATACATATACATATATATGTATATGTATATGTATATGTATGGGTGGCTGCAAGAAGTTGAGTCCCACTTTTGGGCAAAAAGTGGAAGTGTTTTCTCTGTTTTTAAAATTTTGTCGATTGATGTCAAAATTTGATGCACTTAGAGATTGGATCTTAAAAAAATTTAGTAATAGAAAATGTAGTGCTCAGAGTCTACTTTTCAAATATGTAATTTATTTTAATACCCACATGGTAAAAATCACTTTTTAGTAGGCATGTTTAAAAACCAGTTTTTTAAAATGCTTGTTTCAGGACCATACCACACATGTGTACGACCACCTTTTTTTGATGCAAATAAATGAATTTTTGAAAATCCTTTTGGGAAACGATACCTAAGACACCAAAAATTCATGAGAATATTTTATCTTTTTTTTTTTATTAATTTTTAACTAACAATAAAGTATATTTTCAAAACATCAGGTGTACGACCACCATAATTTGATGAAATTTCATATTTTTCAATTTTTTTTTTTAATATTTAAAATAATTGTATGTAGATCGATGTCATATAATTTATTTTTCTAAAATCCTAAAAACAAAAATGTTATTAAAGGTTTAGTGAACCTTGTTATTTTTGGTTTAGGTTCCACTTTTGATTAATAAATAATAAAAAAAATAGTAAAAATAATCCTATCACTATGAAATTTACATTTCTAAAATCAGGATGCTGAAAACTCTAATGGGTTTTAGTTTCGTCAAAACATTCAACCAGAAAGGCCCTCAAAAAATTAGGCCAAGGTAGAAATCTGATGTCGTTTCACCTTAGTCATTTTTTTGGAGGTCCAAGCATAGGTTTGGTGGGACCAAGCCTATCCTGAAGCAAAAAATAATGCTAAGGGTTGTCTCCCGCCCCTAATTTTAACAAACGAGTGCCCGTTTTTAAAAACAGGCACCCAATTATAAAATGGGCACCCATTTCATTAAATAACGGGCGCCTATTTCTAAAAAGATTCGTTGGGCCAGAATCTGGCCCACAAGCACAAATCCCAATGATTGAATGATTTTTCAATCATTACCCGACAAATACGATCTGCAAAGAGAATGTTTTGATTAATCATTCTCTTTTTTTGTCTTATTGTTGATTTGGTAAGGAGATCGATTTGAATTCAAAATTTGGTGCAGCCATGGGATCAAATCAACGCAGGAAGAGGCAAAGGAAGGTTCTAACAACTGAAGAGATTGCAACAAATAGGGATAAGGAGGTAATACGTCAATGAGAGAGAAGATCAAGAATGAGACAAGGATCTTCAAGTTCCACAATCATTTCAGAAGAGGAGAACATTAATGAGACCATAAATGTTGACGAAGGAAACACAATAGAACCATTTAATTCAGGTGCATCTTCTAATCTATTATTGGATACATGTATGTCTTCACAGCCCTATGTTTTTTTTCATGAAGAAATTGGTGATTTAGTAGAAGCGGGTTACTTATTAAATCAAACACCAATTGAAAATAAAACCCCAAATGAAATTATAACACAAGTTGAAATCCAAATTGAAACCCCAAATGAAACTAGATCTCAACTTGAAACTGAAATTGAAACTGAATTTGAAACTCCAAATGAAATTGAAAATCCACCTGCAACTAAAACCAATAATGTGTATGTAGACATGAAAACACCAATTGAAAATGAAACATGTTTGAATGATAATCAAACAAATGAAAATTTTGAAATTAAAAGTGATGTACTAGACAACCTTCCTAGCTTGGTTTCATGGAGACAGATTAGGACACATGCAAATAGATTGTTTATACATTTTTTTTATAATAAGAAATTTGGGTTTCAATGTCAATTAATGGTACAACTAATTGAAATGACTAAAATATGAAAAGTGATGAAGAAGTTAGGCTTTTATGTCAAACCCAAGAAGAAGGATGAGTCTTTAAAACAATTTGTATCAACTGTTGCTAGCACCTTTGATACAATCAGAAAGAAAAGTCGTTCTAAAGATAAAAATGCTGCACGATGAGTAATAACAACAACTTTAGTAAGCCAAACAACTTATAATAAAAGAATGATGAGTAACATAAGTGGATATCTTAATATTCATCGTAAAACTTTGTCAAGAGTTGTTAAAAGAAGAGTTAATTTTGAAAGTGATCCGGCAAACAAATTGTGAACTTTTAGTGGTAGACTACCAAGGTCTGATATGAAACTTACTGGTGAAGTCAAAAATTTGATCGAAAAATTCTGGCACAATAATACGAGAGTATCACCTAATGTTAGAGATGTTCTTAAATTAAGAGTTGGATAAAAAATTCGTGATCCACATCCAAAACACCTAGTGGACATGACTCAAACTGAATTGTACAAAAACATTTTGGATGATAAGGTGTTGACTATTAGCATTTGTCAAAGGTCTTTTGAAAAGTGTAAACCTTGGTATGTTCGAATTAACAAGGAAAGAGTCACATGTTGTTGCAAAACTCATGTTCAATTTCGCTACCATTATGATGTATTTCGATATATACGTGTTACCATGCATAGTAATGGAATGTTCCAAGAATATGGTATAAATATACCACCTGAAACTATAAAGGTGTTTATATCAAGTTTGTTTTGCAACCCACCAAATGAGCAAAATTTTCTTTTCAATGCATGTGTTTCCGGTGTATGTGATATATGTGGCAATCTTGTACTCTTGGATGAATGTTTGAATGAAAATCTTTCAAATGATTTTGGACAACAATTAGTTGATGTTAAAATATTTAAAACTGTTGAGTATCCACTGAAGGATGGAAAGGTTGGAAGTCGATGTGATCTAATCACTAAAAAAGTTAGTGTTCATGCATTTATGAATGAATTTAATAGTAACATCGTACCTAAATATGCTAAACACACTCAAAATGCTAGATGGCTCGATGGTCAGTTTCGAATATGTAAGGATACATTTCATGTTGGTAGTATACTTTCGGTTGTTGACTTTGTAGAGAAATACACGCTTGCACTACAAGATGAGGTCCAATCACAATACTAAAATTCAGTGCAAGTATCGATTTTTGTCCATATTGTCTATAGGCATGCACCAGATAGTACAGAAGAGGATCGCAAAATTTTGAGAGAGTACCATTTCTATATGAGTGATAATAAATTACACTCATCTAAGTTTGTCTAGTATTTCTTCAAGACCTTTTTTCAGAATTTGAGGGAGAGAGAAATTCAGATGACACAACATCTAATATGGTCTGATAATTGCACAGGGAAATTAAAGAATGCTAGAATGTTTTATTGGTTGAGTAGGATTCATAAGAAAACTAATATCGAACACATGGAGTTTTTTTTAGGCTGGACATGGGAAAGGAGAACATGATGGTGTCGGTGCATGTGTTAAGAGAGCCCTTTGCAGAGAGCAACTCAAATTCGAGGAAAAGGCTAAATTTAAAAATGCAAGTATAATTTTGGATTGGTGTAGTGTAACTTTATCCATAGGATCAAGTCAGAACTCTACAATTAGACATTTCTTCTGGCTAGTTAAAGAGGAGAATATCCTTCCAAGATATGATTGTGATATAATCAATGGGTCAGCTAGATGGCATTCATTTAAGAGTTCTAATTATAACACTTGGACTATATGGACTAGAGAGCTTGCATGTTTTTGTCAATTTTGTGTTGCAAGTGAATGGGAAGAATGTGAGAATATGGAATGGGTCGAAGAATGGAAACACAAATCCTTAACACGTAGTGAGACACAATATCAAGATGTTAGAGGAAATGAAGACCTAGATCATGCATTTGCATCAGAAGATTATGATCATGTTTTAGACCTCATGCAACCTAGTAATTTAATTCAATTTCTTGTTTATAACTTAAATTATATATTTTTATGTATTGTCATATAATTTATGATTGTATTTGAATTACAAATTCTAACAAGTTTTATTTCTACATGTACTTAAATTTGTTTTCTAGGACATGTGTATGTTGTTGTTGTACCTGAGGATAATGAAGAGTAGGTTGAGTATTGGCTAGCTAGATGTGTAGAACCTAAGAAAAAGTTGATATGTGATCAAGTAGATGATGATGGTTTTCAGTATCCAGTTGGGTCTATTGTGGTAGTTGGCACATGGCTACGTAAATACTTAACAAGAAGGAATGGCTTACTAGCTTATGGAGACTACCAATCAGAAAAGAAGATTATACACTATTCTCATTTGGTGGTGGCAACAAACATGAAATTAGAAAGATACAAAGGTAGACCTGCTAATAAGGTATTGTGGACACTTTCAGTAGAAGAGCATGAGGCAATCATAGACACATTGTAGAAGAGAGAGGATGCAGATGGTACATTAGGTTGAATCAAATTTATATGCATGTAAGTTTGTGTTACTTATGTGAACTCTTTTATATTTAATCATGATAATTGTTTATCTTTGTCCCTTTAACATTGTATTTGTCTATATTTGATACAATTTTGGTTTCATAAACAACATTGTATTAGTTATCTTCTTCTTAATGTTATTTTGTGCACATTGTAATTGTGTTACAATCATTCTAATATTTTATGATGTATTTATTTTATCGTAATCTCTTCATAGATTAATTGTAAGTTCTTGATTTTATTATTATTTTAAGAATAGGATGTTATTGTAAATTGGGATAATTATTTTATTGAATTATAAACTATTGCACTATAAGATGATCAATCACAATGTTAAAATATAAACTCATAAATAGATCATATATAATCACTGGAGGGCACCAAATCACAAAACAACATCACATATATATAATCACTAGAGGGCGTCAAATCACATAACATGACCTAATATCATAATAGAAATGAAATGACATAATAAAAAGTCCTATATATAATCACATAACAATTCCTGATGACAAATTGTTGGTAGCTTTGGCACTAGACCCAACATGGAGGGAATAGCGTAGCAGGGGGGAAATTTGAATTCTGTGAATGGAGGGAACATCGCGGCTAGCTCTTTTGGTTCTACTACCTCTATAGCTGAAGGATTACTTGTCTCTTTGGGATCTACGATGGATGATGAGGATGGTCGAAAGGACGGGGACCCATGGCATTAGGACCCTCCTCTTGTCCTTAAAAATAATGAAGATTCTTCAAAGTTGGGTCCCGAGATCTTGAACGCTTATTTGGGAAAGATGACAAAGGTGAAATCTCTCAAACCTTGGAATAGTCTTTTTGCAAACAAACCCACTAGTAAATTGTCCTTTCCCTCTATCGAATATATTTCTGATAGAAAAATAGGCAGACTAGCTATTGCAGTACCAAATGTGGTTATAGACCATAGTATTTCTCTAGTGGGAAAATTTGTTGGACCAAAACCGAATATTGAAGTCGTTAGGTCTTTTGTCAAGAGAAAATGGAGGCTGAAAGGATAGGTTGATGTCTCAGCCCTGTCAGGGGGTATCTTTGTCTTTTCCTTCTCTTGTGGGGAAGATTTGGAAATGGCCCTGAGTGGAGGACCTTGGATGTTTGGGAAAAATTCTTTATCCTTAAGAAAATGGTCTCCAAATATGGAGCTCAATGACTCCTTTTTTGAATCTGCTCCGGTCTGGGTGTGGTTGCCTAGTTTGCTGCTTGAACTCTGGCTGGAGGATGTTTTCTCAAGCATTTCTAACTCCTTTGGGGAGCTTGTGGCTATAGATTCTATGACAACAGCATGAAAGAGGCTGGTGTTTGCAAGGATATGTGTTAATATCTCACAAAATATGGATCTTCCTAGCTCTATTGAAATAAATTCCAAACTAGGGAAGTGGGAACAAGCCATAGAGTTTGAGTCCCTCCCCTTTGTGTGTTTCTCTTGTAAGAAAGCTAGACATTGGGCAAAGGCTTGCCCAAGGAACCCCAAGAATGCTCAGAAGCATAAAAATCTTGTTAAACAAATCTGGAAAGAGAAGATGAACAAAAATGAGGAGGGTAGAGCGAAAGGAGGAAGTGGACTTCCTAGTAACCCAAAAGATATAATAAAGGATGATAGGAAAGCTATTCATTCCAAGGATACTCTTTAGAAGGAAGTTAGAAAGAATGAAGATAATGTATTTAAGGTCAAAACAGTCAATGGATTTGAAGTTTTACAGATTCAAGAGGAAGAGAATGTAAGAATAGAAGAAATTCTTGAAGAGGGTGAGATTGGTGACATAAATGAACTGCAACATGAGGCTCTACAAGATACAGAAATGGAAAGTAATAAAGTTTGCCTAAAGGAATTTGAAGGTCCAGAAGTTAGTGTTGAAAAAAAGACCAAGTTCGGATTGCCTCAGGTTAACCTTAACTCTTTATTTCAGAGTGTTGGCACTGAATCACCCTCCTCTTCTCGGAGAATAGGAGAATCTTGGAATAATAAGAAATCTTTATATAAAGATGTAGATGACGATGATATAATATGAGTGGGAAAAAAGAAAAACAAGAAGACAGGTTGATCAAATGGGGTTAAAACTAGAACCAGATCTAAGGCAGCTATTGGCCTTTCCAAATCCCCGCAGGGACGTAAAACCATGAAATGGCACAGGGACCAGAGAGAAAAAAAAACATAGCTGATGGAAGGCAACGAACCATTCAAGAATCTTGCTCCCAGGTTTCCAAATGAAGGTAATTTCCTAGAACATACGAGGCCTAAATGGTCTCCATAAACAAGATGTATTAAGGAATTTTATCAGAGATCATAAGCCAAACATCATCCTGGTTTAGGAAACTAAAATGAGTAAGGAAAAAGTTGAAAAATTAAAATTCTTTAAACATGAAGGTGTTTGTGGTAGCAGCTCGAATGGGGCATCAGGTGGGGTGGCCATATTTTGGAATAAGAAAACTATTGATGGAGATCTCATTGATGAAGATGGTAATATAATTTCTATGAGAGTTAAATGTATTGCTAAAGGACAGGAATGGGTGGTTACCAACATTTATGCCCCAAATTCTAAAGCTGCTAGGAGTAAGTTTTGGGACAAAATTCAACAGAAAAGGGGGTTTTTTTCTCAGGAAATTTGGTTGTTGATGGGAGATTTCAACACCCCTTTGCAAGAAATTGATAAATTTGGAGGAACTCAAGCTCAACTGGATAGCAAGATTGACCTTATGGACTTCATCAATGCCAATGCCTTGATTGATGTTGATCTTTCTGGAGCTTCCTACACTTGGTCTAACCGAAGGGATGGAGGAGATCTTATTCAGGTAAGGCTTGATAGATCCCTTATCACTCCTGACTGCGTCCTTAAGTATAGATTCTCTTTGTTTGTTATTAACAGAATAGGATCGGATCATTATCCCATTTCTTTTGTTGCTGATTCTGTTAAGGGCAAACGTTGTTTTCCATTCTGGGTTGAAAAAATGTGGATTTCACACCCTTCCTTGGAAAACTCCATTTCCAAATGGTGGAATATTAATGTGGATGGTTCTTTCATGTTCAAAGTTGCTAAAAAATTAAGAAACACCAAAGATAACATTAAGATCTAGAACAAAAAGGTTTTTGGAGATATTTTTGAATCCAAGAGGAAGCTGAAGGAGGAATTAGAACAGATTCAAAACTCAATTCAGAAAGATGGTTATAAGATGTTCCCCAAGGCTAAAGAAGATGAGGTTCTAGTCAAATTAGAAAACAAAATATCAAGAGAAGAAATCTATTGGAGTCAGAGATCTAGGGCTATTTGGTTGGAAGTCGATGATAGAAAC
This sequence comes from Cryptomeria japonica, assembly GCF_030272615.1. NCBI lineage: Eukaryota > Viridiplantae > Streptophyta > Pinopsida > Cupressales > Cupressaceae > Cryptomeria > Cryptomeria japonica. The sequence goes on from NC_081410.1 coordinate 316,664,472, forward strand.
ACTAAATTTTTCATATGACCTCTATGAAGCATAAAGCCGCTAGCAGAATCTCTAGATTAATTGTTGATGAAAAACTTCTTCTCAAAGATGATGACATTGGTGATGAAGTTGTTAGGTTCTTCTCTAACCTCCTTACTGGTAGTAAGGATATTGACATTGTGAAGCAACAAGAACTGGTTGATAACATTCCTAAGATTATTGAACCTCATTAGAATAAGATGTTATCTGCTATCCCTACAGCTGATGAAATTAAAAAAGTTGTTTTTTCCTTCCAAGGGGATAAGGCTCCGGGTCCAAATGGCTTTCCCATGTTTATCTTTCAGGAATATTGGCACATTGTGGGGGAAGACATGACCAATGTTGTCAATGAATTCTTTAGATCTAGAAGAATTCTTAAGGAAATCAATTCTACTTTTATTGCTCTAATTCCTAAGGTGGTTGGAGCTAATTCTATGGGAAAGTTTAGGCCAATAAGTCTTTGTAACTCTTTTTACAAGATTATTTCAAAAGTTATGACTTCTAGATTGCTGGTTGTTCTCCCCTTTGTTATCTTCGAGGAGCAAAAATGATTTGTCCTGGGTAGGCAGATTTTGGATTCTATTATTCTTGTGTATGAGAATATCCACTCTTAATGCTACAAACAAAGAGGGATTTCTTATAAAATTGGATCTGGCAAAAGCCTATGATAGAGTGGAATGGCAGGTTCTTTTCAGGGTCATGGAGGGCTTTAGATTTGATGAGAGGGTTATTAAAATTACAAGAGAATTGATATCTACTCCAAATTTTTCTATTCTTATTAATGGATCTCCATCTAGTTTTTTCAAATCTTCTAGGGGTCTCAGGAAAGGAGACCCTATCTCGCCTATTCTTTTCACTATCTTGGTAGAATGTTTGAGCAGACTGATTCAAAAGTTGAAAATGAATAAAACCATTAAAGGGTTGCAACCCTCTTCTGCTAATGTATCCTGTACAAATCAACAGTTTGTTGATGATACAATTTTGTTGGGATATTCTTTTGTTAGTGAAGTTTCTACCTTCAAAGGTGCTCTTAGTTCTCATTCTTTGGCTACTAGACAATAGGTTAATTGGGAGAAATCTGCTATTTACTTCATCAATACCCCAATATTGAGGTAGTAGAGGATTGCTAACATTATTGGTTGTAAGGTGGAGTTGCTCCCCTCTACCTATTTGGGTCTCCCTCTTGGTTTGGCTCCTCCAAACATGTTCTAGAATTTGTTAATTGACAAACTCAATAAAAAATTGGCAAGTTGGAAAGGATCTATGCTATCTCAGGCTGGTAAGCTTCAACTTTTTCAAGCTACTCTTCAGAATCTGCCTGTTTATGCTCTTAGCTTGTTTATTATACCAGTTAAATTTGCTGAAGCTTTAGAAAGAATTTAGAAAAGATTTCTTTGGTCGGGTGTAGAAGATAAGAAAAGGATAGCATTGATTGCCTGGGATAAAGTCTGTAATCCTAAGAGCAATGGGGGATTAGGTATTAAAGCTCTCAAAATGTTCAACAAAGCCTTGCTTGCTAAATAGATTTGGAGGGCTTATGGTATTAAGAAAGATTGGAGTAGGGTGTGGTTTGATAATTATATACCTAACTAGCCAATTCATTATCTTCTCTATTCTGAAGATATCCCTGCTGGTTCTTTTATATGAAATAGTATTGATCAAATCTATAAAAATTGCTAAAGCTGGAGCTAGTTGGGTCCTTGGCAAAGGTGATAAAATCAGGTTCTAGGAGGATGTTTGGATTAAAGATGAACCTCTTTTTAACCTGGATTGCAGCCAATTCATTGAAGAATGCAAAAGGAGGTATGGTTCTATGGTTTGTAATTATTGGAAGGAGAATAAATGGGTCATACTTGATGCAATTTATGTTGGATTTTCTTTGCTCCAACATTATTTGCTATCCTTTTCTGTTAGTAAAGATTCTGATGATGTGTTTCTATGGAAGAGCAATCCTAGGGGTAATTTTACTATTGCCTCTGCTTATAAAAAAATTGTTACTCAGGCCCGCAACCCAATATGGACTGAAATTTTGAATAGATTCCTCATTCCTAAAGTTAACATGTTTTTTTGGCTTGCAACTAACAACAAGATTCTTACTATTGATAATCTGGCTCGAAGAGGATTCATGTTCCCTAATAGGTGAGTTATGTCAAAAAGAGGCTGAATCTATGGATCATTTGTTTATTCATTGTTCTTTTACCTAGGATATCTAGAGTAAAGTTTGGATGCAATGGAAAGTTGATTGGGTTATGCACAATAGTCTTAAGGAAGTCATCTTGCAATGGATCTTCCCTACCAAACTTCCTCTCATTAAGACCCTCTGGTCTTTTGTCCTTCCTATGGCCTGTTGGCATATCTGGAAGGAGAGAAACAATAGAATTTTTAGGGAGGATAAATGTTCTTCTCAGGTGGTTTTTGAAAAGATCTGCAGGGCAATTAAAGAAAACATCAATACCATTCACAAAAACAATAAGCAGTGTAGCTATTTTAACATGACTAATAATGAGAAAATCATCCTTACTGAATGAAAGTTGACACATGAAGTCTGCAAATATGATATGAAGAGAAGGAGAGATAATATTGTTTGGAGGTTCCCTTTTCATGATTGGGTTAAGATGAACTTTGATGGTGTAGCTAAAGGAAATCCTGGGAAGGCTAGAGGGGGAGAAGTCATAAAAAAGTCAAATGGTTTTTGTGTTGCTGCAATTGCCAACCCCTTTGGAGTTCAAAACAATCATGTGGCTGAAGCTCTGACAATGTTAAAATGTCTGCAGCTTGCTCAGAGTTTTAATTTAAAAAAAATATGGCTGGAAGGGGACTCTCTCAATATTATTCAAGCTATCAAAGGTATTAGTTCCCCCTCTTGGAAAATTCATAATATCATTGATAATGATAAAAAATTGTTAGATGCCTATGATAGTGTGAATATTACGCATACCCTTAGGGAAGGTAACAAGGTAGCTGATTTATTAGCTAATGAGGAGGTCTTTTTAGAGGAGGATACTAAATATATCAAATAAGTTTCATGTAAGAAAGGAGTCCGTGAGAAATTATTATTTGATAGAGTCCATGGGTCATGTTAATTTCATTATTACTTTTTTGGGTTCGGACCTCAATGATAGATATTGGAGTGATGTGGAGTGTCAGTTGATTACCTATTTAATGCATTGTGATAATGAGCACTGATGTGATAGGCCTAATCATATTAAGTGTTGGTTTATTTTGAATGCCTTAAAAGACTATTTGAATAACAAGAAAATCACCTTGTTTTTCGATTCCAACGTCTTGTTTCTTTAGTATTTGGTTATTTCATGCTTTGTTGAGGGTTTTGACTTGAACAATGATTACATTATGGGGGGAAATCTTAATCGCAATGAGCCTTCCAGTTGTGATAACTAGAAAAGTGAAAGGAAAATATGGCAAAGGTTGCACATATATGGATTGACTAATTACATGGAGAAACTACACGGGAGTAAGAAGTCTGTGTCACATGGTTTTGCCAAGGGCTGGAGCAATAATAAAGTTACCCTATTTGGCCAGACATGAAAGCTGGATGAAGATTTGGTGGCAGAGGTTACAGGATTGCAGAAGGAAGGTATCAAATTTTACAGAGACTGCAAGTTCTCGGTGGAAGCTACCAAGAATTTCCCTAAAAATGAAGATGAAAGAGCGCGGCTTGCTAAGAAGGACAATGTGTCCTACTACCTCCCTCACTAGGTAAAATTTTTTTGGCAGAAAATGTTGAAAGTTTTAATGGAATACCTTATGGTTGATGGAAGGTTTTCTAAGGTTTACAATTACCATTTTGTCATCCTTAACCATTTTTGCCATGGCTCGAAGATTTTGTTGCCCTTCTATTTAGCTTCTTCCCTTGACGATAGCCTAGCCGACCATGCCAAGAAACCTAAATTATACCCCATTGCTCACAAAGGCCTTATTTTGTTAATTTATGAGCATTTGAAAGGTAAAGCTAGGGCTATTAGGGAAGACCCTTTTGTGGAGAATGCCCACATTTCTTAAGGTCATGATGGTTCTGATTCTGATGAAGATTCTTCTAATCTTCCTTTGCATAAGAAATTGAGGGTTGGTGATGAAGCTAAAGATGACACGGAATAGAATGTTGGTTCTGAGGAGGTATAGGGGAAGGAGGTAGATGACGAGGTGGAGAATGAGCAGGAGAAGGAGGATGAGGGCGAGGAAGGGGATGAGAAGAGAAAAGAGGATGTTGAAGAGCCAGATATGAATGTCTCAGATAATAGGAATGATGATCAACACAACATGGAAGAGGGAAACCCTAGGCCACTGGGCTCTATTCTGGTTATGGAAAACGTGGACTCAATTTTGAATGCTGCCAGAAATAGTGCTTGGAAATGTTCAATTTTCAGAAATGGGTAATTGATAAAATCTCTAGTATTCAGAATAAACAGAGAGACCTGGATTATAAAATTGAGAACTTGATTAAGGACACCAATACTAAAGGTAAAGAGGATGCTGCGGAGGATACTAGTGAGGCAGAGGACGAAGAAGAAATTCTAAACTAGCTGGAAAAAGATATGATTAAGGGAGATTTGAAGCATCTTGAAGATGTGGTGAGAATCATCAAAGAAAAGGGAGAGGATGATAATGAACTTATAAACAATCGGATTACAAAAATTGAGAAGGCCTTGAAGAAATTTATGGAGCATAGTCTAGCAGTTTTGAAGGTGTCTTCTCAAAACATGAACACTTTGGTTGCTTGTCTGGAGAAGAACAAGCAGAATAAAGATATGGTTATCATTGATGACGAGCTGGCCTCTAGCTCTATTCTACACTCCTCCAGACGTAGAACCAGGCAAACTACCAGTGAGCTGGAGTTGAAGACCAAAGACACCCATCAGATGCAGGAAAACAAAGATCTGAAAGAGGCAGCTAAGGCGATGATGATGCTGGTTAAGGATGTGGAAGAGTCTATAAAGATTTTCATCTGATATGTAATCTGGGTTTAGTTTTCTAGTTTCTCGTTGGCCTTATGTTGTTCTTTTCCTTGGCTGCTATTTTTGTTGTTGTTCTGTTGTAGCCTTTCTATCTTTATTATGTTCTTTCTAGTTTCTCTTATGCTTATTTCCTCATTATGTAAGTGAGTTTTGGGTCCCTTGAAACCTGATTTTCCTTAATCAAAAACAATTCCTGATGACATAATAACAAGTCTTGAAAAAATAATAATAAGGAAATGACATTAAAACAAGTCCAAATAACATAATGATAAAACAACATCACATATATAATCACTAGAGTGCACCAAATCACATAACATGACCTGATATCATAATAGCAATGAAATGACATAATAAAAAGTCCTATATATAATCACATAACAACAAGTCCTATATATAATCACATAATAACAAGTCCTAGGATAACATAACAAGTGTCATCATAAAAATTCCATAATACAATAACATGACATGATCTAAAATATATAATCTAAGAACTCACATGCATCTCATCTGCAGACCTCTTCAGTCCACATGAAGGTGGCTGAGATGAATCATCCTGTTGCATGTGGTCTTGAGATGCACAATCCTGTGTGTGTGCAGTATCAGTGTCTCCACCCTTCTGTACATTATTAAAATATTTTACATGAGAAGATTTAACATGAGAAGAAGTTACTTGCATAATTCACTAATAAAGTAATTAAATACTAAAAATTTAAAATAAATTACCATACAACCATGCTCTACAATGCCCTCACTGGTATGTGGAGGTCCACTATCATGAACAAGAAAAGTGGTTGTAGTCAAGTCCTACAAAAAAAATATTGTACATCAATTTTGATAATCCCTATAAAATCTAGGTACACAGTATAAACAAATTAGAAATTATTTTTCTAATCATCACCGCAAATGAAAATGTCGACGGTTGCATCTGGCTCAATCCCATAGCCATACCAATACTGGTAGTGGTATCGACCTGAACAACATATATAAAGCATGAATAAAATTTGTATATATACATAAATTCTAAAGTATATATATAGACTACAAGTTTATTGCAGAAGAGCATACATGTGATGTAGGCAAAGTAACTGATGGGTGAAGGTGTACATGTGATGCACCATCAAACAATCTAGAAGCTTACAATTGCAAAAAGTAACGAACATGAATCAAAGTTGTACATAAATTACTAAGCATATAAACACTTCAAATTAATGGATGAAAAACATACTAGTGGTATATGAGGCTAAGCCTCAGTGGTCCACAGCTCACGTGAAGAACTACCCACCTTGGTGCTACACGAAGCACCCTACAAAATTGAAAAAACATATCATACACATCATTACATTAAAAAACTTATTGTTTATTTTAAATGTACATATCAATACAATGTATCTAGATGAAAGTGCATACCGTAAATGGGGCACCAACATCTCTAGGTATTGAGGTAACATGATTTCAATTCCCCAATGATGTGGTATGATCCATCCTCTATTAAAAAAAAATTGACTCATGTTATGGTTCATATATGTATATATAAGGAATTTAATATTTCACTATAAATTATATAAATAAATTTGTACCTCTGTAGGCTGATCATCATCTTCCCATAGGAGATCAACATATGAAGAGACGACATCAACATGTGTAGCCTGCTCGGCATCATCATAACTACCATGGGCAACATCAGCATCATCAAAATCGCCATCTCCTCTAGGGGCAACCTCGCTCTATGGACCCGTACATACATTCCCGTAGCTCATGTAAACATGTGCTAAGCTGGGGGCAACCCTCACCTCGTGCAACTGCTGTACCAAATTGCCCAACGAGGCACTCAATGAGCCAAGAGTAGGTGCTGGAACAACTAGTGCAAGAAGAGGAACCAAGGGACCATCACGCACATGGTTTCTAACCCTGTCGCTCAATTTAGCTCCCAGCCTATCCTGGGGCATGCCTCTCCCGACCCCCTGAAATGATCTAATATCAAAGTAATTGGGATTTTTACCCAATTCAAATTCGGCCCATAATTTTTTCAAAAAATACATCGGGACCTCATGATTGGAGTGTGGTGGATAGTCAAAGACCATCCACCACCTCTCCCAAAAGTGTCTAGCTATGCTTGGGTGTCTACACAATCGAATTGAGATCTGTGGCTTCTTCGGATCTATCTCTTCACCCTTCTTAGGGTTTACAAAATATTGTTTCAAATCCATTTTTGTTATTATTAATTCATTGACTTGTTTTTATGTTAGGCCATCAACATAAAATGCACACAATTCCTCCCGCCAACTATGATAGCTATCCAACTCACTATCTAAAGCCTGTACAAATTGTATAATCCCTTGCATACTATCTGCAAGGCGTAACAACTGTGGAGGTGGATGAGGCTCCCGTCTAATGGTATGGATATCTCTAATGAAAGAATCAATATTCCTCCTAATGGTTTGCCTCAACTGATCGGGTGGAGGTGGAGGTGGAGGTGGAGGTGGAAGGGGTGGAGGTGGAGGTGGAGGTGGAGGTGGAAGGGGTGGAGGTGGAGGTGGTGCTAGACCTAATAGCTCATCTATCTTAAACTCATCCATTCCGTGAAAATAATTTGCATATATATACAAACATGAAAATTTACAATTACTATATAATTTACATTTCACCTTCCAAAAAAACTTATAATTAAATACAATTTACCAACTTAAATATAAAAAAAGGAAACTCACATAGATCTATAATATTATTAATAGGTGGGTCTATTTTAATAATAAGCATCATTTAAGAAATATTATCCCCTTAAATCAAAGTATAAGAAATATTCTACAAAATAAAACATCATAATGCCCATGCAACTCAAACAATACTTTTTAACATCTAAAGATGCATTAGCATAAGTTCCATCAAAATCATAAAAAATAATCATGAGAGAGAGAGAGAGAATAGATAATGAATAAAATGACTCCACTGATTTAGATAATGAATAATCATCTCCTCTAGACTCCACTGAGAGCTCACTCTCGATTTAGATTTTTTTTTAGTTGGCATTTTGGGCCATCATGGTGCATTTGTATGTTTGTTATAGAGAGATGGATGATTACAATACCTATGATAGTTGTACATTGGGACCCATAATAGTTGACCATCTTGTCATAAGAGGCTTCTAATCATAGTTTAATGGTAGCGTTGTGTAGTTCATCTTTTCAAAGAAGGTAACTTCCATGGAATTACAATTTAGTACCCTTGCAATATTTAACCATTATCATCAATTAGGCTACCACTTTATATTTTAAACTTGATAGGAATCAATTCAACTACTCTCTTTTGGTTTTAACTAAATTCATTAAAGTCATAAGTTATATCTATGAACTTGTCAATACATGTACTGCTTTGCTGTGTTCTTTGCTAGAATCATGGGATGATTTAGTGATCGCAACTAGTAGTAATACACTAAGTTGAAGCTTGGATGAATAGTAGGTTCTCTACTCTTGGAGGAGTTGAAACAAAAAAATCTATTTTTTTTAAAGGAGGCATTGGTTATTAGAGGAAGATAAAAGGATAAAGCAAAGAGAAAAAATAAGAAAAAGGACAAAGCTCCAAATCTAAAGTGAGATCTAAGTCTCTCAATAAATCCTATGTTAAGCTTTATAATTATGTGAAGAAAATCCACATAAAAATGAATGCAAGAAAAATATTACAAGAATGAATTAAATGATGATTTAGATTCAATAAATTATTAGGATGACAAAAGTGATATAATTGTTATATATTTGGAATGCATATATGTGAGGATACATGGATGATTAAATATAGAGATTCTTTCCACATGACATTCTATTTCTCATTGAGGCATAATTTTACATTTAGTGTAATATTTTTCAAGTTCAAAAACATCTTTAGATGCACATTGCGACATTGGTAAAAGGTGGACTTTAGGAGTAGTTGAAATCTAGTATAATAATGTCATTTTAGAAACAATTGGGATACTTCACCAATAATGTCACTTTGATGATAAGTTGAATCTTTGACAACTTTTTATGACACTTTAACAACACGTAATGTTACTTCAAAAAGAGCTAACATTTAGTGGAAATCTATCACTTTGGTAGCCATTGGACTTTATGGACATACTACCTCTAGGTTGGAATCTAATATCTAGCATCTCAATGACTCAAATTTAGAAAAAATGCTTTCAACAACCATATTTTCAAAGCAAAATAGGAATGGATACAATTTTTTCTTTGCTGAGAAGTATAAACAATTGAAAGCATTGCATCTTGGCAAGGATAGGGAGATCACTAAAATGATTGGTGATTGATGGAATAATCTAAAAGAAGAAGAAAAATCCATGTTTTCAACAACCATGTTTTCAAAGCGCAAAGTTTGGAAAGAAGAAAGTTTAGTAGTAGGATTGTTCCACATGTTATTAAAAATATAGGGACTTGCAAACTAAAATTGGATATGGGATATTGACATTAGGAAGTTTAACATTGACTATGTATTTAGTCTCTGTGGTGGTGCAATTAGTTAGATGAGTAGGTGATAGGTTGCGGTTTATCTTTCAACTACTATGTCAAAGTATATGACATGTTATCATGTTTGTAAATATATAGTATATCTTTAGAGATTGGGCTAAGTTAGGAAGTAGTGAGGATTAATAGTGATATTTAGAGTATTATCAAATTTAAGAACCCTATTTTTCACACACACAAAAAAACACATTCATATTCATTATCATTTTAAAGTTCAATTTAAACATAAATTAAACATCTAACTTTTACAAAAGAATCCTATAATTAAATATAACATTTAGAAATATAAATTTGAACATTCAAACTTTTACGCATGATTAAAATAGAGAGAGAGAGAGAGAGAGAGAGAGAGAGAGAGAGAGAGAGAGAGAGAGAGAGTAATTTGAGATACAATGAGTTAGAGAGAAAATAGATAATTTGAGAGATAGAGAGTAGGTAATGATAGAGAGAGGGTAATGTGTGAAAGAGAGAGAGGGGGGTAATGTGTGTGTGTGTTTGAGAGAGAGAGAGAGAGGGGGGGGTAATGTGTGTGTGTGAGAGAGAGAGGGGATAATGAGAGATTGAGAGAGAGAGAGAGAGAGAGAGAGAGAGAGAGAGAGAGAGAGAGAGAGAGAGAGAGAGAGAGAGAGAGAGAGAGAGCATAATGACAAAGATGGTAACGTGCACGTGTGTGTGTGAGAGAGAAGGGGGGTTTATTGTTGATTTTCATCTAGGGTTTATTGTTTGTTATTTTTGTAGGGTTTGTTGTTCGTTTATTTTCTAGGGTTTATTGTTCATTTTTTTCTATCTAGGGTTTAGTGTTCATTTTTCTGTTCAGGGTTTATTGTCTATTTTTTGTGTCTAATGTTTATTGTTCATTTACGTTTTTGTTTTTTATTTTTTTCCTATAGTTTTTACTATTCATGTTTTTTGCAATATTTAAAAACTAAAAACTATTTTAAACATGAAATAAAATAAAATAAAAAATGTTTTTCAAACTTTAAAACACTAAAATTAAAAAATAACAATAAATTAAGATTTTTTTAATGAAAAATAATAACAATAAATTAACTTTTTTTAATGAAAAATAATAAAAATAAATAAAATAGAATATAAAAAATAAAAGTACATACCTGGAAGGAGGTAAAAAATGGTTTGGGGGATTAGCTATGATGAAAAAAATGGGTACCCATGCTCCTCTGAAATATTTACCCATTTTTGAAATAGTGAAAATGATGGAAAATGGTTTTAAAAAGAAATAAAAAAAATACATTCAAGAAACAGGCACCCATTTTTTTCAAATTGGGCCCGATTTGAAAAAAACAGGCGCCCATTTAGCTTTAGACGCTCATTTTTGAATGGCTTGGGCACCCGAAGGGAAACGGGTGCCCGATTTGTAAAAATCGGGCACCCGTTTCTAGCGGGCTCTTTTAACAACCTGCGGACTTCTGCGGGACCCAACTTTGTGCATTTGCCCATATGTATGTATATATATATATATATGTATGTATGTATATGTATATATACATACATACATACATACATACATATATATGTGTGTGTATGTATAAATTTGTATTTTTAAATTGAGTTTGGGGTTGAGTGGAATTATGAAGATTATCAATTTTAAATAGTTGAATAAATATAGTGGTTTTGATATATATATGATATATATATATGAATGTGAGGTTTGGAATTTAGAAAATATCAAATTTAATGTTAAAGATTGATTGGATATAATCGTAATTAATTTTGTGAAAGTAAAGGCTATATGGATAGTCATCAATTAAATTTAGTCAATATGATTTTCAATTGAAAGGATCTATTTTGACTTAAATAATGATTTTAGTTTTCAAATATATTTTATTTTTATTTTCATTAATTAAAAATTTGAATGCAAATGGAATTTATTTATAGCCAAATTGGCTTTGATTGAAAAGATCTATAATGGTTTTAAATGATGACTTATTTAGTCTACGAATTGCTTTTATTTTTTTAGAGGGTGTATGTTGACTTAGACCCTTTTTATGCGTTTTCTTCCCTACTGTAGATTTTCTTATCATGGAGGAGTCAATTTATTGAAGGAGCTACAATTATATAACATTAGCTTTTAATTATATTTTGAATGATTTTTATGATTCCTTAATATGGATATGTTTAGTGTGCAAGTGTACCCTTTTGAGTATTTACTCTGATTGGAGGATTTTGGTGTTTGATTTAAAAGAGTCATTCTCATGTTATGTTGGTATGTTGTTGAATGTGAGTCTATCATGCAAGGTTATTGGTTAACTATTGATTGTGGTTGTACTTGCTCTATTTTGGTTGTGGTCTTGTCTTGTGAATAGACCAGTTGTTCGTTTCACACCTCCATTTGGTTTAACCTTGGTAGAAGGTTTGTATAACCAATTTTTTATTCAGTTTTGTTTTGAAATCTTTGTGTTGGTTGGATTTTGTGTTTTCCTTGGAGTTCTTTGAAGGTTGTGTAGTTTCATAAGGAAGAGTGGCTTCTAAGTGGGGGTTGGGGCCCAAAGTGGCTGCCAGGATAACCCCTTGGAAGTTGAGTAATAAGTGATAACTTAATTAATAAATTGGGGTTGGGTTTTAAAACATTAATCAAGATTAATTGTGCCCCGCTCATGGTTGAGTGCTAGTATAAACTCAAGATGTAGTGGGAAGGCTTGGAATGGCAAACCAACTACCTTGTCTTCATGAAAGGTTTTTTGGGTCCGCATGAGTCATGGATGGGGGCTAGGGGTTCGGGAGATGCTACCGAGATAATCTAGGATGGGGGTCGAGGCCTATGGAGGCTTGCCAAGATAACCCATACTGCCTATGTGATGACACTCTTCCCTTGTGTTCACTAGTGTGTATTCTTGTGTTGGCTTTACTTGGAGCACTCTTGTGAGAGTCATATTTGTATATTTATGCCTTATGTGAGTACCTGATGTACATGATAGACCATGTGATGTTTTCTTGGGGTTTTCTTGAGGGCCTTATTACTATCTCCTAGTACAGAGGGGTGGTTGCTTTTTGGGCCACGTGGTCAGGTGGTAGTGCCACTTTCCATTGGGTATTTTTTTCGTGCTTTCTCGTGAGGGATTAGCTTCACAAGTGTTCCAGATGTTTCTCTTGGATTTTCTTCATTTCATTGTAGTAGTTGGATCCTTTTTATTCTTCTTGGATCATATTTTTATCTCTTGAACCTTATGTGGTCAGTTGTATCATATGTCTATATGTATGCCTTCATGGCAGTTGTAATTTGATGTATTCATCTATATTTAATGAGACTTGGCATTTTAAGTTGCTATTATAATATTACATTATCCTTGCAAAGTAAAAGCAATGTATTATGATGAGATTTAGATGTTAGGATTTCTATCTTTAATTAAATTCATTAATGTAATGTAATTGAATGTTTAATCATAAATAAAACATAGAAATGTTAGTGTTATCTCATGCAAATTATGAAAACAATCATTTATTACTGTAACTAAGTTCTTAATGGTTAAATATATTTCTCAAGTGGATTGATTGATATTAAGTAAGGATTAGTTTAATTAAGTAATTCACATTGGGAAACCCTTTAGGAGTTTGAGTTAAGTCTTCCGCTTGTGCAACTTCTATTGCAATGCTATTTCATAAGGTTATGTGTTATGTATTGTTTAAAAAAATTATTTTGCACTCTTTTTGAGTGTGTACTTGTATCCTTTAGGGTTTCTTGGCTAGGCATTACACTTGGTATTAGAGCCAAGATTTGCAAACAGTGTGTTCACTGGTGTAACATGTGCCCTTAATTTGGTGTGCGGTATATAGTCTTTTCGTTGTATGCTTGACCTTCTAATGTATGCTTGTGATTAATGCATGGGATCTTCAATATCTTAGATGTTTCATGCTCTGTTTCTTTTTCTTACTCTATCTGAAAACCCTAAATGAGTGTAACATGTGTATTTAGTTCTCGCTCTTCCTGATTGATGATTAGTGCTTGTTGTGTGACTATATGTGCATTGTCTTCTTGTATAGAAAATATTGAGAACTTGTATAAAAAAGGTTGAGTGCATATTCATAGAGAATTAAATGTATTTCTTCCTTCCTCTTCTCTAGAAATTAAAATATCTATATCTTGTGTGTTTATGGTTGAGTATGTCTTCTTGTTGCGAACAAATGTTGTGATTTCCTAAAACCCTTATGTGAACCCTGGAGAGGTTAGTGTGTACTTGAATGTTAGAAGATATCTTGGATGTGTAAAAGGATCATATTATAGTGGTATAGGAGGGAATTGAATGTGTTTTCATTAAATATTTCATTATGTGTTTTATAAGACCAACTTAAATAATGAGCTATATGAATAGTACAAAAATGTAATTGCAGTTGGCATATCAAATTGAATTTGCATAAATAGGATGTGTAAATGAAGAATGTGTTTGATGTGCATGCATAACCACATATTAGTTAATTGGCAATTTCATTTTCCTTCTTCTCCTCATATTTTGACATTTAATGAATGGTCATAGTAATGATGTATTATAATAAATTAAGAGTAGTGAGTGGTTTCACTATAAGGCTAGCATGTAAGGAAAGATTGTTTTTTATTTATCTCATCTAAAATTTAGGACATTAGTGGCATATTTAATGTAAGGAAATATCATGATAAGCCAATTTGCATTCTTTTATATCGATAGTAAAATGAAAAAAAGGTACAATAACGATGATAGGCATATAGGGAAAAATTTAAATCATACTTGTGTGAACTTGTTGGTTTATGTGCATATGTGTGAATTGGTTGACTATCAAAAATTCTCTCCCTCTTCTCTCTGTCTAGTTATGAAGATTCATAGAAATGCTATTAAATGATGTAATTGAAAATTAAATAGAAATAATTGATTGTTTGTAAACAAATATTATGAGGAATATACTAAGGAATGCATGTTTCATTATGCATTGAAGACCAAAGTGTTTTGTTTTGCCTATTAGTGCATCATGTCAAGTAAGTAGGTAAATGGAATACTTTTTGCATATACTCTCTAGGTAGTCCATGTAAATTAGATGTTTGATAGATCATGATGGGGAAGGAGCATTGATTAAGATAATCTAATCACTGCATGTAGAATGTGTATGGAGAATAGGAAATTATTATTTTGTGGTTCCGTTTTATTTTGAAAAATAGAATTCTTAGCTTCGCAAAACTTTTGTGCAATTGTGAGAAACTATAATAATGTTGTGTTTGGTCAATGAAAATATAGAAATGATGTTACTTCCTTACCTTACTCAATTTGGGAATTCTAGTAATATGGATAAATGATAATGTTGAGAAGGTGAAACTTGTGATAGAGATATCATGTGGTATGAGAGTTATGCTTTCAGTGTATATCCTTAAGTGTGAAATGTCATATTTTTACCCTATCTGCATATGACTCGTTACATAGGAATAATTATATGAACGTTCATGTGTATAAAGACTGCATGGTATTAAAGTAAAGTAGTTAGTCTAATAGCCTTAGTGTCTATTATTCATTCTCTAATGCACTCGAGACATGTGATCTTGGGTGTTGTGTAGTGGTTACTCCCTATGATGTGGCTGAAAATGGTCACTTTGTTTCGCATTTTATTGTGTCGTGCCCAAACTTTTGGGCAAAAAAGGAACAACAAATTTTTTTTTTGAACAACATAAACTCACAAAATAGTCTACATTAAATTGAAATCAATAGAGTTTTGTCTTAACTAAGATGTAAGTAGGATTGTTCACTAACATTGGATTAATTAACTCGCTCATAAAAGAGGCATTAATTAATGAGGACTAATTACTCCCTAAGAGGGTCCTCGCAATTTAATTAACCTAATTAAATTGTCGCTAATTAAAGTCGAGGGAAAATTAAATATTTAAATTGCATTTAAATTTTTCCGGGCTAATTGAATAATGATGCGGATATCTTAAATCTAAAATTTAATTAATCGAGCGCATGCAAAATTCATTATTTATATTTAGCCAATAAGGTTTCAAAATCAATAATTTTATTTGCCAAATAAATCTAATTTATACTTTAGCCAATTTTAATTTCCCCTAAACCTTCAAATTTCGACGATTAAATAATCTGGCCAAAATTGGCCTCATAGGTTAAATATTTGAATAAAATAATTAGTAATTCTCATTTACAAATTTCCCCCAAATTAAATTTAACTTGACGTCCACATTTAATTAAATACAAAAATTATCTATGAAATATCCTTATTAATTATCCTTGATAAAATTACGTCAATAATTGCGATATTAGAACTATATAAAATTAATTCCCCCAAATTAAAATTCAGCTAAAAGTGAAAAGGGTCTAATTATTACTTACGTGTTCATTAATATTTATTAATAAAATCAAATTAAAAAGGTTTTCAAATTAACCTCTTATATATATATATTTATATATATACCTATATGTAAAAATATAGCATATATATAAACAATTGGATGAACAAATCTATATTTATACCTATTTATACATGTATATTTCTTTAATAAAATGAACCAACTATACCCATTAAATATTATATTGCAACTTATAAATAAATCCTAAATTAAAAGTTATAATTAAAGACTATAATTCAAATTCCCTCTCTTATTTTTATATGCAAACCCTAACCCAAATATGGGCTAGGGTTGCATTTCCAATATATCTTTGTTATTTAAATGCTAACCCTAACCCGAAATTGGGTTAGGGTTGCATTTTTTTTGCATCTAGAATTCTTTTCTCTTTTTTTCTTAATTGTTTTTATGCTAACCCGAAATTGGGTAAGGGTTTATTATATTTTTTTTGTGTGTGTGCACGGTTCGATGGCCGTGAGGTGACGACCATGGAGGCGGCAACAAAGGTTGAAGGGAAAAGGTAGAGGCGAGGGAGGCAGCGGGGGTCCACTGTGGATACACACAGTGGCGACCCCGTGTCGCACATTGTGGATATCCACAGTGGCGGCCCCGACGCCACCCATTGTGGTTGCCCATAGTGGCGGATAGGGCTCTGCCCACTACGGGAGGCACTGCCAAGAGCCTGCACCGCCCGAGGGTAAGGGTTCCGGCCCTCCCAAAATAACAAGTCTTTTTTTTTTTTTTTAAAAATTTTGTTAAATTTTTTTTTTAAATATGTTTATATATATATAAGTATTTTTCTTTAAATAAAATCTTTGAATACATGTCTGGTTTTTTTTTTTTTTTTTAAAAAGAATACTAATGTAAAATCCTTTTAAAGTTTTCTAGCTTGCCCTATATGCATATGTTTTGATTTCCTTTTACTTTTTTGATGCAGCAAGAAATTATATATATATATATATATTGGAGTATATATATATATATTTACATATGTATTTTTAAGGTAAAAGATATATGGACTACAATAGTTTTAGCAACTCTATTCTATAAGCAGAAAATAGGAGTAAGTCTCTTTTATTTCTTAGCTACCTATATCTTTAGATTTCTCTACTAAAATTTAAATCTGTATATCCTTCTTTAAACACATAACAACAAGCTTTCTAAGACTAACAGATTTAACTAACTGCATTTCCTTTTTCCTTTAAATTTCTAATAGCAGATATTTAAACTAACCATTTCCTTTTCAAAATAACTTAGCATAGTGAAGATATTTTGTTCTCTTTGTCTAAGGCTAAATATGTATTTTCATTTTCTTTTCTAAAATGCCTTAAAATAGATAAATACCAGTACTAACTTTAGATTAATTTTTCCTAGATTAATTTTTGCAATATTTAAATAGGAAATAAAAAATGACAGTAATAAATATAACTGCAACAACATATAAATATTCCAGAAAAGAAAATACACTTAACACATTCCCCTTTCTCTTTCTGCATCTCTTTTGTTTTCTTTATATACATTGTAGAGGTAATAGATGACAGAATTTAGTTACATGACAGATTTAAATAAAATACAGATTTAAATAATAGACAACAACACAATACATTTTCTTTCCCTTGCACTTTATACAAACAGAGTTAAGCAAATGCATTCCCTTTTTCTTTTACTTATTTTAAGTGATCCTTACATCAATAAAATACATCTTAAGGCACAGTCAATATTACAGATTCCTAAATCATTACAACATAAAAACTACTTCCTTTCCCTTCTTTTCTTTTCAACAAAATAATATTACATTCTTTTTTTCTTTCTGCAACTAAAGTAAAATCTGTAACTCCTAGCTTTCTTTTCCAAGCAACCTACATTCAAAATTTAAGGTTGTGACCATGTGGTGCTCACCTCATAGCCTAGGCTTACTAGAAGCCACCCCCAAGCTTGGAGAACCAAGTCCTAGATGGGTTACACTCAAGAAAACACAAACAAGCAAGGGGAAAAACTCAACAAACACATTCCCATCCCAAAGCTGAAACTTCATCACACAATGTGATGTTTTACAAGGGAGGAAGTGGACCAAATACCTTGAGGAGATCAGTAAGATAATAGATCACAACCAACTCATGGCAACCAAGAAAACCACAAAAATCCATCTCAACCCAACATCCTTATGACCCCCAAGGCATACATGCCATATTTTCTCCCTTTATGACCCCCAAATGCATAAATAGGACTATGCAGCAAGGGTCACATACACAAACCCTTGAGATCACTCTCATAATGAGAGTCTCTCACTCTAAGGCTGTCAAACTCCTTCCACCACCAAGACCATTCTACCCTCCCAAGGGTAGAAGGCCTTGGATACTCCCAAAACACAATAAAATGCATCACAAAAATGGGAAAAGAATCACATAAAGACTTTCACAAATACAATGCAAGGAAGGATACAACATTTACATTCATGCATTCCTACAAACAGATTTCAAACATACAAGTAATAAAATGCACCAACCTTGAATCTACCAAGTGTATTCTAGGGATAGCTTGGAGAAGAGCAACCCAATTCCACAAATCGTTTCTGCAACACTTGGCCAAAATTCCTATTCTAAAACTAGTTTTTCCTCCAAAAATTGCCAAGATCTCCAAAGATGGAGAGTGGGTGATTAACTCACTAAACCTCAATCTCTAGCCTAAGAAGGCTTCTCTTACTCCTTCCAACATCTTGGATAGAGTGAGAGGCTCCCGTTGGTTGGTCTTTCCTAGGTCTTACACACTCCCTAACCAAGGCATCTCAAGAAGAGGAATGAAATGGGGAAGAGGAATAACACCTACCAACAAGGTTATCTAACCAAGGATGACACTCCTAAAGATGAAATATGACCATCTAGGAAAACCCACTTTTTTGGGTGGTTAAACAAGTCCTAAGAGAAGGACACAAGGCCAAATTTGGCCTTCACCCATAGGTAGCCCATGAGGCCCAATAAAAATGCCTCAAAATTGACTCTAGGAGTAGATTTAACCCTTTGAAAGTCCACCTAATGTTATCTATGGGTCAACTCTGAGTTGACCCTCCCTATGGCTCACTATTCTAGATTTTTTGGAACCTTTACGGATAATTTGGAAATATATCAATCAAATAAAAAGTAAATCTCTCAAAAAAGTGACATGACAATTGCCAACACAACATACAACATGTGTGTCAAGTGACACTACAAAATAATTCCACATCACAAATACACATGGCAATTGTCCCTTGAATGATTTAAACAATTTAATAAATTCAATTTACACTCTTAGCTACCTGCATCTTTAGATTTCTCTACTAAAATTTAAATCTGTATATCTTTCTTTAAACACATAATAACAAGCTTTCTAAGACTAACAGATTTAACTAACTGCATTTCCTTTTTCCTTTAAATTTCTAATAGCAGATATTTAAACTAACCATTTCCTTTTCAAAATAACTTAGCATAGTGAAGATATTTTGTTCTCTTTGTCTAAGGCTAAATATGTATTTTCATTTTCTTTTCTAAAATTCCTTAAAATAGATAAATACCAGTACTAATTTTAGATTAATTTTTCCTAGATTAATTTCTGTAATGTTTAAATAGGAAATAAAAAATCATAGTAATAAATAAAACTGCAGCAACATTTAAATATTCCAGAAAAGAAAATACACTTAACACATTCCCCTTTCTCTTTCTGTATCTCTTTTGTTTTCTTTATATACATTATAGAGGTAATAGATGACATAATTTAGTTACATGACAGATTTAAATAAAATATAGATTTAAATAATAGACAGCAACACAATACATTTCCTTTCCCTTGCACTTTATACAAACAGAGTTAAGCAAATGCATTCCCTTTTTTCTTTTATTTATTTTAAGTGATCCTTACATCAATAAAATACATCTTAAGGCACAGTCAATATTACAGATTCCTAAATCATTACAATATCATTACAATAGAAAAACTCCTTCTTTTCTTTTCAACAAAATAATATTACATTCTTTTTTGTTTTTTTTCTGCAACTAAAGTAAAATCTGCAACTCTTAGCTTTCTTTTCCAAGCAACCTGCATTCAAAATTTAAGATTGTGACCATGAGGTGCTCACCTCCCAGCCTAGGCTTATTAGAAGCCACCCCCGAGCTTGGAGAACCAAGTCCTAGATGGGTTACATTCAAACAAACACAAACAAGCAAGGGGAAAAACTCAACAATCACATTCTCATCCCAAAGCTGAAACTTCATCACACAATGTGATGTTTTACAAGGGTGGAAGTGGACCAAATACCTTGAGGAGATCTGCAAGATAATAGATCACAGCCAACTCATGGCAACCAAGAGCACCACAAAAATCCATCTCAACCCAACATCCTTATGACCCCTAAGGCATACATGTCATATTTTCTCCCCTTATGACCCCTGAATGCATAAAGAAGACTATGCAACAAGGGTAACATACACAAACCCTTGAGATCACTCTCATAAAGAGAGCCTCTCACTCTAAGGCTGTCAAAATCCTTCCACCCCTAAGACCATTCTACCCTCCCAAGGGTAGAAAGCCTTAGATACTCCCAAAACACAATAAAATGCATCACAAAAATGGGAAAAAAATCATATAAAGACTTTCACAAATACAATGCAAGGAAGGATACAACATTTGCATTCATGCATTCCTACAAACATATTTCAAACATACAAGTAAGAAAATGCACCAACCTTGAATCTGCCAAGGGTATTCTAGGGATAGCTTGGAGAAGAGCAACCCAATTCCACAAATCTTTTCTGCAACACTTGGCCAAAATTCCTATTCTAAAACTGGTTTTCCTCCAAAAATTGCTAAGATCTCCAAAGAGTGAGAGTGGGTGATTAACTCACTAAGCCTCAATCTCTAGCCCAAGAAGGCTTCTCTCACTCCTTCCAACCTCTTGGATAGAGTGAGAGGCTCCCATTGGTTGGTCTTTCCTAGGTCTTACACACTCCCTAACCAAGGCACCTCAAGAAGAGGAATGAAATGGGGAAGAGGAATAACACCTACCAACAAGGTTATCTAACCAAGGATGGCACTCCTAAAGATGAAATTCGACCATCTAGGAAAACCCACTTTTTTGGGTGGTTAAACAAGTCCTAGGGGAAGGACACATGGCCAAATTTGGCCTTCACCCATAGGTACCCCATGAGTCCCAATAAAAATGCCCCAAAACTAACTCTAGGAGTTGACTTAACCCTTTGAAAGTCCACCTAAAGTTAACCTACGGGTCAACTCTGAGTTGACCCTCCCTATGGCTCACTATCCTAGATTTCTTGGAACCTTTAAGGATAATTTGGAAATATATCAATTAAACAAAAAGTAAATCTCTCAAAAAATTGACATGACAATTGCCAACACAACAAACAACATGTGTGTCAAGTGACACTACAAAATAATTCCACATCACAAATACACACATGGCAATTGTCCCTTGAATAATTTAAACAATTTAATAAATACAATTTACACTCTTGCAACCATTTTATGTTTACGAATAAAATACGATACATACGGGGTGTTGTCTCTCCAAATAAACTACCCCTAGTTTTATGAATGTACATAGGCCTAGACTTGATTCTCCATAATGTTTCCATGGTCACATGGATAGTTTCCTGCGCATCTCAATTACACATTAGTACTTTCCAATAGTCTCATATAATATTAACCATATAAATAGGAATACACATCAATCACTCTGCATACAATTGGCATCATACAATTCAATTTTTGATATATCAAAGCAAATCCACACAAGCAATTATCATAATCCTCATAAATTTAATCCATTCATAAGATATGCATCATATTTCTAGCATCATAATAAAGTCCTACAAATCAAATAATGACCTACACCATCTCAATGTTATCCTATTCTAGAATCATATAAAATTCTATATCCATAATGCATAGAAATGAAGCATTAATATACCAATGTTATCTAATTCCTGAGATCATATAAAGTTATATATCCATAGTGCATAAAAATAAAGCATCTATAATAGTTCCAACATGAAAATCACTGAAATGCTAGGATGGGTCGGGGTATGGCCTCACATATTGAGACAATGTTTTGTGGCTTTGGGGCTATCATTTTCTTTTGAGATTTTATTATGATGAAATGACCAATAAATTATTGTTCCTTTTTATTCAATTTGGCACTTGTCATGTTTTCAATTTTGTTGATTTTAGAAATTGCGAGCATCTTTCTTAGTTATCATCGTATTTGGTGATCATCATTTTGGATGACTTTCTGTTGAGATTTCTGGTGGTCATTTTGAATGTTTGTATTAGTTAGCCCTAGTTGTGTGTAAGTGTTATATCTATAATTTTCACTTGAACCTCTGATAGTGCATTAAGGGAGAACATCGCAGAGAGTGATTCTAGGCACAATGAGGTAACTAAATAAATTATGAGATTAGTTAAGGAAATAAGTGTATTTTCTTGGATGAAATTGGTTTGTAATCATTTGAATTATAAGATGTGGTAGGAAGAAGTGTGAACTGGATCTAGTAGATTGTGTGATAAAATTTTAGATAGATTTTAATGACTTGGAGACTTATTGTGTTTGTCGAGTGTTTGAAAATCTTACATGAGTTCTAATTAAATTAGTAGATATTATATGGTTGGATGTAGGTAATTATATTCATTTCTTCATTTGAATGAGGTTGTATCTTGCCTTAGGAGTGATGTTTTGGTGTTGATGTTGATGTGATTTTGCACAATGAACCTTTATTCATTTAATGTGTATGCATTATGTACCTTAGAGGTAGTGTGAAATATTAGTTATGACTGAATTTTAGAGTTAGATCTGAGAGTATGTTGTGGTTAACCTAGTAATGCAGGGAAGTGTGTATAATTAGGATGTTGTAGTAGACATGTAAATATCATCTTTATGATGCTTATTGATGTAAAATAAAAAAATTTCATGTTTGGATAGATTAAGTTATGATGCTTTGGACAATATGATAAGTATACTTTTGGATAAGGATTTCTGTAGAATATCTTTTCTTGTATGAATGTATGTTGGAATAGTGGTTCCTAGAAGTTGAATAAGAGTGTTAATATGTTTAACCTAGGTAATAAAAGATGATGCATCTTGTTGTAACTCTTTTAATGCATTGATTTTCATAATTGAGGAATGTAAAAGGAATATTGTTCAATGTTAACTAATTGATTTACAAAAAGACAAGAAATTTTTATGTTAAGATAGTTGACTTGGATGTTGATTTCTATAAATTAGTATATTGGATTGGTGAATTGCATTCTCCTTTAGTTAAGTTAATATTTTGGGTTATGTAATGTGAGTGCTATGACTTTGTGTCCTTGTTGTCCCATCCTAGCCTTGTGACTTCCATGAGTAAGTCAAACCCTGGGGGGGAGAATGTAATACCCCTACTCTAATCAGACTCTTTTTTACCTCATTGACCATGGTTGACTTTTTAGTGGTTTACGTGGATGATTGATTCATTATGATTGTGATGTTTTATTCTAGTATTATGCTTTGGAGTGTGATTTGGTGAATATGATTATGCATTATTGCTTATTGAGGAGTAGATGTTGATTAGGCACTATTTCTTTGAATAAGTAGTTGTTAACTCTGCTTATGTATTTTATTTTTTAAATGATGAAATGTTAAGTTTATTTATGTGTTCCTAATGATGGAATAACACATTTACTTCCTGTGTGAGTTTCTCTATGTATATGTCGTCATGTTGTGTGGTAAGTGTATGGGGTGTGAGGAGACGATTTCCCGTCACTCACTTCGGTGAGACTTGAAAATTCATGATTCTCCTTCACCGATGTGTTTACCATGGTTGTGTATATATATGTATATGTGGTTCGGTGATGTAGGAATTGCAAGTACAAGGTACCGACTCCACCTGGCTCCACAGGTTTTAGCATACCTAATCAACCCGATGGAAGTGAAGGAGATGGTTTTAAGGTCCTAAATGTCATCCCCATCCTTTCTTGTTTGTGAGTGTATCGTCAAGTAGGCCACTTTTCTGACATTGGTATGTGGGTCATGTCTTTATTTTGTTTAAGTTGAGTTTTACGTGTTATGCATTTTGTGACTTTATTTATCCTTCTAGTGTTGTTTTATGTGAATTGCATTTATAAATTAAATATGGATAAATTATTATGGGTACCTTTTTATGGTTAAATTAATAAAGCAAGCATGCTAGGTTGATTGATTTAAATTATTGTTTAAAATTTATCATATAGTGGGCTTATTTTTATGCCTTGTGTATTTATAAAAAGTCATTTTAACTTTAAAAAAAAGGGATTAAATAGCATGTTGACTTTGGTGTGTGTGAGGGAATTTTATTTTAAATGAAAAGTGTAAATGTTTAAAAAAGAAATTAGATTTTCAATTTTCATGAAAAAAATGAATTTGTGCCCTAAAAGAGATTTTTGGGTGAATTTCCATTATAATTGAAAAATTTTCAAAAAGGAGGGATTCTTTTCTCATTCTGAAGAAATTCTCCCTCTCTACTGGTGATTGGGGTTTTGGTGAAAGCTTTGACATTTTTGGGAGGATTGGGAGCTCTTCTCAAATTTCTCTTCCAAGAAAGCAATGGAAGGTTGAAAATTCAAAAAAAAAACCTTTGTTTGTTTATTTTGTTGTGAGCTATTGGTTTGTATGTGTTTCTCTCTGGTTGGGAAGAAAGAATAGATGGATAATTGTGGTTATTGTCTCATATGTTGTTCTTCCTATCTTTTGTGTTGTTTTTTGTGAATTTGGCAATGGGGGTTTTAGTTTTCCCAATTTTGGGAGCAGAGGAAATGGGGGTTTGTTGTTTAATTCAGTTTGTGTTGTAAGTTTGTTTAAAAAAAATTGATTCAAAGGCCAGATTGAAAATAATTTTTTTAAATTTTAATAACCTCTAGGAAAACAATTCAATTTTAAGAAATTGCTATTGTGGGTTTTATCTTGCCTTTTTATTTTGTCTGGGTAGAGGATTTATCAAAATAATTTGATGATTTTATTGTTTTAATTACAACTCTTGTCTGGTTTTATAAATTCTCTATTAAATTCATAGAGAAAAGAGTTTTTGAAAAAGATTTAAAAAAAATATCTCTGTTAAATTTTGCAGAGAAGAGTTTTTAAAAAAAAAAAATTAAATTGAAATTTTTTTTGGAAATTCTGTTGCTTTGGTCTATTTTCTCTTGCCTTTGGTTCCCTTTCTTTGAGATGGTTCCCCTTCCTTGTCTTCTTTGTTTACCTTTTTCTCCTCTTTGGTCCTCCCCCTTTTTTTATTTTGGTTGGAGCCTCATGTTTGGGTTTTTATTTTTATTTTATTTGTCTCGTCCTTGTGTTATTCTTATATATATGTATGTATGTAAATGATATACATACATATATGTGTATATATAGATATATATTTTCTTATATATATCTTTAGATTTAGATAAATACATACATAAATACATACACACTTAGACACACACACATGCACACATAGGTGCATACACTTACTTGTATGTGTGTGTGTGTGTATGCATGTGTGGTTGTGTGTGTGTACCCCCTTTCTCTCCATACGTATATAATATACTTATACATCTATACATGTATATGTATATGTACATAGGTATATTTGCTTGTGTATATTTTTATGCATTTTTAATTTTAGTGAGTCCTTTTTTTTGTTTACTTTGATTTGTGTATTGGTGCCTATTCATTTTATTATTTTCGAGTTTATATTCTCCTGCTTGTCTTTATATATAGTTGTATTTTTGCATTTATGTATTTTTGGTCATATTTGTATGCTTTTGATTTTGCTCTTTTTCTTAGTTCTTTTTATTAGGATAATTAGGGGACAACTGAGAGTAGGGGGGGGTGAATCCGTTGTCAATAGATTATAAAAGTTTAAGCTCACATAACCTTCTACCAGAATGCATAAACCAAATACTGGAATAACAAATGTAATAGTTAAGCATAAATATAAATTATAGAATAATTAACCAACCATCTGTAACACATGACACCAAGATTTGTATGTGGAAAACTTGGTAAAGGGAAAAACCATGGTGGGAAGCCTACCCATAGTCAGATAATACTTCTATAGTAAGTATATGATTAGAATAAGAGGGGCTTGCACATGCAGGAAGGAACACTACCTAGAGCACTCTTCTCATCACAAAATGAGCCTCATTGACTACAAAGAAATCTAGACTACAATTCGGAAAGAAGAATGAACTGTAAGAATAACATCTCCTATGCCTGAGTACAGTTCTGGTCAAGCTCAATACCGAAGGTCTTAAAACTCTTTCACAAACCCAATTCGATCACCTATGATCGACCAAAACCTTTGCATATGATTACAACATTATTCGCACACAGATAATCCTATATCCCATAAGACCTCGATCTACAAGGAGATCTTACATCATATTTATACCAACCCAGGACCTAAACAATTAGGTCGGCCACCTAAAAGATAATACAATAGATTCATTACATAATCCTAAAAACCAATGATAAACTAAGTTAGCCTAAGACCGAAACAACATAATCCAAATAATAAATCCAACCGGTGATGCATCGGGAGCATCAACCAACACATTACACAAACCGGTCCATAACTTACCAGAATAAGACATAATAGTTCTAGTCCTAAATGCAAACACCACCAATCAACTATAACACGAACGCGATAACCATCAACATCTTAATAACCTTCTAGAAGCTGCACCAACACCACTTATCAAATTCATCAAAAGATCTTCATCAAAGCATTACCGATAAAACCCTTACAAGTGACCAAACGGCTTACTAGAACAAATGATAGCATCTAGATCATCAAATCCTGAACCAACTGAATGTGATACACATCAGGGACACATGAATAACCAATCAAAACCAATACCATGTTGGCTTGATGATGATTGTAAATTCATCATATGTTGTCATTGATGAAACACATACACACACATATGTTTATATTGTCTACCGGTGTAACTTTAAAGTTGTTTATACTACAAACAGTATACTAGAGGTTTATTTCTAACCCGTACTTGGTGACAACCGGTATATATAGAGAGAGACAACTAGTGGATATACATAACTTGGCAGCAACATGAAGATCTAGTGGAGATTATCATAGGAGCATCAAGGATAATGGTTTATATGTTTAACTCCAACTGGTATTTACTGATTATGTGATGAGTTATCACAAGTCATGATGAGTTATCCTTACCGACAAGTTTTGGTGATATTTTTGTGATGAGTTATGATCACTTGACCAGATACACTGCACCTAGGTAATTGTGTTATGATTTCTAGAGGCCGACATGAAATCTAAAATGTCTATATATTGACATCACAATGAATTATTTTGAATGAGAGAAAGTGATATGCTATGTGTAAAGGCATAAGTGTTAAGTCGCAAAGTATGTTGGTAAAGAGGAGTTAAGTGCACAGAAGAGGATCTATACAAGCATTTTGTGCTATCACTAGATCACATCACCTGTTGTTTTCTAATCACTACAACAGTCAAATCCCCTAACCAGGTAAGCTCTAACAAGCTTCATTGTTCAAATCCTCTAACTGGGTGATCCATTAGTTTGGATTTACAAATCCTCCACCGAGGTTACTCCTTACGGGGTACTATCTTTTACAGGGTATATCTTTTAACTAAGCTTTGGGATGTTTAATAGGATCTGCTCCTAGTAGAGAATTTGTAGACCCTAACCGATCAGTTATCTATTACTATAGATAGTTAACTTGTGAGTCCCATCTCATCATGGTTTTTACCTATTTGAGTTTTCCACGTATAAACACTTCTGTTATGGTGGATGTTTTACTTATTATGGATGTTGTTATATCATTTTTGATTGCATGCATATTGTTTAACAAACTTCTTAAGTTTATCTACCAGTCAGTGTTTAAAGTAGTACTAATTTTGGTGTCACTGATTCACCCCCCACTCTCAGTTCTTTACAAGTCCATCATACCACAAGCCAGACCAAATCGGAGAATATCGGAGATGGTCTCTAGATCAATATCATAGTCCAATCACTCTACCAGAAGTTGGTAGACAACAAAATAGCTAGTGTTGACATCAATGACAAAACATCAATGCAACACATAATCAATTCCTCCAATTTGCCAACAATCTCCCCCTTTGGCATTGATGGCAACACTAGATGTGAAAAACATCCAAGTGCCAAGAAAATGCCAAACAAGTCTCCCCAATGGAAGACATCCAACAAACACTCTAAGAAGATATGACAATGAAATTCTGAACCAAAAACCAAACTCACCCTGAGAATGATATCATAATAAAGCTCTAATTTTCACATATATCTCTCCCCTTTGACATCAATGCCATAAATTTGACATAAGCATCAAAGAAAAATCTTAAAACCTCTGAACCACACAACTCACTACTCCCCCTAAGTAGTAGTATCAACACATCAATCCAGAATGAATGATAACACTGATAAATGCATACCAGATTGATGCCAATCAACATCACTCGAGTATCTATCAGAGGGGCAGAAACTCCCAATCTGTCTTTGAATTACTCAAATGATTCCTTAGGCAAAGGTTTAGTGAAGATAACTACAATCTTCTCTTTAGTGTTCACATAAACCAGTCTGACTTCATTTGCTTCCACCTTCTCCTTCATAAAATTATACTTGATAGAAATGAGCTTAGTCTTAGAATGAAATACCAGATTCTTTGATATATCAATAGCAGTAGAGTTATCATAGTGAATAACTACTTGCTCATTACAATCAAACCTTATATCCTTCAACATTTCTTCATCCATAAAACTTGTGTACAGTTAGTAGCAACAACAACATACTTAGATTCAATAGTAGATAAAGAAGTACATGATTGCTTCTTGCTGATCCATGAAACAAGTTTCATTCCAAGAAAGAAAGCTCCACCGGATGTGCTCTTTTGGTCATCAACATCTCCAACCCAATCAACATCTATATATGCACATAGTGTAAAGTCATCATCTTTAGGATACCACAAACCATACTCAGTTGTTCCTTGCAAATACCTGAAAAAATACTTCTCACCACACACTCATGATTCTCTCTAGGATCACTCTGATATCTTAATACAATACAAACAACATTCATTATATCCGGTCTAGTCTGAGTCAGATATAACAAACCTCCAATCATAGATTTGTACCTTGTAGGATTTACCGGAGCTGATACATCTTTCTTTGTCAACTTCTCACTTGTAACCATAGGGGTACCAACTAGTTTAGAATTTTCCATACCAAATTTCTTCAACAACTCTCTAGCATACTTAGTTTGATAGATGAAAATACCTTTATCATTTTTAGTAATCTGCAAACCTAAGAAAAAATTCATCTCCCTAATCATAGACATCTCAATTCATTCTTCATATTTTCAGAGAATTCCATGCATAATTTATCCTCACCTCCAAAAATGATATCATCAAAAAATGCTTCAACAATCAATATGTCATCATCAACAATTTATAATATAATTTACTATCAGCTTTACCTTTAGTGAAACCAAGCTTCAAAAGATATTTGTCCAATCATGCATACTAAGGTCTAGGGGCTTGTTTCAATCTATATAACGCTTTCCTTAACATGCAAACCATGTTTTTATCATCTGAAAGTGAAAAATCACCAGGTTGCTCAATATAAACTTCCTCTTCAAGATCTCCATTAAAAAATGCACATTTAACACCCATCTAATAAACCTTGTATTTATTATGGGTAGCATACGCAAGAAATAATCTCACACCTTCAATCCTAGCTACCGGAGAAAAAGTCTCATCATAATCAATTCCTTCCTTCTGAGAATATCCTTTACATACCAATCTAGCCTTATTCCTCACAACTTATCTATCCTCATTCAATTTGTTCCTAAAAACCCATTTAGTTCCAATAACATTCTTATTTTTAGGTCGGGGAACTAAAGTCCATGTGTTGTTCTTTTCAATCTGATCTAATTCCTCTTCCATAGCTTTCATCCAACATTCATCTTTACAAGCTTTTATAATCGATGCTGGTTCAACTTGAGAAACTAAACATACCTCATCAGTTGCCAACCTTCTTCTTGTCATTACTCCTTTGTTCTTGTCTCCAACGATCTGATCTTCTGAATGATTTAACCTTACATACCAAGGAGTCTTCTGACATTTTGTTTCCCTACTCTGATCTTCAGTCACTATTGAATTTTCTGATACTATCAGAGTAACTGGTTCAACATTCTATTTTGGTACAGGTGCTACCGGTTCAGTTATGATCATCTCCACTTCTGGCTCTCTCTCATAAGTTATAATTTAACCTTTTTACAACTCATCCACCTTGACATTAGCACTCTCCACAATTCTCTGTAATCTCTTGTTATAACATCTATATGCTTTGCTTTCATTAGAAAAACCAAGAAATATCCCTTCATCACATCTAGGATCAAACTTTCCAATGGAATCATCTCTTTTGATATAGCATTTATGACCAAAGATTCTGAAATACTTAACTGAAGGTGTATGACCAAACCATAACTCATAAGGTCTCCTTTGATATGAACTCTGTTGAATGTGTATACCATCGTGCTCATAGCTTATCTCCAAAAGATATGAGGTAGATTAGCTGGTCCAGGAGCACCTAGCTTCATTTCATCATAGGTTTGATAGAATGTTTGATTTTTATTAGTTTTGAGTTGGAAAGTTTGTCTAAGATGTTTTTGAGTTGTTCTAAGTTGTTTGGACGAGTTTTGAACTCATTGCGTGGTCATGTTTCCTGTTTTCATCTTTTTGCTCAAAGTTGCTAGTTTGGAGTTGTCTGGCAAAATGTTGTAAAAAGTGAGTTTTCATTGTGTTTTTGTTTTGAAAAGTTTTTAGACATGCTTTATGTTTGGTTTTTAGGTGTGAGTAGTGTTCTTAGGTGATTGGTAGTCTTTGAGATCAACCTTGCATCATCTAGGCATTAAAAGTTGTCATTTTAGACATGAAAATGTCAAATTTGAGTGCTCTTGGACATGTACCTATCCATACAGGAGGGTAACTTATTTTTAAAGGTATTTATTCTTCTGCTTTAACCATTGTAAGGGTTGATTGTTTGGAGATATCAATCATTTTGAAAGTTTGCACTAATTTTACCTTGTTTTTCTCTATGTTTTGACTCCATGTGAACAGTAGTCCATACACCTGCTGTACGTGGCTGTACTGTTTTTGCATTTTCAAGTTCTCTTATGATTCCTGAAGCTTTTCCCTTTGGTGGCCTCAAATTTCATTAAGTTTTGAGTTTTGAGCAAAATTATTTGGTTTTGACAGTTTCACTACCTTGTCTAGGAAATTTGCAAGGATGCTTGACCAACTTGGCTTCTTGAAGCCCTAAATGTTCATGGCTTCCCAAGAACTAGTTGGTCAACTTGTAAGATATGTATATACATGTTTTGATTTAAAAAATGCAGGAGCAAGAAGTTTTGTGGCCATGGAGCCCTAGGTAAGTGTGTCATTTGGCTAGGGTCTTTGAAGAAGTTTCATGCTTTGCTCTTCCATAGCAAATGCATTCATCAGGTGGATAGACCTGTCTTGTTGTCCAAATTGTATGTTAAAGAAAAGAGGCTTCCTAAGCCATGATAAGGAAGGTTGCATTTTCTTGTAGTTTATGAAAATTGTGTAAAAAACAGTGAGTCACTGTTTTGGTGTTGGTTTCCATTCACTTGATTACTCTCCACCATATATTGGAGTTTGTACAGCCTTGTACCTCCTATTTGTTTGCAAACAAGAATAAGGAGTGGTTTTTGACCCTTCCCTTGGGTTTTCAGATTGCCAAGATCAATTAATGATCCTTTAGGCAAAGTTGTAATGCCCAGCTGGCTGCCAGAGTCAACTATGACTGATTTTTGCATTTTTGTTGAAGTTGTTTATGTAATCTTCCTCTTCCAAATAGCAAGTATGAAGGAAAACAAGCATTAAAAGATTGAACATTGATTAAAAAGAACCAATCAGACCTTTGAAAAGGAGTTTTGATAGTGGTAAATGCAGGATAAAGTGAAAAAGCAGTGAAAGGGCAAAGTGCGATGATAATTAGTTTTGACAGTGAATGACTCATTGTTTTGTAATTGCCTAATGCCTTTTTGTGTAGGGATAATGTGGTCCTCTTTTGTCTCTAATTATAGACATGTTTACATGATTTGAATGTAATTGGTACTCATGCAAATGATGTGTTTGTAGAAAGCAAGAATGGAAAAGTTGTCAATGTTGCACACTCCTTATGAGCATTTTTGTAAAATCTTGTTCTCTAACCTTTGAAGATGTAAAAATACTTCATTTTGGCCTAAACAGTATGTGGCTTGGTAGAACTGAGGTTTCATGACTTACATTGAAGGTTTCTTGCTCTATAGTTGATTCTTGCCACCAAAACCCTTGCAAACCCTTCTTTTTGCACCCATTTTTGGGACAGTCATGGAGGAAGCCTAATAGACCCTAAAACTTAGAAAATCCTCAATAACTTCCAAAAGGGTATCATAATATGTGGTTCTTTTTTTCTAGAAGTCCATCATTGGAGCAGGATGAGCACAAAACCCCAAAAGGAGGGCTAATTCCTTGTAGCCCGTTTTAGGCCTAAAACTTGGTTTTTTGTCAAATTAGGTACACAAAGGAAGTTTTTAAAGCCTAAAACCCATCAAATCCAGTAAAAACAAGTTAATCTTGCATGCATTTAACACATTTGGTGAGTTAGACTCCATAAGTTGGTTTGTAGCACTTGTGAAGGATTACTACGCTCCAAACCATAGAAGACCAAAGACACTCATGGGGGTGGAACTTGACACAAACTTATAATTCATCAAGAGGAGACCTTGTGCAGTTAGAGAACAGGTTAGGGACAGAGGAAATGAGTTCCAATTGAGAGGGTAAGGTGTTAGACTACAAAGCCTAAACAATGGAGTTGAGGCCCTTGAGCAACCAGGGAGTGTTTGACTTAGGGAGGTGGATCAAGGAGAGTTGCTAGGTTGCCTATAAGCTTTTTGCACTCTGATTTTGGTGACTACACCTTGAAACTAGAAATGGACCTATCACTTAGTGAAATACAAGCCTAATTGCGCAACCGCCTTGCCCCTACCTCCCTATCATAGTGGTATCAAAGCACAGTTACACTTGGAAAGAAGTAGCAATTTGGCAACCATGGTGACAAATGCAGAGTTAGCAAAGAAAATGGAAGACCAAGAAGAAGAAAATAGGTTACTCAGAGTGAAGCTAGACCTCCTAGAGCAGAAGTTGGGAGAAGTAGAAGTGAAGGTAGATGAAGCCATCAATAAGATAGAAGGAATAGAAGACAGGGGTAAGCTCTTAGCTATAGAGGATGAAATCCCTCTACCAGACCCTGTGATAGAGAATGAACCCTTTTTGAAAGCCTTAAAGGCTATGAGTGGGAGAACACTAGAAGGTGTCCCACTATTTAGTGGTAAAATGGACCCAGAAGTGGTCATGTAGTGGATTGAGGGTCTTGAGAACCATTTTGAATGTGATGGTGTGACAGAGGCCTAGAAAGTGAAGGTGGCTAAGTCCAGGTTGAGAGGAGATGCCTTAACATGGTGGAAGTTCATTTAGGATGAACGTGAGAAAGAGGGAAAAAATCCCATAGCAACTTGGAAGGGAATGTTGTCCAAGATTAGAGAGACTTACATTCCTGAGGACTATGAAATACAACTTCATAGGAAAAGGCAAAACCTTAGGCAAAAAGAGTTAGATGTCAGTAGCTACACTAAGGAGTTTTAGAAGCTATGCCTTAGGTCAAAGATCCAAGAGGATGAAAATGTCAAGGTTTCTAGGTATCTCAATGGCTTGAGGTGGAACATTCAGGAAGAGTTAAGTTTGTTGTGTCCTACAATAGTCCAAAAGTGCTATCAACTTGCACTCAAGGTAGAGGAAAGGAGTAGGAAGAAGCAAGAGTAGCATAATAGAGGTAGAGGAAGAGGCAGAGATGGTAGAGGCTATAGAGGTAGTTTTGGGGGAAGACACATAGATCAAAGGTCCCAAGGAGAATCTAAGCTTATAGAGAAAAGTGGGGATTCTCAAAGCAAACCCAACTATAGGGGTAGGGGATCAAGCAACCCAGGAAGGGGTAGATCTAGTGGACCAGGTAGAGAGTCTTACTTCTCCACAATGAAATGCTATAACTGTCAGAAATTGGGTCATCCTACTTATAGGTGTCCGGAAAATCCTAGTTCTTCCCATGGAGGTGAAAAGAGAGTGAACTATGTTCAGGAGGAAGGAAGTAGTACAAGAACTCCAGCAATGCACCTAGCACCTGGAGATGGTGAGAGTCTAATGATGAGGAGATTATTGATGCAAGAACCTCACATGTGTGAAGTGTCTCAAAGAAGAGCATTGTTCAGGTTCAAGTGCAAAATCTTGGGCAAGGTATGTAAGGTGGTTATAGATTCAGGTTCCACAGATAACATAATCTCAGAGGAGGCAGTTAGCAAATTGAATCTACCTAGAATGAGGCACAGTGAACCCTACAAGGTAACCTGGTTAAACAAGGGGCAACATGTCCTAGTTAATGAAAAAGCATGGGTAGACTTCAACATAGGTGAATACAAGGATAGGATACTATGTGACATCCTTCCTATGGATGCTTGCCATCTACTATTGGGTAGACCTTGGCAATTTGACAGAAGGGCACACCATGATGATGAAAAAAACACATATTCCTTTCAAAAGAACGACATTGTCTACAAAATATAGTCCCTTAGTGAAGAGATAGAGAACAACAAACCACAGGCACCTAAAGTGTTATTAGTCAATGAAAAAGAGTTCATCCAAACCATGAAAGAGGGAGATGGGATTGGTTATGCACTTGTAGTGAAACCTAAGGAGGAGAAGAAAGAAAAACAAGTTGAAATCCCATAAGAAGTGCAACAAATTCTTGATAACTTTAAGGACATCATCAGTGATGGACAACCAGCAACATTACCTCCTCCTAGAGCCATTAGTCATCAGATTGACTTTATACCAAGAGCTTCTTTGCCAAACAAAGCAGCTTATAAGATGACTCCTGAATAGAACAAAGAGGTAGCTAGGCAGATTCAAGAGTTGTTGGATCAAGGATTAATAAGAAAGAGTATAAGTCCCTATGTCGTGCCTACAATGTTAGCACCTAAGAAAGGGGGCACATGGAGACTATGCACAAACTCTAGAGCCATCAACAAAATCACAATAAGGTACAGATTCCCTATTCCCAAGATAGAAAATTTGATGGATTGTTTAGGGGGTGCAAGGTATTTCACAAAAATAGACCTAAAGAGTGGTTACCATCAGATAAGAATAAAAGAGGGTGATGAGTGGAAAACTGCTTTCAAAACAAATGAGGGTCTTTATGAATGGTTGGTTATGGGTTTTGGACTCTCTAATGCTCCTAGTACCTTTATGAGGTTAATGAATGAAGTATTGCAGGATTTCTTGGTAAGTTTGTGGTAGTCTACTTAGATGACATTCTTATTTTTAGTAAGACTAAAGAGGAGCATTTGAAACACTTAGCCATTGTTTTGCAAAGATTATCTGATGAGCAACTAACCATAAATCTTGAGAAATGTGATTTTATGAAGCAAGAGATAGTCTATCTTGGTTTTGTTGTGTCTAGTGGAGATCTTAAGATGGATCAATCTAAAGTTGCAGCCATAACAAGTTGGCCAACCCCACAATCAGCCAGTGCAGTTAGAAGTTTTCATGGTCTAGCCCAGTTTTACAGAAAGTTAATTAGAGGGTTCAGTGAAATTTGTGCACCCATGTTAGATACAATAAAGGGTGGTCATAAGGTCAAGTTTCAATGGATAGAAGCAGCCAATAAGGGGTTTGAGTTACTCAAAACTAGAGTTGCTACACAACCAATGTTAATCCTTCCTAGTTTTGACAAGCTCTTTACTATAGAATGTGATGCCAATCATCTTGCAGTAGGTGCAGTCTTGAGTCAGGATAATAGACCAGTTGCTTTCTTTAGTGAGATATTGAATGATGCAAAGAAAAATTACTCATCCTATGATTTAGAGTTATATGCATTGGTGCAAGCACTCAGGAAGTGGAGGCATTACTTGCTTCCTAAAGAGTTTGTTGTGTATACAGACAACTAGGCAGTCAATTTTTTGAATTCTCAAGATAAACTCAACCATAGGCATGTGAAATGGGTAGAATATCTACAAGCATATACCTTTACTCTTAAGCACAAGAAAGGCCAATGTAATAAAGTAGCTGATGCTTTGAGTAGGAGATTGTTGACTATTCAAGAGATCCAAGTTAAGAGTATTGGAATTGATTGCTTTCAAGATTTGTATTGTAATGATGATGATTTTGCTGCTACTTATAAAGTCTGTCTTGCTTTTGAGAATCATTTCCATAGTGAGTATGATGACTATACATTGCATAATGGTTTGTTATTTAGGGGAGGACAGTTGTGTGCTCCTAAAGGTTCCATGAGAGAAAACCTTATCCAAGAGAAACACAATGGGTGTTTGAGTGGCCATTTTGGTCTCAATAAGACCTTAGAGTTGGTTCAACACTTCTATTACTGGCCTAAGATGCAGCGAGATGTCAGAAGGCCAAAGGTAATAGCACTAATGCTGGTTTATATCAGCCACTTCCCATTCCTTCTAGGCCATGGGAGTGCATTAGCATGGATTTTGTTGTAGGTTTACCAAAGACAAAAGTAGGGTATGATAATATTTTTGTGGTTGTTGACAGATTTAGCAAAATGGCTCACTTTATACCTTGCAAAACTATTAATGATGCTAGTCATATTGCTTTCCTTTTCTTTAAAGAAGTTGTCAGGATACATGGTTTGCCATCTAGCATTGTATCAGATAAAGATGTCAAGTTTTTGGGTCATTTTTGGAAGACTTTGTGGAAGAACTTGGGTACTAACTTGTCTTTTGGCTCAGCTTACCATCCACAGATAGATGGCCAAACAGAAGTCGTGAATAGAACATTGGGTAATCTACTCAGATGTCTCACCAAGGAATATGGACAAAGCTGGGATCAGCTCATTCCACAGGCAGAATTTGCCTATAATGATAGTGTAAACAGATCTACTGGTAAGAGTCCATTTCAGATTGTTTATGGTATGCATCCAAAAGGTGTTTTTGAGTTACATGATGTGACTAACTTGCAACATGTTAGTGGGACAACAAAGGATATGGCACAATCTCTGAAAGAGATCCATGAACAGGTTAAGAAGTCTTTGCAGGACACCATAGCAAGAGTCAAGGCAAGGGTGGATGCTTCAAAGAGGAATGTCCAATTCTCAGTTGGAGATTTTGTGATGGTGCATCTCAACAAGTCTATATTGCAAAAGGGAGTTCCTACCAAATTATAGATGACAAGAATGGGGCCTTGCAGGATTTTGGCTAAGTATGGTCCTAATGCTTATAAGATTGATTTACATGTTGATGTTTCCTTGTCTCCTATCTTTAATGTTGTAGATTTGGTACCTTTCAAGGGGTAGCCTCCAGAAGAGACTCAGAGAGCTTCAAACATTTCACATTCCCTTTCTGATTTATCTCTCCCCTCTTCTTCTTTTCCCATTCCTGAACAGGTACTTGATTCCAGAATCATCAAGAAGACTAGACAGCATGACTACTTTGAACATTTGATCAAGTGGAAAGATCAACTAGCCTCTAAAGCCACTTGGATACCTGAAAGTGACTTCCACAAGGCTGGTATTCCTCTCTCTTTTCTACACAAAGGAGTCACATGACTTCTTTGTCATCAGGGGAGTATGGTGCAGGAGCACCTAGCTTCATTTCATTACAGGTTTGATAGCAAGTTTGATTTTTATTTGTTTTGAGTTGGAAAGTTTGTCTAAGATGTTTTTGAGTTGTTCTAAGTTGTTTGGATGAGTTTTGAACTCATTGTGTGGTCATGTTTCCTGTTTTCATCTTTTTGCTCAAAGTTGCCAGTTTGGAGTTGCTTGGCAAAATGTTGTAAAAAGTGAGTTTTCAATGTGTTTTTGTTTTTAAAAGTTTTTTAGACAAGCTTTGTGTTTGGTTTTTAGGTGTGAGTAGTGTTCTTAGGTGATTGGTAGTTTTTGAGATCAACCTTGCATCATCTAGGCATTAAAAGTTGTCATTTTAGACATGAAAATGTCATATTTGAGTGCTCTTGGACATGTACCTATCCATATAGGAGGATAACTGATTTTTAGAGGTATTTATTCTCCTTCTTTAACCATTATAAGGGTTGATTTTTTGGAGATATC
The DNA here is from genome assembly GCF_030272615.1 of Cryptomeria japonica. Taxonomy (NCBI): domain Eukaryota; kingdom Viridiplantae; phylum Streptophyta; class Pinopsida; order Cupressales; family Cupressaceae; genus Cryptomeria; species Cryptomeria japonica. Next base: position 316,702,543 of record NC_081410.1, read on the forward strand.
AAGCATTTTGAAAGTTTGCACTAATTTTACCTTGTTTTTCTCTATGTTTTGACTCCATGTGAGCAACAGTCCGTACACCTACTATACGTGGCCGTACTATTTTTGCATTTTAAAGTTCTCTTATGCTTCTTGAATCTTTTCCCTTTGGTGGCATCAAATTTCATTAAGTTTTGAGTTTTGAGCAAAATTATTTGGTTTTGATAGTTTCACTGCCTTGTCTAGGAAATTGGCAAGGATGCTTGACCAACTTGGCTTCTTGAAGCCCTAAATGTTCATGGCTTCCCAAGAATCAGTTGGTCAACTTGTAAGATATGTATATACATGTTTTTATTTCAAAAATGCAGGTGCAAGAATTTTTGTGGCCATGGAGCCCTAGGCAAGTGTGTCATTTGGCTAGGGTCTTTAAAGAAGTTTGATTCTTTTCTCTTCCATAGAAAATGCATTCATCAGGTGGATAGACCTATCTTGTTGTCCAAGTTGTATGTGAAAGAAAAGAGGCTTCCTAAGCCATGATAAGGAAGGTTTCATTTTCTTGTAGTTTATGAAAATTGTGTAAAAAACAGTGAGTCACTGTTTTGGTGTTGGTTTCCATTCACTTGCTTACTCTCCACCATATATTGGAGTTTGTAAAGCCTTGTACCTCCTTCTATTTGTTTGAAAACAAGAACAAGGAGTGGTTTTTGACCCTACCCTTTGGTTTTGAGATTGCCAAGATCAATTAATGATCCTTTAGGCAAAGTTGTAATGCCCAGCTGGCTGCCACAGTCAATTATGACTGATTTTTGAATTTTTGTTGAAGTTGTTTATGTAATCTTCCTCTTCCAAATAGCAGGTATGAAGGACAAAAACCATTCAAAGACTGAGAATTGATTAAAAAGCACCAATCAGACCTTTGAAAAGGAGTTTTGACAGTGGTAAATGCAGGATAAAGTGAAAAAGCAGTCAAAGGGCAAAGTGCAGTGATAATTAGTTTTGACAGTGAATGACTCATTGTTTTGTAATTGCCTAATGCCTTTTTGTGTAGGGCTAATGTGGTTCTCTTTTGTCTCTAATGATAGACATGTTTACATGAATTGAATGTAATTGGTACTCATGCAAATGATGTGTTTGTAGAAAGCAAGAATGGAAAAGTTGTCAATGTTGCACACTCCTTATGAGCATTTTTGTAAAATCTTGTTCTCTAACCTTTGAAGGTGTAAAACTACTTAATTTTGGCCTAAACAGTATGTGGCTTGGTAGAAATAAGGTTGCATGACTCACATTGAAGGTTTCTTGCTCTATAGTTGATTTTTGCCACCAAAACCCTTGCAAACCCTTCTTTTTGCACCCATTTTTGGGACAGTCATGGAGGAAGCCTAATGGACCCTAAAACTTAGAAAATCCTCAAGAAATTCCAAAAGGGTATCAGAATATGTGGTTCTTTTTGTCTGGAAGTCCATCATTGGAGCAGGATGAGCACAAAACCCCAAAAGGAGGGCTAATTCCTTGTAGCCCGTTTTGAGCCTAAAACTTGGTTTTTTGTCAAATCGGGTACACAAAGGAAGTTTGTAAAGCCTAAAACCCATCAAATCTAGTTGAAACAAGTTAATCTTGCATGCATTTAACACATTTGGTGAGTTAGACTCCATAAGTTGGTTTGTAGCACTTGTGAAGGATTACTACGTTCCAAACCATAGAAGACCAAAGACACTCATGGGGGTGGAACTTGACACAAACTTATAATTCATCAAGAGGAGACCTTGTGCAGTTAGAGAATAGGTTAGGGACGTAGGAAATGAGTTCCAATTGAGAGGGTAAGGTGTTATACTACAAAGCCTAAACAATGGAGTTGAGGCCCTTGAGCAACCGGGGAGTGTTTGACTTAGGGAGGTGGATCAAGGAGAGTTGCTAGGTTGCCTATAAGCTTTTTGCACTCTGATTTTGGTGACTACACCTTGAAACTAGAAATGGACCTATCACTTAGTGAAATAAAAGCCTAATTGAGCAACCCCCTTGCCCCTACCTCCCTATCATTAGCTTCCATCATCATAGTTCTAGCCACATCCAAGATAGCTCCATTCTTTCTTTCCACAACACCATTTTGCTGAGGTGTCCGGAGGGCAGACAACTATCTCCTTATCCCATGCTTCTCACAATTACTATTAAATTCACTAAATGTGAATTCGCCACCTTGATCTAACCTTAAGCATTTAATCTTCAATTATGCCTTTGTCTCAACTTTAGCTTTAAATATCTTAAACTTTTCAAAAGCTTCAGATTTTTCCTTCAAAAAAGTAACCCTCATCATTCTAGTATAGTCATCAATTATTAGCATAAAATATCTATCACCCTAAAAACTCTTTATTCTAGCAGTACCACATAAATCAATATGAATAAGATCAAGAACATCATTAGATTTATCTTGTTATGACCTACTTTTCCGATTGACATTCCTTACATTCCGGATTATAGGGCTTCACAATTTTAGGTATATCTTTAACAACCTTAGTTTAACTAATCTTTATAATGCAATCTAAATTCACATGACACAACTTCTTATGCCATTTCCAACTCTCATCAATTTGTGCAATCAAACATGTCTTCTCACCAAAGTTCAAATGAAATATGTTACCTTTAGTTTGTGTACCAGTTGCAATCTCCAAACCAGATCTGTTAATGATTTTGCATTTTCCATCCTTGAACTATAATTGAAATCCCTTATCCACTAACTGTCCTACACTCAAAAGATTATGCCTTAAACCTTCAACATAGTAAACATTATTAGTATTATGCTTACCATCCAATGATATAGTTCCTCTTCCTCTGATCATGCATGCTTTGTCATCTACAAATCTAACCAGTCCACCATCAAATACTTGCAAAGATAAAAAATTCCTTTTATCTCTAGTCATATCATGTGAATAGCCACTATCTATCACCCATTCATCCTTGTCTTCAATTTTAGCAGCAAGGGCATTTTCCTCATTTTGAATAACAGGTACTGAAGCATCTTCCTTAATAGCCAAAAATACCCATTCCTTACCATTACCAGATCCACTAGCTGAGTCTTGTGTCGGTTCATCATCAGAATCAGTTACACCTTCCTCATCCGCATAGTAACATGATTTGTCTTTGTTTCTCCTATACTTATGCTTGTTTTGATAATCATGGTTAGGCCTAAAAGATCTTCTAGTTTTGTCTTCAAATCATGAATTCCTCTTAGGACATCTAGATGCAAAATGTCCTATCTTATTACATGCAAAACATTTAAAAGGTGATTTTCCTTCATACTTACTTCTAGAAAGACCTTTAAGTACTCTTCTAGTAAATAGGGCTTCCAGTTACTCAAACTCTTCATCTTCTTTCTTCATTTCATCCAGTTCCTTTGCATATAAATCTTTCCAATCACTCTTGCCGGTTGATGATGTAGGTGCATGAAAACAAGATTTAGTCTTTGCAACTCCTTTAGGACCAAATTCTTCAACCTCAAAAGCAGATAATTTTCCAACCAAAGTATCTCGGTTAACATAAGTGTTAGCCATTGTTATCAGCTCATTAATTGCAGTAGCCTTCATCTTGTAAGTTGATGACAAATCTCCCAAAATTTTAGAAGCAATCTCATCTTCGCTCAGAGATCCACCACAAAACTGAATTCCCATAACAATTTCATTAACTCTTTCCATGAAAGCAGTAATCCTTTCATCTTCTTTCATCTTCAGGTTCTCATACCTTACTCGATAACCATCAAGTTTAGCAATTTTAATAGTAGGGTCACCTTCATTCAAAGATTCCAACTTATCCCATATAGCCTTCGCATTAGATTGGTCAGTTAAACCCATAATTTTCTAATCAGATAGTGCGCTCAAGAGTGCTTCTTTATCTCTACAATAATTTTCAATGTCCTTATCTAGGCTTGCCGAAGTAGAATTGCCAAATGCTAGATTATGAGGAGTATAGCCTTTCTATGTGATCTCCCAAATTTATTTCCCAATACATCTCAAATGAGTCTCCATATGAATCTTCCATACTCTACAATTTTTTGAATCAAGCTTAGGGGTTTCTCTCCGGAAAACAAATGTAATTTAATTATTAGTTTCCATAGGATCTTCCTCAAGTGGTTAAGCTTTTGCAAAAGATGACCAGGCTTTGATACCAAATTGTTAGGATAATCGGTGGACAACTGAGGGGGGAGGATGAATCAGGTGACAATAGATTATAAAACTTTAAGATCACATAACCTTCTACCAGAATGCATAAATCAAATACTAAAATAGTAGATGTAATAGTTAAGCATAAACATAAATTATAGTATAACTAACCAACCATCCATAACACTTGACACCAAGATTTGTACATGGAAAACCCAGTAAAGGAAAAAACCTCGGTGGGAAGCCTACCCATAGTTAGATAATACTTCTGCAGTAAGTATGTGATTACAATAAGAGGGGCCTACACATGCAAGAAGGAACACTGCCTAGAGCACACTGCTCATCACAAAAGGAGCCTCACTGACTACAAAGAAATCCAGACTACAATCCAAAAATAAGAATGAATTGCAAGAATAGCATCTCCTATGCCTGAGTATAGTTTCGGTTAAGCTCAATACTAGAGCTCTTAAAACTATTTCACAAACACAATTTGATCACCTATGATCGACCAAAACCTCTTCATATGATTACAACATTATTAGCACACAGATAATCCTATATCCCATAAGACCCTGATCTACAAAGAGATATTATATCATATTTATACTAACCTAGGATCTAAATAATTAGGTTTGCCACCTAAAAGATAATACAATAGATCCATTACATAATCCCACAAATCAATGATAAACCAAGTTGGCCTAAGACCAAAACAACATAATCCAAACAATAAATCCAACTGGTGACGCATCGGGAGCATCAACCAACACATTACACAAACCAGTCTATATCCTAGCAGATTAAGATAGAATAGGTTTGGTCCTAAATATAACACCATCGCTTAGCTAGAACATGAACACGATAACCATCAACATCCTAATAACCTTCTAGAAGCCACACCAACACCACTTATCGGATTCATCAAAAGATCTTCATCAAAGAGCTACTG